>NC_045693.1:3523235-3883077 GCF_003331165.1 Xiphophorus hellerii
ACATACACAAACCCCCCCCACACACACACCTTCTTCTGCACTCTTGGCAAAATGAAAAACTTCTGTCAGACTCAGATTGAAATTTATATCAGTTTGTCAGGCGAAAGCCAAAAATGATCTTACTGCACATTATTTTGATAAGTTTGGTGCCAGAGATAGAGGAGAAATGGAGGAAAGAGGGAGGAAAGCACCCCAGACTCCACACGCCAGATAAGTGCAGAAGCCAAGATTCCTCTCGCCGCTCCATCAGTAAGAGCTCAGCCTGACCCTTTCAAGAAAAAAAAAGAAAAACCTTTTGCTTGAGATGCTGCTTTGCATAATTTTCCACCTTTAGCCATACATCTGAAATGCACGCAAGTTTTACAGGAGAGCAGAAACATCCATCAATCAAAATACTTCAAATAAAAAGCTGCAGACGATTCAAAGTAACATAATATGAGAAATTATAGATGTATCATATCTGTTGTAAATTATCAGACTTTAAACAAGCATACGATCAATTTCTGTCTCAGAAATTTGATTTGTTTTAATGTCTTCATCTGCATTCAAACTGCCAACTTTAACTTCTTCTCATGTCAGTCACTTTAATGCCCTGTTATTGATCATTAACCACATGAAAAGCAGCACTTTCCACCACGTTGGGCAGCTCCAAAAAGTCCCTTCAAAATCAGGGTCAGTTTGTAGCCGGATATTAAAGCAGACATTAGTCAAAATGAACATTTTTCACTTTTTTATACCTCCTTTTGGGTTTCTACTGCTTCTAAAAACAGTTCAAGCATTTAAAAAAACAGTTAATGTTTTGGTGTCTGGAAAACGAGCCATTTCCAAAGCCTCAGGAATATAACGACAAGTCAGCAGGCATTGCCCGTTACCTAGCAACCCCAGCAGAAATTCTGCCCGTTACCTAGGAACCCAAGCTAAACTCCAGCATGTTTGGACAGCTGGTTGCACCGCTGACCACTTGCTGCATTCTTGTTGGTTGTGAAGGAGGCCACACTTCTGCTTTTCAAAGATCTACTTTTGTATAATTACGCATATGTTAGCAGCTATTTTCATGTATGAGTGTAAATGTTGAGTTTCGGAGCGGTGGCCAGCAGCAGCTTATTTGGATTTAAAGTGACATGAGGCCCTAAAACAGCTCATTCTGAAATTGAGCAGATAAAAATCTCATTATCTAAGAATGAATTTGTGCAAAACATGTAGCTTACATGTTTTGCACAACCTGTAGATCTATCCTAACATGTTCAAGGAAGCAAAATAGGAAACCTTTAAATAAAAGAAAACCTAGGAAACACAGATCTGATCCAACAGCTAAAATCTGCCTTTTGTCTGTACTCCCAAAAAACAGGAAAATTAGTTTAGAATTGGATAAACCAGGCTAATGTTAAGCTTCTGGAGTGGCAATGGTTCATGTTTCAGATGTCACCTGAAGCAAATGATTGGATCATTTCCTCTGGAGAACCTGAAGACATGTTGCCTTTAAATCGGATGTGTTTTAACAAAAATGCATCTAAAACTTGCAAGACGGATTGGACTACGCCTAAAATACAAGCATAAGGATTGGACTACGCCTAAAATACAAGCATAAGGATTGGACTACGCCTAAAATACAAGTTCATGGATGAAAATCACTCAAATTGTCATCAAATATCCAAGAGAGTTTGCAACTTTACATGCATTTAAATAATTATGAGCCCAAAATCCAGAATAAATTCAACATTTTTAAAAGTGTGCATAAAATTTTGTGAGCTTGTTCCTTGGAAGAGATGCCAGCTGAGGGGTCTGCCATGCAGGGATTCTGTCGCACGTTTTGCTCCGGTCCTGTGGGGCGAGTGAGAGGAAAACGCGCCCCAAAGGCTTTAAACTCCATAATGTAGGCCATCGCCGCAGCTAGGCCGCATAAGTCTGACTTCTGAGGGGTTTCCAAAATACCACGGCGGGGCATTTCATTTCCCCGCCACCAGAATGTCAACACAAATGAAAGAATGTCTGAGGAAAATGTCGAGGGGATTAATCAACACCTGTACACTTCGGATGTGAATTTCACAGAAGTGGCTCTAGACAAAGAGACGGGCAGGGATTGAAAACTGTTTACTCTCCTAATATTTTCAGCATTTCATTCATAATTTGCATTTTTGGGGTTGGGGTGTATAAAAACTAAACAGATCAGTGACATCAAAGTTCTTTTACTTTTGGATAAGTAATGTGTATTTATCATCTAGTCACTGATAAAAGCTGCTTTATCAAGCTTCTTGTCAGGTTCCATCAATAAATTTGTAATTGATTACGTTTCAAATACAATCCTAAACAGGTGGGTTTTTAGTCGAGTTTGCTTCCATAAAAGCATTGAAGTTAGCTTTAGCTAAATACAGTGTCAGTATATTGCTTTAGTGTTAGCGGAGATAACTTTATAGCTAGTCATTACTGGTCTTCTGATTGGTTCTTTTCTGGATTATTGCTATTATTTTGTTATTTATTATCGCAAAGTTGTATCTTTTACTTAATTTCTTTATTTATAGCTTTTTTCATTACTCAACATTAAACTAAATGTGCAAAATTTTAACCAGGCAAGTTAACTAGTCCTTTTTTGAAGGAAAGCGATGTTATTCTTTGTAGATCTAAAACTTAAAAATTAAAGCTTCTAGTTTCTAATTCTTTTCGCCTCAACTGAACAAATTTATTGTCATTATAAGAACAGGATCTGGGTGGCTTTCTTTCAAAACCCTAGCTATATTTAGCAAAGCTGAGTAAATCAGATAAAAGCTGATTTTGGCTAGTTAGTAAAAGTCTGGTTATAAAAAGGAAAATACTTAAGATTGTTGGTGAAAATTTTACCCTGGTTACAAATAAAAATGAAAATCTCCATCTGCATCAAACACCTGTGATGTATGGGGAAAAGTTTTGTCATTCTTGAACTGCAGCTTGCTGCATAAAATCAGTATAAGGGCCGCAAATGGCCCTCGGACCGCGCTCTGAACACCCCTGGTATAGAGAATCGTGCAAGGAAGTTTCTGATAGTTCATAACAGAAACAAATCAAAAATGAAGGGAGTGTTTTTAAAATCCCCTCGAAGGCGTGGAGAAACCGTCAGTTTGGTTCAATCTTTCTGGTGTTTGCGCTCACACACACACACACACCAACACACCCCCACGCACACACCCACACACACCCACACACACACACACACACAATCACATGTGCTTATTAGTGCTCACACCTATTACTTTCACACTCATTATAACAAACACAATTTACTACATTAGAGCGGTGCATGCTCTCTGTGACCTAACACGAACTAATATGGCGCTGTGTTGTCTGTGCGATGTGCAGCGCGCAGACGATGTTGTGAGGTGATAATGACCAAGCCGCCGTAATTGCTCTGCCCGGAGGAGAGCCGCAATCACCGCCGCCGCCGTTATGTAATGAAGCTGGCTGATACGGAGCAGGTGAACTGAGAGAGTCGGCAATTTGGAGAATCTGCAGCGAGGAATTTAGTTTCGATAAAGATCAAAATCACAGCAATGCTTTTAAAATGATAAAAAACAATATCTTAAATTTACAACTCTTACTCATTTAATCTGAATCGTGTTGATTACAGAGCGGAATGTGAAATATAAATGAAAGGCTCAATGAAATTTGCCGTTTGTGGCAAATTTACTGAATTTGTGAGTAGACCTGTAGCAATAAACAATAAATCAGATAATGGCGTGATAAATGAAAACAAAATCAATAATTTCCATTTGTAGGATTTAGCAATTTTCTCTTTTCTTTGTTCCTACCAAAAAATGGATGATAGAAGTTTTCAGTCTGGTGTTTTGGTCTCAACCAGCAACAATCTTGTTGACAGAAACTTCAAATTTCATTTTATTTGTTGTTTCTGATTAGTATTTTTATTTTAGATACTTAAAGTGTTAAATGTTCATTTGAATTTAAAGTTTATTGATCTTTGAGAATGTGTTCGTGCATTATCACCACTACATTATTTGAAAATGGTCTCAAAACAATATGATCATTTATCGCAATAACTTCTGAGACAATTTATCACCTAGCATAATTTCTTACTGTGACAGGATTATTTATGCGGCCCCCAACTGCAGTTCTAGGATAATAAAAATTTAGCTCGTTGATCACAGCTGATTAATTTAGATGGAGATTTTTATTTTTATTTGTAACCAGCGTAAAATTATCATCAACAATCTTAAGTATCCACCTTTTTAGAACCAGAGACTTTTACTGACAAGCTGATTCTTTTGCCCCAAAATCAGTTTTATTTAATTTATTAAACTTGGCTAAATATAGCAAACATTTTGAAAGAAAGAGACCCAAATTCTGTTCTTATAACTGAAAACAAATTTGTGCAATTGATCCCAAAAGATTTACAAACCTTTCTTTTTAAATTTTTAAAGCTGCAAAGGATAACATCTACTTTACTTGCATGGTTAAAATTTTGCACATTTTGTCTGAAATCACGACAAAAAGTTGTGACAAAAAGTTCGGACATCCTTGTTGTAAATAAAGTTTTGATAATACTGAGAAACTATTTTCTACATCCATATTTAAAACATAAATCTTCCAATTTAAAGGCATAAAGTACAACAAGATGAACAAAATTGAGTGAAGAAAGTAAATTTCTGAATGAGCGGAACAGGAAGTGGTTTTATTTTGACATCCTTGGAATGTAGCAGTTAGCTTAGCAGTGACAGAATGTAGGAGGAAAGCCATGTTCATTTTGCCTGAAAAGAATCCAAGGTTATTAAATAATGTGATCCTATTACGAACCTACAGGCAGTATAAACAGATTTTTATGAACCATTAACATCCCATAATAATCTACCAACAACACTGGCTAATAATCAACCTCATCCCAGCAGCTGCAGTCTGCACAATGCAAAAACGCAAAGTCTCTAATGCAAATATATTGGTACACCTGAAATAACACTAAACTAACTTACAAATAACTTTTCATCAAGAAACAAGAACTTGTTTTAAGTAAATAATTCTTTTATTATCGGAGAAAAAAGAAAAATAAATTTCTCCAATAAAAAATTTGAACAAAACATTTTTCCCATTTTTAAGTGAAACAATCTACCAGTGGAACTTGAACTTTTTCATCAATATTAAATGAATTATTTACTTACTTAGAAATGGCTCATGGTTCTTTATCAAAGATAAAAGAGAAATGGAACAACCACTAAAAATTGACGCTACATTTTGTTTACATTTTGTGAAGAAGGAAGTTGCGTTCAGTGTCTTCTTCATAGGTTTTAGTCGTTTTCTTCAGTGATTCTTGATTCAGCGCCACTACAGGCGAGGAGGAAAACAGGTTTTCTAATTGGTTTGGCTGGTTTGACACCAAGGTGTGAAAGAGAACCACAGCAGCTGAAAAATTTATCAAATGTTGCCAAGTGGACTATAGCACAGGGCATTCTGGGTAAATACAACCAAAACAAAAGTGTAAGTCTAGCACTAGCAGGAGAAATGAATCATGTTTTCTTTTACCAAAGACAAAAGAGAAATCTTACAACTGCTAAAATCTGACGCCACTCCATTTTTGTTGCATTTGTGTCTTCTTAAAGTTTTTGCATCGCTTCCTTCAGCGGTTCTTGTTGCAGCGCCCCCACAGGTGAGGAGGGGAACAGGATTTCCAATTGGTTTGGTTTGTTTGACTCGGTGTAATGAGAAAGCAAACCACAGCAGCTGAAAAATGTAACAAATGTTGCAGTTTTGGAATCAAACCGAGTCTCCTGGACTATCAGGAGTGAAAACACTCCAACTAAACCTGATCAAACAAAACCGGAAGATCCAACAATTCCCAAGCAAGGTGCAGCACTGCCCACCTCTTCATTGCTTGCACCTGCTAAAACATTTGTGGCATCTGAGCAGCAGTGCAACACATTTGCTTTTCATTTAACCTGCCATTGGAGACCTTTGAAGTACATAATAGCAGAGCAGCGCAGGTCCCCCTCCCACTCCCTCCAATCATTTACCTAGTAAAGGCGCATTCTCTGCAGCTAACACTTCAAGCGGAAAACGAGTTTGGCCCAGTATTCCTCCCTCTCCGCTCTGCGTGTGTCACTCCCCTTCCCTTCCCACTGTGAACGCCTCTTGCAGTCCCTCTCTGCTCCTGAATGATGGTGTCAGCCGTTGGCCCCGTTTGGCTGTGAAAGGTTTCCATGGCTGACAGCTCTTTGATACGAACACGGCTAATTATCGTTTGCGTCCAATCGTGAGGAAATTTACTGGCAAACAACGAACGCCAACAAAGCTCCGGTGGAAAATTTGACTTGGAGCCGGAGCCAAAATTGTCTTAATTTTTAATCATCTTCGGTGATAATAGCATATGGTTTTATTTTTGCCTGTAAATGTCCTCATTAGACAGATGGGGCTCTGAGTGTGTGATGCTGTATGCGTCCAAGGGAGAGTGTAGAGGCAATTAGAGTAATTCTGTCACCACTCTAATGTGATTATTATGTATTAGATTAAATCTGTTGGCCTTTTTTGTGCGTTTCTTATCTGGGTTTAGGGAGACGGAAATGCTGAATGTTGGAATTAATCAGGAGAAGCTCTGAAGTGAATGACTGCATGGCTAAAGTTCCCTGTTTATTAGTTAACTCTGGTGATGAACTGCTTCACCTTACAACAGAAAGCTCATCTGGAGAGTTTTCCTTTGAATATTTATTAAGACCACAGTTCTCAAACCGTGGTACAGGGGCCACTGTTGGTACCTGGGACGTCTTTAGTTGTACCCAGAAGAGTTTTTGCTAAATTCAACTTAATCTCCACATATAAATCTCAACAAATTAGAATATTGTGAAAAGCTACATTCACAATTGCAATATTTTTTGTTACTGAATTTTTTGTTTTGTTTTTTGTGGTCGTTCATACAAATTAAATGCAACCACAATCAGACTTCTGTGTGAACGATTCACGTTCCCAAAGCGACCCGAACGCAAGAAGAGGAAGAAGAAAAACATAAACGCTGCACAGTAGCGCTCTGTTTATAGAAGCAATAACGTCCATCGCCATCTATGGATCAATTTCAAACATCACGTAAAATCAGCTTTTTTCAGGTTTATGTCACGTTATAATGTTATTTCCTCAACAAAAACTGCAGTGTTGCTTTGATTCTTTCAGGTATGTTTAGGAAATCCTTTAATCTCCCGTTTCAACCACTCAGGTGTGAAACAGGATTCCTCTCCTCTAGACTAGCAGAGGGGCGGAATCCCCCCTCTGAATTTAATTTAGCTTAAGAAATACTATAAGAAAATTATTCCAACAGGATCATGCTGCCACCACCATGTTTCCATATGGTTTGAGTGAAATGCAATGTTATTTCTTCTCGGCATAAGTTCTTTAACATGTGGGCTTAACTGATCGACTGACTGGAGTCGAATCAACAAAAAATTTGAAGATAAGGACATTTCAAGGAAAAAGTACCGGTATTGGAAATGATATTGGTGATACCTGAAATGTTATTATAGTTTGCAGACATTTTTTTTTAAAACTTTTTTCAGAACAATTTAATCATGTTTAATAAATAAAGTAAGTAAGTAACTTTCATAAAAAAAATGTTCTTGAAAATGTAAGTATTTTGTGAAACTGTGATATGCAACAGATAATCTGTGAGACAATAATAGCCAAGAGGCGGGTCTTAGCGCTGTCAATCACCCTCTGTGTAGATCTCTGCTGAGCTGCACCTAGCATAGCCTGTCATGAATGCCAGTCTAGTTGGCAATGATGACGAATAAACGGTTTTCCTGTAGCGGTACGCCGTTTCTCTGCCATTAGCTTATTTAGCAGCGCGTACATGAGGATGAATGACAGCGTTAAGCCAAGCCTCCTGGCTCTGATTGGTTGTTTTTGTTGCATTTCTTCAGACGGCTGTAGTATCTCATGGAGGAGATGGAGGAGAACAATTTTTTCACAAATTATCTGCCTCATATTAAACTGTCACAACATGGTGACGGTTTTAAAAAAATATGTAAAAAAACACATTTTTCTTTTATAAAAGTTACAAAGTGCAGCTATAAATCAAAAACAGAGGATGTACTTTATTTGTCCTTGACCCATAAGAGCTAAAACTTAAAAGAGCTAATCAACGATTTAAGAAATAAACCCCAAATATCAAGAAATAGGTAAAAAACAAGGGCGAAAAAAAGGACACGGAGCTTAAAATTAAATAAATCACACCTGGATTCCCGGTAAGAACTGGCAGAGAGCTTCTAATATTGCACTCAAATTGCTCCATTTGTTCTCTAAAATATTTTAATCCCGTCTGACCTCAAACTTCCCATGAACCAGGGCCTGAACAAAAGGCCGCCCACTGTCCTCGCAGTAAATCTGTTGTCTCCCTTCTGGGCCCTCAACGGGGGATCATAGATCAGCGCCGCGCTGCAGCTTGCTTCAATTTACTCAATTAACTGCAGCTAAAGCACTTGTAAGTTCTGCAGATGTTGGTTTATTATGGAGGCCTAGAACGTACAAGTGGGTTCAGGAACCAGTGGGGGAGGGGCGGCAAGGTTCATAACTGGGGAAGATTAAAGATTGGAGGGTAAACTAATATAAATCTCAATGTTTGGAAAATAACATATCACTGTAAAGCTAATGGTTATCTCTGTTCTGACTTTAAGATTTATCAGAAAATCTCAGATGTATAAAAGAAAAACGTTGCGGGGTAATTTAAGGTCAAAGTGACACGAAGGTATGCAAAGTACACAGTAAGGAGGATGCTAACGCTAACCAGGTGTGGTTAGCGTCCCCATAAAACATCCTGCCAACACCCTCCATGTGCACTCATATATTTTCCTGCTTGGCAAACTGCATTTCAATTAAGAGCCACAACACAGGATGACATTCATAGCTTTAAAATAAGGTTTTGACAAATTATCTTCTGCTGTCAGACTAATATCCTCGCTGCAGGTTTGGTCTTATTGAGTGGGGGGGCTAGCTCTGCGGAGCCGCTGAGTTTCAGGCCGAGGCAGCGCCGCTTTGATGAGCTGCTGGCTGACATTAATGTGAGCGGTTCTTCAGAACCACGGCAGCCGATCGCTTTGGTTTCTCTGTCAATATGAGCAACAATCAGCCGGGAAAAATAAAAAACAGAACAAAAGTAATCATGACAGGTTTGTGTCACTATGACTTAACAATAAATAAAACATCTGTAACATCTTAACGTCGGTACAACTGTTTAAAAAGTCCTAAAATAAATTAATGTTTTATCACAGTATTATGAGTCAGAGGCGCCATATTTTGGTATCAATAACAGCAATATTAGCGGTGTACCGATTGCAGTTTTCTGTCCGATCCACCACTACCGATCTTTAAAATTCGTGACCTGCTGATTCCGATTTTAGTCTTTTTTTTCATCTGAAATGCAGAGTTGGGTAATAATTAGTTACATTTACTTGAGTCACATTTTTGAAAAAAAAATTACTTCTTACTACTGTATGTTTTACTCTTACTTGGGTAAAAAAATCAAAGTTTGTGACAGTAACTGGAGAAAATGTGGAGGAGCCTAACACCTTTGATTTGAATGGAAAACAATATTTGTGCTACTTTATAGGAAGTTGATCTTCTAGACTGAATACTGTGAAATCTATTAGTGCAAATCAAGCAGCAACTATGACTCACAAGGCGCAAAAAAGAAAAGAAAATAAGATGAGTCTCACTCTTAAATGATTTCCCACATTTACAAGATGAAAAGTCAAACAAAGTCTTTTGGGAAGCTCTGAGAAGGAATTCCCCTAATTATATTCCCTGTGGGTAGAGCGTAATTTATTCAAGTTAATGCGTCTTATTTTCTGTTCAAGGTGTATGCCACGGAATTAGCAAACAAATTTAATTGTTAATCCATCTGCTTTGAAACAACCAAGATCTTGTTCCATAAGCTGTGAGTCAGCCTGATCCAATTAAACTAGAACGGAGACATTTGTAATCATTCGCCATCACGCCACCCCTGCAACCTACACAGATACACGCACCAAACCGGCTTATGCTACTCCAGAGGAAGAGCACTAAACTTGGGTTTGGTGAGCAATAGAGCAACACAAACTGTTTGAAAGGAAGTAGTGACCCCAGAGAGTTTGAGGTCAAAGGTCTTGGGGTAAGAATTGCAAACGACATGTCCACCCTGGGGGTTTGCCTAATAACTTCTTTTTTGGGGGTTTGGGGAAAGCTAATTTCTCCTCTGCCTTTGCTGACAGGTCTTTGGGGAGTGATAAGCAAGTATGGAAGTGTAATGAACTTGTTTTCCTCCTTTAAAGCCCCTCGCTGTCTCCTAAATCACTGGCACAGCCACCATCTTCTCTCCCACAGCTGCTGCGGCTCTGCAGATCTAAAATACTCCAAGTGGTGAAGATTTTAAGCAGATACTGACCTTTTGTCTTGTCCACTGCTGAATTATTGGCCATGTGGAGCAAATCAATTCATTTCTGAGCCTGTTTTCATGCTAAAAATCTGAAAATGTTCCTCAACGCAATGTATTTCTAATGGTTTCACTGTAAAAAGGCAAAAAGTATTTTTGGTCAAGTTTCTAAGGCAAATATCTTAGTACACTGGAAATACGGCAAAACTAGCTTACAAGAAACCTTTCAGCAAAATATAGGAGCTTGTTTTAAGTGAATGAAAAAAAAGAACCAGTTCCATTTCAGATTATTAATAAATTTTTCCAACGTTATAAACAAAATAATCTGCCTGTGAAACTAGTACTTTTTCATCAATATTCACTTAAAACAATCTCATATTTCTTGCTTAAAAGTTACTTATAGGTTAATTTTGTTTTCTTTCAAGTGTACTAAGATATGTACAGTAAATATATGATGCAAAATACTGGGTAAGATTTAGTGCTTTTGCAGTGTGAATCTAGATTTATTTAAAAAACCAACAACAAAAAACTAGATCCACTGGCAAATTATTTGACTATAACATGGGAAAAATATCTTGTTATAAGTGAAATAATCTGCCAGTTAAAACTAGTTCTGGGTTGCTAGGCAACAGGCTGGGCTTGGCTGGCGTTGCTAGGTAACAGCACAGATTGTATGTATTCGTGAAATAAATTACATAAATCTGGCAATAGAACTACAACTTTTTTTTGAGTTATTCATTTAAAACAAGCTCCTATATGTTGCTGAAAACTTACTTGCAAGTTAGTCTTGTTTTATTTCAAATGTACTGAGAAATTTGCAGTAGAAACTGGACCAAATATACTTAGTAAGATTTTGTGTTTCTGTCGTGTTAAGAAAATGTTTCTTTTTTCATTCAGTTCTCTGGTTTCCGGTTCAACAAGACGTAAAACTCCAGAATGAATTAGAAAGTAATCCCTGATTTCAGATTGTTTTATTTACTAGATTTTCCTTCGGCGTTAAAAATTTTTTAAATTTGGTTTCAGACGAGTCAGTCTGGTTCTGGTTAGCTGAACAGATCTTTATCTCCAGGGAAAACCCAGCAGCATCTGTGAGGATTGATAGGCAGCATTCCTTGATTTTTCCCCCGCTCTCCTCCTGATGTAATGACATTATCAATTAGCCTCCATTAATTTAGCAGAAAACAAATAATCACCTCAGCCTGCCTCCCTTCCCGCATGTGGTTCTGATTTCCTGGACGTTTGTCAGTGGCCGCTGTTTTCTTAATCCTTTGGCCAAGGTGGTGCGGCCGGGAGAGGTCACGGCTTTCTCCTCCCTGCAGCTCACTTCCTCTCCGGGATTTCTTCAAAATGCTGGAAAAAAAAAAAAAAAAGTAAAGATATTATTTTTTTTCCCTTTTTCCACAAAGTGAAAATGACTGCAAATCAATTTTCTGATTGCTAATTATCTCATGATGCTATCAACAAAAGAAAAAACACAATAAGAAGGGGTGTCCAAAGTGAGGGTAATTTATGTATCTAGAAGTCTGATTTCTATAGAAAAGAGCCATAAATGATTGTAGATCTGAAACATAAAACCTAGCAGGTTTTGTTTCTTTTAAACTAACTTTTATCGCTGGTTTTTTGGTCTGTTTTTTTCTGGGCTACCCATTCTTCAAAAACTTTTGCTTTACTAGGTTGAGTTGACTAAATGGGTGGATCAAAGTCGCTCTGGAGTAAAAGTCCTTGAATGTGTAATGTTTATTGTTTGTGTCTTCTTTTGAGAGGCAGTGAAAATTTAACAGCATCAAACTAAAACTTGAGCTGAACAAACCTGTTTGTGCCATTTTTGTTTTGTGGTTGAGGGCCACACAAAATCACTTCAAGGTCCACAAATGGCCCCCAAGCCACACTGTGAACACCCATATAGTATACATATTTACCACTAACTTTTACTTTTATTTCCCCTTTTTATATATTCAGATTTAAAATGTTTTCACTGATAGATGAAATCAAAGTGAAATTTCTTGTTTTTGAGCACAAACTGGTGAATAAAGCTGGTTGTGGTTCTGTTTAACCAATCTTCTGTATAGAACAGGGTTGTCCAAAGTGTGGCCCGGGGGCCACTTATGGCCCTTGAAATCATTTTGATCGGACCCAACCATAAGTCCAGTCAAAAACAACTGATAACAGCAACATTTGGATATTTTATGGTAATAAGAAAACCATCTGAATCCTTTTTTATGTTTTGGATCTTTAAAAATTGATACATTTCATAAAAAGTTTGTTTATTATCGACCAGGTGAAATTAAAAAAAGAAAAATCACAATAGACTAATTTTCACATAATAAATTTAACAAAGTTTGTGGCCTGTGAGAAGCTTAATTTAGGTAGTTTTGACTAAAAGTTTGGACAACATCACACTGACAGTTTTCTGTATCACTTCAGCTCCCTCATTTATGAAACTATTTCCAAACATGTTTTTTATTTACTTATTTTTTTAAATAACAACAGACACGTTCAACTTTTTCTTCATTTGAATGTTTCCTTATCATTCCAAAATCTTCCTGGGATGTTGGTAGAAGCTTATCTGCTTACAGATTAAATTAAACAGAAATGATTTTGTTTAAATCTTAATCTAAACTGCTGTATTTTCTTGATAGCAGAGCATGTTGTCGGCTATGTGATTGCTTCCCCCCGTCTATCCTATTTATTTTAGACTGGAGGGAACAAATCTCCGGCTTCTCCTTCTGGTTGCCACACAGTAATTCCTGAGGAAAAATCAAGGACCTTGAAGCGTGTTAATGCTCACATATTGAAGCCTTACAGCGTGGTTAAGATACTGTACCTGTGAGGCAGCGCAGATAAGAAGGTGTGGACAGTGATGCGAAGTTTCTGGGAAGCATGTTTGGGTAATATTGCATCTAAACACTTTAAAGTTGGCGTAACTCATGGCCACACTTTGCCCCATTGTGAAGCAGAGTTAAACTCTCTTCTGACAAAATAAAAGGTGCTTTAATGGGAAGAAGTCTGGATAAAACTTCTCAATTTTAGTCATGAAAGTACAAAAACACTAAGAACACTGTAAGGCCTTCACAGGATTAAGTGGGTATTAAAACTTATAGGTGGAATTGGGCATAGAAATTTCAATTTATTCAAGTCTGTAATCATAATTTCAAAATTATACAAGTAGGCTCAAATATATAAGATTTTATATCAGTTGGTATAGATAATTATTTGGGGGGTTTTTGTCTTAAATATCTGAAATACTGCCAAACTGGTGGTGTGACCTTTCCGGTTTTATCCGGTTTTCATTCCACACTTTTTTCAATTTTTTTACTTTTAAGCAGTTAGGAGCCACAGTGGCGAAACTTTAAACTGCTGCTGTGTAAGTTACTCAACAGATTGTTGCTAGGTAACCAAAGAGCGAGAGAGCTGCTAGGCAACCAAAGAGTGAGTATTCTATATATTGACTATTCGTTCAGCTTATATCTATCTATCTATAGAGAGAGAGGGAGAGAGAGAGAGATCATGAGTGTCGTGATTAATATTGTTAATGATTTACTGTCCAGTCCTATCTGCTCCTTGCTATTGTTGTCCCTTTAAACACTTTAACTGCATGTTTTTTGGAGGCATTATAAATTACACAATTGCTAATATTGGCCATGATGTTTTTTCTTCTCAATTTATTTTTTTCATAGAAATCTGAGGATTTTTTTTTTAAATTCTGACTTTAATCTTCAGAGCTCAAAAGTAAATAAAAAGCTGAATTCTGGGAACAAAGTTAGAATTTTAAAAAACTGGAAATTTTGAGAAAGTCCTAGAAAAAAGTCAGAATTTAAACGTTGTTCTCAGAATTCTGAGAACGTTGGAATTAAAAATAATCCCAATTCTGAGAACAATCTAAATTCTAAAAAATAAAAAAGAATTCTGAGGTGAAAGTCAAAATTTTTTTTTTGCCGTTTTGTTTTTTACAGTGGCCCTAATCCTCTTCCATATAAACCTTGTCTGACGGTAATTAAACTTCTTGTATTTCCAACTCTATGACAATACCGCAGCTTAAAATCTGAACCACTCTACATTTCATACTTTTCATAAAGTAAGCTAAGTAAGCATGAGGTGCCGTGGTCATCTAACTCATGTCATAATAAAGCAACCGCCTCTTTTCCCTCCTGCGTCTCCACAGCTGCGTGTGTCAGCAGGGGGATTGGAGACACTGGAATTCCTGCTGTGATTTATTCGTTGGACCTGCTTTTGACCCAAGTTCTGCCGCTGGAAATTTGCCATCACTTCATCCTCTTATCAGCGAGCACATCGGTTTGTGACTGGACCGCTATTTATGCCACGTTTGGGTCACTGTGGGCAGTTTGCGGTGTTTGTCAGGTGCATGGATACGTTGAGTAATTGAAGTTCATTCGAGCAACAATGGGCCAGAGATTGGCCTAATTTATGGCAGCAGAAGTTGTAGAAAGTGAGGAGAGCGTCTTTTATCTGCACAGAAAGCTCTGTTAAATCCTTCCGTGGCGCATTTGTAAAATGTCTGTTGGTAAGCTGCGTAGTAGCCAGATAAGAAGAAAGGAAATCTAGAAATAAATAAAGAGGAAGCTCTCTCTCCTGTCTGCATGGAAATGCTGTGACCCACTTGGTACAATATTACATCATTTGCAAATATGCTTTTATTCCATGATAGTGTATAATTGTGCAAATGAAATGGGATTATGTCTCTGTAGTCGTCCACAAACGGAGTTATGGAGGGGGACGTGAAGCATATAGTCAACCTTGGGCCCAGGTTATTTTAAGGGAAGCCAATCTTTGATCAGCCAAGCTGAAATGGCTAAGATAAGTGGGAGCTACATCTCGCGGCAGGACTGCGCGCCGCTCTGATATTGCTATTTCCTCCCTGGTTTGTCAAGAGCGGTAAATAGCTGCTGCCCCCGCCGCTCCCTCCGCCCTCCGCCTTTATCTGCTCCCCACTTTCTTCTGGAGATCTCTGTCACTTTAATCCACAGAGTCTGCCGCTGGTTAACAAGGAAATCCTGTGTCAATTATCACCAACCACTTCCTGCTGGGAGAGCAGCGGGGAATCAAAGGGGCCTGAGAGTCTTTCACACCAGAGAGGAGCAGTGGGCCTAATTAAATGGCCCTTGTGTCCCACTGGCTGCCGGTGGCCGCGTGACAGATAGCGCCGAGCAACGATAACCTCCTTCAGACCGCGATTGTTTTGATAGCGAAGCTCGTTGGCGTTTCGGCTGCCCCGAGGTTGGCAGATTGCTATCCAGGCGTCGAAATTAACTCACATGTTGGACACAAAGGTTCACGGAGAGAAATGATGGACAAATGGATGTAATCAGAACGTAATGTGGAGCGGGACCCAATCCGTGATGCAAGATGGAGAGTTGGGTAGTAACCAATTACAACAAGTACTAGGACCATGCTAAGAAAGTACAAAAAAATTAAGTCAAAATAATATGGAATAAATTTCAAATAATATCAGAACAAAGTCATAATTTTACGTGTTTTGTTGTTGGTAAGTCAACAACAAAACACATTGTCTCTTCCAGTAGCCATTGTACAACACATACAGAGGTAAAACCTGCTGACCAAATGTTTTGGAGCTTAACTCGGGTTGGTAGGTAACGGGCAGAACTCTGCTGGGGTTCTGGGGATTTCTGATGTTACGTTCTGGAGGTTTCTGAAACGGTTCATTTTCCAGACACCAAAAAACACTGAAGTTACTGCCCAAAATCATCTGGATTTTTTTTCTGTTGTTCTTTTTTTGCCACTTATGCTGTTTTTAGAAACAGTTGAGACCCAACTTAAAGTACAAAAATGTGTAAAATGTGAATTTTGCACAAAACATTTTTATGCATTTTTATTCTTTCCATATGATTGTATTCCATAAATTTGTGATCAACTAAAGAATTATTCTTGGACAATATTTTTTCTTTAGTATTTGAGTGGAGGCATTTTATGAACCTCTTCCTGCACTGTTACTTTCTTAAATCTTTGATCCCTATTAAACTAAACTATGCTTTGTTACTAATATTATATAAAGTATGTGCGAAGAGTAACTTGTCACAGCAATGGCTAATGCACTACAAAAACACAAAATCTTACAAAATATATTTGGTCTTGATTCGAGTGCCAATATGTTACTACACTTGAAATAAGACAAACTAACTTACAAATAACTTTTCAGCAAAATATAGGAGCTTCTTTTCAGTTGATAACTCCTTGATATTGATTGTCAATGACAATTTGTCATTAACAGATTATTTCACTTATGGACCCCTGGCATGTTACTATTTACATCCTGAAATTTCACGCATGTGCACAACACTGGAGGGCATCCGTTGAACAATCCCTTTAACTAAATGAAACCTGGAGATGTAGGTATTGTTACTTTAGTTCAGTGCGCCATAGCAAATGGAAAAATAATGCAGAAAAACTTAGGAATAACTCAAAACCACTTTTTTCTCGCTCTCTCTGCTGGCCAAGCTACAGACTCGTTGCCACAGCAACTTACAACAACGCCACTTTCTGTTTCAGGATTCAACACCAAAAAAACACTCAAACATTTCCTGCATAAAGAACAGAATATTCAGTCTGTTACAGTTTTATGTTTTCAAGCTTGATGTTTATTTTGAGATTATTAATAAGTGATTGCTGTTGATTAGCTAATCCAGCACAGCGGTGGTAGCTAATTTAAACATGATCTGTTAGAGTTGGTGTTTAGGTTGGCTTTTTTATTTTTTAACTGAGCCACACTGAATTCCACACCATATCTACATTTAAAGGTTTTCATAATCGAGCTAGCATAACTGAACTACTTTCCTCTCCCTCACTATTTTTTTTCTTAATTAAAACTTTTCCCTCGTTACGTAGTTGTCATAGTGTTGACAATTAGTAGCAAAGCACTGTTTTCTTTACATAGCAGGCGTATGTTCGAGAATTAGCGCATAATGTTGATAACTTAACAGCTAAAACCAATGCTATCATCGTTCACAAGCAGCTTTTTGCCTCAGGCAGAGAGATGGGAGCGGGATCTTCCTGGAGTGACACCACACTGCAAGGTGTCTATAACATGGAAAAAATGTCTTGTAAGTGAAATAATCTGGCTGTGAAACTAGTGCTTTTTCAGCAAATTTAAGAAATTACTGACTTAAAACTATCTCCATCTTGCTGAAAAATAACTTTTAAGTAGGTTTTGTCTTATTTCCAAATAAGCAAACAAACTCATACTTGAGTAATGCTTTGGATGGATACTTTTTACTTTTTACTAAGTAAAATATGCTGAAGTAGTGCTACTCTTACTTGAGTAAAATGTTTGGCTACTCTTCCCACCTCTGGGGAAAAAGTCACAGGAATCTTTCACTCATTAAAATTCAGGTTTCATCCATCTGGAGAAGTGAACCCACGATGCATCATTTGCACACTAGTGGGTTAAGCGTGCATATTAAGATTTGATATGCCATATTTTATCTCTGCACTCAAAAAAACCAGCATATGGGGAGGGGGGGCGATCCCTTTTTGAAGCTGTAATATGCTCCCCTCAAAGTGACAATTCCCAGACCACTTTCAGGTGCAGGTCTGTGAAAGCACGACTCACGGTTCAAGCTGCTTTATATCAACTCCCAGCATCATATGGGGTCAGTAAATCACCAGCCTGCCCGCCTTGTAGTTGTCATTTTACTCTTAACTGCCACTTACAGGTATCTAGTGTCGCCTGCATAATGTGAGATTAAGCTATCACCCGCAGAGGCTGCTAAAAGTGGCTTTTTCTCTTCATTAAAAAAAGTTGGCTTCTGACAAATTCGCCTGAATTATCATTTCAAATGCTTCCTGTATGAAATATGTTCCTGCAGGATTGGTTATGGATTGGCTGTGATTGATAGCAGAAGCAGCTGAAGGGGAGGGGAGTAAACATGTGCAAAGCAGCATGGAGTCAAACTTTACACAACATATGGCGTTTAAAGGTGCAGGAACTGAGAACATCATCAAAAAGTTCAGCAGTTATAATAATTCAACTGAGAAAGTGAAACTCGTACATGGTAATGTATTGTTTGTGGTAGTTTTGATGATTACAGGTAATAAAAAAAGTCAAAATTTCATTTAAAATTTCCACAAAATTCCAGGTATTTTGCATTTATTATAGAGCATATGAACCCAGGACTCATTTTGCATGAAATACTGAATCAATGTGACATGAATTCACAGCGACTTCGATTAATCGGATAAAAATTATGGCCCGTTTTACTGAGTTTTTATTGAACCAGTTAAGCTTTTTTTATACAATATTAGACATGCATAAAAAAATTGCATTTTAGGCAATAAAATAAATTGTACTGCCTAAAATGCAAAGCCAATGAAAACAATGAAAAAAGTGTTTCAATACAGTTTTGCGAGATGCATCCATTTTGATACGGCTCAAAAAAAAATCTCAGAATTCCCACTTTAATTTATGATTTTGGTCATGGCATTCATCAAAATGTAATGTTTGTTCAATTGTTGACTTTATTTTGTTTGTAACTTTTTGTAATAATAAAAATTGTTTTTTTATACTGTAAAGCACCTTGAACCACCTTGCTGCTGAAATGTTACACAGATAAACTTGATTGTCTTTTTTTTCTCAGATCTGACTTTAATCTCATAATTCCTACTATTTGTATCCCAGATTTCCAACTTTAATCTCACAATTCTGACTTTTTAAAATCTCACAATTCCAATCTTCTCCTCAGAATTCTGACATTTATATCTGAGAATTATGACTAACTCACAATTCCAGTTTTTTCTCAGAATTGACTTTCATTTTAGAATTTCGGCTTGTTTTATCTCAGAATCCCAATTTTTGGCTCAGAATTCTGACTTTATTCTCAAACCTGCTGAATGATGACAGTCATCTATTTCCCAGCATCCCCGTCTGCTGGAGGTCCCCCCCCCGCCCACCCAGCCTCCATCCACGCCGTGTCCACCTTTAAAATTTTCATATAGAGGAAACCGGGGGTTGGGGGAGGGTGTCGAAAAACCAATTTACGGACGGAGCGACATCATCTGTTTGGCCGTTTATCTCTGACACACCACCCCTCCGTCCACTGTTGACAGTACATGATATTCCATTAATCTGCCTAATGAAAATTTAACCAGTGTTATAAACAAATAATTGGCCATTATCCTCTCAAAGATCCCAGAATAAATTACTTGGGCGTTTTTCATGGCTTCTGAGAGAAGAAGAAACCGGCCCCTCCTGATTGATGTGGGAATAAACGCGGGGCCGGCTCCGGCGCTGCGAGTGGGTCTCGGGCTAAGCCTGTGATTGACTTAATGAGAGTCTTTGGGGTGAGTAAATGTTCCAAATTGCTCAGTCATTAGCTTTTGCTCGACTGTCTGAAGATACCCCCGGATCTGCGGCGCGGGGTCTCTCCTCTTGTACCATTCCGCCTGCAATTACATTTTCATTTAGAGCAAACCTCTGAAGTCCGATAGGCAGGCCCCTTTTCATTACGCTGGCCTCCTTTTTCTTTTTTATCTAAATGGTGTGAAATGTCTCTTCATTTAGACCAATTAAAGTTGAAAAAGACTGCGCTGTAATGAATTATCATACAAATTATTTACTTAGTGGCAGAATCTGTCTCCCGTCTCAACGTCCTCTCCGCGGACGGAAAACGTGGCGGGAGTCCACAATGGACCTGCTTTGAAAGTGAAACTTCCCTCCAAACGGCGCAGACTTCGCCGAGGTTACGTTTATCTCAACACAAGGACCATCTGAGGAAAAAAGGGAATTCTGTGTCATCGCTGTGGCGTTTTTCTCTCTCTTTTTCAGATATTTAATTTCAAGAGATGTCTAAGCTCTTCTTAATTAAGGACAAGCTTATGGTTTCAAATTAACTCGTTTAATTGAGGGGCCCTGCTTCTCGTCTGGGAAGGCGGTGTGGAAAATGTCTGCTGGCTGACACATAAACACTGGAAGAGTTCACAACTATCACAGCAGCGCCATCCGCACCTCTGGGGCGCCGCGCCGCCACGCCGCTCTCCATTAGAGTCTAGCAAGCAGAGCTGCCGCTCGCCGCGGATTCTCCCGCCGCCGTTCGCAGCCGGCTTGTTTTCAAACAGACGGGATAATGGGGGCAGGAATGAAATGCTATATTTTCTTCTCTGTGTTTCGTTTTCTTCAGCCGTCGCTGTGGGGAAAGCTGGAGGATTTGAAGCCACTTGTCACCATGGAGACAGAAGCGGGGGCTTCATGCCAGAGTGGGTCTGGAGAAACCCACAAGATGAAGGGGCAGCAAAAAAAAACAAAAAACAAGGGGGGATGTCAGTTTGTTCCCCTACGGAGGTGTATTAGTGCCAAGTTAGGAAAATAAAATAAATAAAATTACTAGAATAAGGTTCAGTGAGAATAAAGTCATAATAATAGGACAGTAAAGTCATCGGATGACTCAAAATATGACTATTTTCATATTACAACTTTATTCATATGTTATTACTGTATTTTCTTATGACAATTCTCGCAATATGACTAATCTTGAAATATTAACTTTATTCTCGTGTTATTACAACTTTATTCACATAAGATTTTATTCTTGTAATATGATTCTCGTAATTTACAACTTTATTCAATTCAAAAATACTTTATTAATCCCTAAGGCAAATTTAATGTTTATGTAGCTCATGAAGATTCTTCAAAGAGCCACTGAAGATGACAAGGAAGCAGTCTGTGCTGCACTGAACCTGAAGAAGCCTCTGCCTGAAGATACTCCGCCTTCCCAAGACAGTCTTGTGAAGAGGATGGTCAGGATTGTCCATTATTTTCTTGATTTTATGAAGAATCCTTCGTGGCATCATCATCTCCAGAGGCTCCAGTCGTCCCCAGAACAGAACCAGCCTACTTTATCAGGCTGCTGAGCCTTATACTCCAAATATTACTTTATTCCCATACTATTTTGACTTTATTCTCCTGATTTTCTTTTTTTTATTTTCTTAGTGTGGACATAATCCTTCATCATACCTACATTCATCCAGTTATATTTCAAAATAAGAGCATCAACATAAATAACAGTTCTAGTAGCTTATGGTAGCAATTTTTCTGAGATTTTCCATGAGTATGAAGGGCTAAATGTTGATAATTTGCTGTTACATTAAAAACTTAAATGTTTTTTTTCTTACTGAAATAATGTGAAGCTGTCATAAGTATTTAAAAACCAATAAAAGATCCATATTTGAAAAGAAAATAATGGTACCTAAACTAGCCTTCAGTCAAAGAAATCGTACCCTGAACCTCCTATTTTCTTGTTAAACTTTCTGTTTGTTTCTGATAGATTGCTGATTGGAACGAGCCAATCAGTGATTTCTCTTTGGAAACCTCGTTTCGGTGAGCCGGCCGCGACTCAGAAATAAAAACTTCCCACCTAAATAACGGCTTTTAAGCTCCTCAGAGTAGTCCAACATCTGTAGGACGGGTCACTTTCACGAGGTGTCAAACTGTTGCTAAACTCACCAGGCAATAGTCTTAAGTACTCCATGATTTGCACTAATTGGTATGAAATCGCCCAAGCTGGCTGAGTGCAGCCACCGCTCTGCGTTGCTGCGTCTGCTCTGTGTCAGCGGCGATTCCTTCTGACAGCCTGGAAACACAAACATGAAATCACGCCGATGACCGCCCACCTCAGCGCAGACGTCCCGGGTTCGAAGCCGGAATGGATTTTAACTGGAAATGATTCTCTCCCGCTCTAAAGCTGTAGAGGTCCAAAGGTTTAGAAGAACCAACATGGAAACAGTTTACTAATGTTTGTAAGAAAATTTAGAAAGACATAAAAACACACAAAGCCCAAAAATGCAAAAACACAAACTCTTGCCAAATTCACTTGAAATAAGAAAAACAAACTCACAAGTAGCTTCTCAGCAAGATAGGACAGCGTTTTAAGTCAATAATTACTGAATTATTGATGGAAAATATTGTTGAAAAAGGTCTATTTCCAGTGGCAGATAAATTAACTTATAACAAGAGATTTTCCCATGTGTTTTAGTGAAATAATCTGCCAATAGAACGAGAACTTTCTCATCAATATTAAGAAATTATTAACTGAAAAGAAGCTTCCATCTTGCTGAAAAGTTACCTCCAAGTTACTTTTGTCTTATTTCAAGTGGACAAAGATATTTGCACTAGAAACTAGTAAAAATACTTGATAGGATTTTGCGTTTTTGCAGTGAACGCTTTCTGTATTACACTACCAGCAACAGCAAAGTGGAAGACACTTTACTTCTGGTCCAACTTGCGTTGTTGTTTAAATCGCTTTTCAGAATGAGGTTGGTCACTCAGGATGTTCTGTTCTATACCAACCAATGTTGACTGAATATTATTTTAATAAACAGTTGTGTGACCAGCAGAAAGTTTCTTCTAGGAAAGCCCAACGTTTCAGCGGAGCTTGGTGAACTGAGCCTTAAAAAAAATGGTTCCTTTGGAGTCTTGGAAAACTGAGAGCTTTAAAGTACAAAGCTGTGCTGAACAAAGTCTTAAAGAGGTTCACTCAAAAATAAGCAACTTAACCCAAATGCAGAAGCTGATAAGATGCAGGATGTTCTCACACTTGATAGTCCACTAGACTCTGTTTGATTCAGGCTGAAAATTGCAACATTTGTTTAATTTTCAGCTGCTGTGGTTCACCTTCTCACTACACCGAGTCAAACTAACCAAATTAACTGGAAGACCTGTTCCCCTCCTCGCCTGTGGGGGCGCTGCACCAAGAACCACTGAAGGAAACGACACAAAAACCTCTTCAGGAGAAACTGAGCGCAACTTCCTTCTTCAAAAAATGGAAAGAAAAATGGAGTAGAGTTAGATTTTAGCAGTTGTAGGATTTCTCTTTTATCTTTGGTAAAAAACCACGAGTCATTTCTCGAGCTAGCGAGCTTGTTTTGTTTCTATTTACCCAGAATGCCCTGCGCTGTAGTCCACTTCCTGCTTCTGGAGCAGTAACAGTTCCACTGGAAAATTATTTATCTTATATTATGGGAAAAATGCTTTGGTAACAATTTATATCTCCTGTAATGAAAAGTTACAGGAAAGATCAAATATGTTTGGTTTAGTTTCTAGAGCAAATATCTTAGTACACTTGAAATAAGACAAAAAATAACTCATATGTAACCTTTCTGCAGGATATAGAAACTTGTTTCTATTCAATAATTCCTCAATATTTATGAAAAAGTACTAGTTGCACTGGCAGATTATTTCAATTATGCAACATTTTTCCTTCTTTTCATCAAGATTAAAAAAATATTGACTTAAAAGAAGCTCTCATTTATTGCTAAAGTGTTCATTTTAAGTTAGTTTTGTCTTATTTCAAGTGCACTGAGATATTTGCACTAAATTACTTGGTAATATTCTGGGTTTTTGCAGTGAAATGCTTATTATGTGTGGCTTTCTCCTTAATTGGAGCTAATTGCTGCTTATTTTCCCAATGAAAGTTGTAACTGAGTTCATATAGATAGCAACCTCTACATAAAGCTTAATGAAATAAAACAAAAGGTTAGACCGATGCAGATCTGCACCAAGCTTTAATAAATGTGTGTTTTCATCTCCAGCACAGCGAGTGGTTCTGACTGTAAAGGCAGATGAAATCCCAGCAGGTTAATCCCAGGTGTTTTTGGTAAGTGGGTGTATCTTCAGTTCCACTGCTCCTCTCTGAACAAACGTGATGACTCCGAGTTAAATGGCCGCCTGTCGCTGGATGTTTCAGGTCTCAGAGCAGTGTCACATGTTGTGTTAAGCGGTTTGGTGACATGAGAGGAAGTTCTTTATGAAGCTGCCGGCTAGCATTACCTCCCTGTTACTTTCACACAAAAGAGGGGCTGTTTCTGCAGTATTAATAACCGAGTCTTCACCTAAAAAAAAATTAATTTGAAACTATGTGTACAGTCCTGAATGAGGAGAGGGTGAAACTATTAATTAAAAGTGGAACAGGTTCTTATTTTAGTGGAAAAGTGAAGAAATTATGAGCCTTTGTTGAGGAAGGCCCAGGAGCAAAGCTTTCATTAGCCTACATGCATGGCAAAAGCAATTCATCAGCTGTAATTTTGCCTCAATGGGCAAAAAAAAAAAAGAGGGATCAACCTCAGCATGCTATTTATGGAGATTTACGGAAGTCTGGGAAATGCTAATGTGATTAACATTTATCTACAACGTGTTTCGAAATGGCCCTCGTGTCCACGTTTTGCCTTTAAGATTAAGTTATTGCACTTGGTGGAGGGAAAAAAGGCGGTGATACAGAATCTGCTTGGCAGTGCAAGAGCACACAATGCTGATTTCTTCTTCTCTTTTTTTGGAGAGTTTTCTGTCACATTAGTGGGGAATTTCTCTCCCCTCCCTTCTGTCTAAATATCTCTCTTTATGTGCGTCTGTCCCCAGATGAAGGCGCGGCAAGCCGAGCGGCGCTTTTGTCCTACCGGAGTGTCTCTCTTGAAAATGTGAACTGTTCCACGGATTAGCCGAGCGCAGATTTATTTAATGCATCCTCATAGAGCATTGTTGAAATCTATTTTGGGATACGGAGCTCGCCAAGCTCTAAGCCTGGTAATATATGCCTGCAACAGTTTAAGAGAACGGGTTCAGAGACCCACTTTATGTCGGGATCATATGGATCATACAGTCGCTGGATGTGAAAACACCAAAGGCGGCTGCTTGCACTTTCATTGTTTTTCTCGCGGGGAACACAAAAAGGCTTGTTTCTCCTTCTTCCTGGGCCTGTTTAAATATTTGATGTCCAGGAGATGCATTGTGATACGCGGCAGATAAGACGCTGCCATGCATATGCCATGAGAGGTCTCTGTTTGAGATCCGGGCTTAAGGTTTCTGAGAGGCCAACAAAGCCACGGATGGAAGAGACTGCGCTGCATTTGCATTTAAGCTGTGGATTTAGGAGCAGCGAGAGCCGAATGAATACTAATATCGCATCTCATTTAAAATGCTAAGAATTGGAAATAATAAAAACCATGTAAATAAGATCAAAACACACTTTTTCTGCTGTAAATAAATTACGGTTTGTGTAAATTTTAAAAGACGTGGACTAATGTTTTACTAAAACTAAACTGAGATGGACTTATTACAAAAAAGAAAACAAAACCGAGTACTATTTTACAAACCAGTATGGTTGGTTATACCCTATTCAAAGACTCAGTACAGTAAAGAAAGATATCCAATGCCCATAAGCAAATTTTGGTGGACGATGAATTGTCCCAGAAGTTATCGCGATAAATGATAATGTTCTGAGACAAATTTCAAGAAATATAAGGATGATAATGCAAGATTCTCAAACTTTAAATTGTAATAAACATTTAACACTGGAACAGGAAGACAATTTAAATATGCAAAATAAATAAAACAACAGAAACAACAAATAAAATGAACAATGACATCTCTGAAAACAAAACAAAATTGTCCAAAGCACCAGACTGAAGACTTTTATCATCCAGTTTCTGGTAGAAACACAGTAACCATTTATATGCAACTCTACATTACTGATGTGTCCCAGTCTCAAAACCCAACAAACCCCAGGCTGTGACTACACTTCCCAACATGCCTTGGAGGTGGGTGAGGGATGGGGGGGTGAGTTTTGGACCAGTACTCGTTGCAGTGAGTGTGACAGAGAGTGACACAAAAGAGGAGAGCCGGGGGGTGCGCAGGAGTGGGGGAGACGGCGCTGGACAAAAGAGAAGACATGGGCTTTGCACGGCGGACACGATAAAGCCAGGAGCATTATCGTCACTGTGAAAGACGGGGGCCATACTTCAAACGGGATTTTCTCTCCATGACAGGATACTCTGCTGACGCAGAGCAAATAGCTCTCTGTAGCTGCAGAATATGGCTGCAGGGCCTCTAGCTCTCGTTCAGACCTTCAACAAACGACCAAATAGTGATAAGATCTGGTAGAAAAGGACAGGATGGCGCGGTAGACGGCTACAGATGAGTAAATACAGCAGCAGCAAAGGCGGACTCTATGTAATTCTACAGAAATTTTAAAAAAACATGAAGTTTACATGTGATTACATGTCACACATATGAATACACCAAAAAAAAATAGGCAGATTCTTTTTGTGAAGTGACAGCAGACATAAGTCAATATCATACAATGTAAATGTACACAAGCTAGCTAAAGCAAGCTAATTTTCATCTGGAGTTCTTTTAGACAGTTGTTAAGGTAAAATGAGCTGAACGGGGAAAAAAGGTTTTCCAAAACGATTCATATGTTAATATTTGTGACCGATAAATAACAACATTTTACATAAGGGATGTTTTTCTATTTTGAAAACACAATAAATTGCCACAAAATAAACTAAACATATGAATTTGCTTAGATTTTAATACACAGTATAATATCCAGATATTAAAAATATGATTTAATATGTTAATATGTGGCATTAAACATCCACATGTGGAAAACAACTCTTCAGATATTAATATAGACACATCATAGTGTGTGATGTCACATGTGTACGATCCCGCCCCCTGCTGGAGGCAAAAAGCTGCTCGCTAACGATGAGCAGCTTTGATTTCAGCTGACAAGTTGTCAATATAACGCACTAAGTCTTAAAGGTTTGAGTGATATATAAAAGAAAAATGGATGCAGTGCTTTGCTACCAATTGTCAACACCATGACAAAGAGATAAAAATTTCAGGAAAATGTTATAATTAGAAAAAAATTGTGAGTGCGAAAGAAGTAGCTCAGTTATGCTAGCTTGACTTTGACAATAGTAACATGTAGATGTGCTGCAGAATTCTGTGCCTTTAGATTCAGTTATACAATTTTAAAAAGGCGTAAACACCAACTCTGACAGACCATCAGTACCAGGTGTCTAAATTAGCTAATCAACCACAGCTGTTAGCTTAGCTAATAGCACCGCCAGCTAATCTACCACAACGATCAAAATAAACACCAAGGATAAAAACATAAAACTGTAACATACTGAACTTTCTGTTCCTTGTGTGGGGAATGTGTTTTGGTGTTGAATCCTGAAATATAGAGTGGCATTGTTGTCAGTTGCTATGGCAACGGGTCTGCACGTAGAGTAGCCAACACAGAGAGCGAGAAAAAGGAAGCATACAATTTGTTTTTCTGCTATATCTGCTGTGGCACACTGCACTCAATGAATAATACCTACATCTCCGGGTTTCATTTAGTTAACGATATTGTTCTACCGCAGCAGCGCGGCAACAAGCAGCGTGTAAAAGAATCTTCTTTTTGCCCTCCAGCGTTGTGACATGTTATATCTGTTGTTTTGTTTATTTATTTTGGATATTTAAAACGTCTTCCAGTTCCTGTGTTAAATATTCATTAAAATTAAAAGAATATGTTCTTGCATAATTACCATTATATTTCTTGAAAATTGTCTCAACAATAAAAAACAACAACATTATCATTTATCGCAAACACTTCTGGGACAATTTACTGTCCAGCAAAATTTGTTATTGTGACAGGCCTATTTATAGGTTCCAAAAACTTTCATAACATATTAACATGACAAACAAATTAGCATTTTTCCTCAAAATGCAAAAATGTTCACTAAGGAATTCAAAACCAAAACCTTTGAGGTCCAATTGAGAAACCACAATACAAAAGTAAAATTTCAAGTGTGAATCTGAAACTAGAGTTTCACTATTTCCGATCTGATAATGACATCAACTTGGTATTAATATTTATTGTACGAAGTGCGATAGACATTTCTTATTTTACATGAAATAGAAGATTTTATCAATGGAGATAGACATTTTTTATGCAAAATCAATTAGATTTAATTACAAGAAATGTTAAAATCACATTTTAGATTTGTAAAACGTGAAACATGCACATTTTCACACATGAGCAAATCAAACCAAATTTTTTTGAGGTAGAGTTGAGAAACTATAATACAAAAACAAAATACAAAATTCAAATGGGAATCTGAAATAAAGTTTTGCTAGTATCAATTCGATATTGAAACCAGCTTGGTATTGATATTTATTGTACAAAGCACAAACATTTCCTATTTTACATATAACAGGTTTTATATATCAAGATAAACATTTCAAATGCAAATTTTTTTTAAAATGTCCATTTGATAACATACTGATGATAAAATTCACATGAAATTTTCATGTTTCTTTTGTTCCATTTGGGCAGAACAAAAACATTCAACTGACTTTAAAGGAGAACTGGCGACTGAATCTTTTTCTTGCCACAGAAGAGGCATTAAGCTTTACAAATATGACTCTTGCAAGGAAGCCACGGGGTTCAAACAATTAGTCTGTGATTATTATTACTTCTGTTGTTATTACTAGTCCCAGCAGCCGGGCTGTTATGCTAACCCCGGATGCAGCCCATACTGCTAATCCTCGGCCCTTCTCTAACCTTCACCTTTACTCTCTTAATCAACATCATATTTCGGAGCAAGTGGGCAAAATATTTACGTGTTATCGCTCGGTGAGAATTTGCCCTCGTTCTGGGAATTCTCCGCTCAAGTTGTTTGCAAGCTTGTATACATTTCTGTGTGTGTGTGTGTGTGTGTGTGTGCGTGTGTGTTATTCTGGTCAGGCTCCTCTGTTGGTTTTTCATCTTTTGTCCAAGTTGAAAGTCGCAATGTCATTAAGGTCCTAATAAATTTGGAGGAAGAAAGGCTCCCATTGTGGATGGGCTGCCGTGGGTGGTGGAATCCTGACTTTATATAGCTCTGTCTCGCACATTATGGTGTCACTGACTAATATGAGTTTAGGCCTGGCCTTAGAAGTGTGTTTGAAAATAGCAGACAGAAAGACAGCTGTACTGTAACCACAACTAGACAAGTTTATATCCCAGACTTGGTAAGAAAAAGCTTCTTCTTTTATTCCTTTTTAATTCAATATCCAACCCATCTGGCCTCAATTCGGAGAAGTTTTGATCCAACAGCAAATAGAAACTGGACAGCCAGATAAAGGAAAAGCACGAAAACACCAAAGCTAGCAAACACCAGAGTGAGACAAAGATATTTCCTATGCAAAGCTCGCACACAATGTCATGTGTGATAGCGGCGAATCCCGTCCAAGTCACACGCAGGGGGGAAGAGGAGGGGAGACAGAAATGAGGTCGACTGCCTGCATCTTCCAGCGATCCACCCCCCCCTCCTCGGTTAGCTTTGATTCTGCTTATCCACTATCTCACCATATAGCAAGGGACACAAAGCAGATTTCAGCTTTGGGCTAATCTCATTAAGAAACTCTAACCACCCCTCTGAGTGGTGGGGGGGCAGAAAGCCCGACTCATTCTGCCCCACGCCAGGGCCCGGCTCAGGGAGGCAGGTGTAATGTTACATAATTAGCCTCTAAACGGTAAAAAGGAGATTATTGCAAATGGCCTACTAGCCAGCACATGCACTGGACCTCGTCCCCGAAGACTCGGCAGTCTGGTGGAGCTGGAAACATCTCCGGGGAATTGATGTGTTAAAAAATAAAAAAAGATAAACAGGTTATTTGCGGAGAGTGGTGGTGCTGGTTGGCTCATGGCCCGCTGGTAATTTGGCTCACATTAACAATTTATTTTAGTTTTTAGGAGAAGATAGCAGATTATTTTAACTGCTAAAGCTACTGGGTCAATTATAACGTACTAAAGAGGGTATATGCAGGTGTCACCAACTCAAAGACTTTGTAAGACTCTTGCTAGCATATGCAGTTGCATTTAGCTTTCTAGATATAGCTAACTCTATAGTTAATTATAGCTGTAGATAGAGAACTGTCTTCTCTCTATCTTTTATAGCTATCAAAAAGCTATAAATAGCGTTTATGTGCTCTCTAACTACAGCTAGAGAGCATATTACTTTTACTTGAGTAAAAATATGCTGAAGTAGTGCTACTCTTCAGTATAATTATTGGGTACTCCGTCCTCCTGGAACATTAGTCCTGATAGAAGACTGATTTTGTAACTGTCTTTATGTGATTCTGAAGGTTCAGGCTAATTATTTAGTGACAAGCTACATACGGCATTTTTCATCGATAAGACATTTTTCTTATTTTAAGTGAAAAGATCTACCATTTTTATCTATATTGAAAAATTATTGACTTAAAAAAGTTAATCTATCTTGTCTAAAAGTTACTTTTAATTTAGTCTTGATTTATTAAAAGTGGACAAAACTATTTTAACTAGAAATTAACAAACAAAAATATTTGGTAAAATTTGTGTTTTTGAATTGCTCTGTTACTCGAGTAGAGTGCTACTTGAGTTGACATCTGGCCAAATACTTTTTTACTCTTACCGTTTCTTGGATAGGTACTTTTTATTTTTTCTTGAGTAACTTTATTCTGAAGTATTTCTACTTTTACTTGAGTAAAGTTCCTGGATTCTCTACCAAGCACAAAAATTCACCAGGCACAGACACACCTGCAGTTTTGTTAAAGTTTCATAAGTTTTTCATTGAAAGAAACTGATTTGGAAACACTTTCTTTTTCCTGATTTTGATATTTTGTACTTGTATGAATTATTGTCATTTTGGTCCTTAAAATACCAAAATTTCCACTTAACTTTACATTTTAGTCCATCTGATGATATAATTTTTAAATATTAAATGATTGATAAATTGATCAGTTACTCAGTGCTTGAGTAGATTTTTTATTTTTTACCAAATACTATTTTACTCTTACTTTTACTTTAAACTTTTACTTGAGTGAAAATGTGTTGAAGTAACTTTTACATGAGTAATATATCTTGGCTACTCTGCCCACTACTTACCAAGAAGAAATATTTCTATTAATATATGCTGAGTGATATTTAAGGTGTCCGTGCTGATAGTCCCATCACCAAACTGCACATCTGCAGCCAAGTTGTCTGCAGGATCATCTGCAGAAGAATTGATGGGGACGGCCTGATCCATGGAGCTAACACCTAGTCCCTCAAAACCTCCAGACCGGACCAGCATGTCAGATTGTTGCCATATGCGGCACGGCGCACCACTCAGCCGGTGACAGTGATCGACTACTACCACACCACAAACATTACTGTCAGAGTTCAAACACTGAAAGGAGCCCAAATGAAGGATTTCTGCAGCGCATCTCGGCCATACTGTCCGGCACGCATGCTAATTAGAGAAACAGATGATCTGAGAGACTCCGAGGGCAGAGCCGGTTGGGACAAAGGGAAAAGAGTGGCGGCGCTCTTTTGTTGCCTCCGCAGACACACCGAAGCATCGGCTTGTTGTTACATGAAGTTGTATAACAAATGAGGCTGGGCGCTTTGAACTGGCTGACCACACAGGCCTGGAAGAGTCACTATAGGAGCCCAACATGTGGCAGCAATAAGATGGACCCGCCCTCTGTGAGACATGTGGGAGACGCGGCATTCCAGAGGAGCTCATTAAAGCTGCAAAACAAACCCCAAAACACTGCACACAGTCAAAGAAAACCCCGGAATAACGAGGGACACCACGGCGAAATGTCCCCCCGCTAATAACTGCTCCGTTAATTATCCGGTTTTACGTTTTCTATCATCAGAATCTCTGAAATCTTGATGTTTTTCACATTTACAGTGGCTTTTATTGAGCATACAGATGTGGTTTGAGCGTTTGAACCTGTTTGCTCCATAAGTCTGCGCTTTGTCTGTTTAAGTTGGCTATAAACAGACTGTAGCTCTTCCTACATTCACACGAGCAGAAAGGGCGGGTTTACTTTCTTCCCTCCTCATTGTTATAGTAAAATGTGACATGATATCCAGTCTGTGTACACGGCTTCACAACATGAGGCGCTGCATTACGAGGATCCCAGAGTGTTTTTTTTTTTGATAAAAAGTCAAGAAAAAAGGAAGAAATGCCCACCGGGGAGGCAGTCTCCGCGCTGCAGCAGCAGCAGCAGACATCTGGCATGATTATTTTCAGCTCTTCAGCTAATCCTCTCTAAATGTAAACTGAAGAAAAATGTGCCAAATGGCTTGAGAGCAAGAGCTGAATTTTGGACTTGTGGAAGATTTAAATGAGTTTTATAGAAATGTTCGAGGCATTATTGGAAAACACAGTGAGACAATTGTAATTAGTTTTCAGCCTGTCACATTTATAATCATTATCCCACTTTTTAGACATGCCAATTTCTGACTCCTGTTAACCGCTGCAGCTGTAGAGAAGCCACATAACATAGAGCAGTTTATTTATTTTTTATTTTTTATTCACGTCTTGATGTGCTTTCATCTGCGGCGCTGGGCGTTAGATGTTTGATATGTCGCGCTGCGAGTCGTGTGTGTAACGCCATTCAGAGGTGGCCCAGTAAAGAGCTAATCTACTTGTCAGGGTTGACTGCCAAGCATATCAGCCCACACACTTCACAATATGACTTTATTCATACAGTAGATCTGAGACGCTGACTGTCTCTGCCCACCACAACACAACGCTTAACGCCTACCGCTCACAAACAAAGCGACCTGACAACGCGAGCCGCCGCCAGCGAGCTGAAGGAGACGACTTCACCTGGATGAGACGCTGCGCTGAAGTATTCACACCACTTTAACTTTTTCATTTGGATTTTATAGGATGAATAAACGTAAAGTTGAGCAGAATTGTGAACTGGAAGGAAAACAGAGAGAATTTTTGCTGAAGTTCAGTCAATTCAGATCACAGGTGTCAAACTCAAGGCCCCGGGGGCCAAATTCGGCCCTCAAGATTGTTATGTTAGCGGTTTTTATCTGTATACTGCTAAGTTACATCAGTCAGTCCTCAATCAAAATCATCAGATCCCTGCACTTTTTTGTGCTAACAAATAATTCACTGCAAAAATAAAATCCTATCAAGTAGTTTTGGTCTAGTTTTTAGACCAAATATTTTACTACACTTGAAATAAGACAAAATAACTGACAAATAACTTTTTAGCAATAAATGAAGGCTTATTTTAAGTAAACAATTTCTTTATATTGATGAAGAAATGCTAGTTTTATTAGCAGAAACATTAATTAATAATAACATGGAAAAATTAAATAATCTCCCAATGGAACTAGAACTTTTTTTAATCAATATTAAGAAATTATTTATTAAAAACAAGCTGATATATCTTGCTAAAAAGTTACTTGTAAATTAGTTTTGTCTTATTTCAAGTCTACTAAGATATTTCCACTAGAAACTGGACCAAAAATACTTGGAAAAGTTTGTATTTTTACAGTGTAGAACAGGGTAAAATACTTCCAATAATGATGCAAAGTGTTTGCTGTAACAGCAGATAGAAAACAGTGTTAGAACAAAGATTGTGCCCAAACAAGAGGTCTCACTTTGACACAAACTGCAGGTTTGTGCTTTTTTGGTTAAAACATGTTTGTCAAAGCACGTGACTACAATTAGCTTGTAGTAAAACTACTCATAAAAGTAAATTTTTTCCAAACACCTACTCTAGTAACCATAACGAGTTACTTCCCAACTCGGTATTTGAGTTGCAGCCACTGCAAAATCAAAAATCTTATTAAGTATTTTTGGTCTCGTGTCTTGTGCAAATATCTTAGTTCACTTGAAATAAGACTAATTTAACTTTTCAGCAAAATATAGGAGGTTGCTTTAAGTCAATTTCTTAATATTAATGAAAAAGTTCTAGTTCCACTGGCAGATTGTTTAATTTATAACAGGACATTTTCCCCATGTTATAAGTAAAATAATCTGCCAGTGGAACTAGAAGTTTTTTCAATCAATATTAAGGAATTATTTACTTAAAACAAGATCCTGTTTCTTGGTGAAAAGTTACTTATAAGTTACTTTTATCTTATTTCAAGTATTCTAGAGATATTTGCACTGGAAACTTGATCAAAAATACTTAGTATCTCCTGTAACTTTTAAAAAACTGTCATTAAGATTTGAGTCTCAGATTACAAGTCCAAGTCAAATAACAAGTATTGAGGGAACAAGTTGAGTCCGAAGTGTTTTATTTTTCTGACATATGAGTTCGGAGTCAAACATGCTAGCCTGGTGCTGGTGCTAACCCTAGCAGGAAAAATGGCTAGTGATGTTTAACCAAAAACAAAAGAGAAATCTTCCAAACGCTAAAATCTGATGCCACTTCTTTTCTGTTTACATTTGAAGAAAAAGAAACAGAGATATTTTCACAAGAAGCTGAACAAAACCACTTGGTTATATACTGTATTGTATTGTATTTTTGAGGTGCAAGGCCAGAAATGTGAGCTGACTTTAGTTTTTAGAGAAGGAATCAAACAGCTGTAGCACAGAGGACATTTACAGTCAACATTAAAGCTACAGAAACACAAATTTTTCTTGTGACTCTGATAAATGTGGTGATAGCCTCCAAACACGAACAACTGCCTGTCACAGAGAGACGTGCCTGATCCGACAGAGCAATATAAACGGCGGGCATGATTGACGGACTCCGAACGGCGGAGCCTGGTGGGCATCCCATAAATCTCTCTCACGACGGTGACCTCAGTCCGCGGCACGTCGTAAATCCACATAAACAATACGGGAACATCAAAACACACGCAATATCGCAAATACGCTTAATGTGAAAGTGAGTGCAGGTCAGATTGGCAGAGTTCATAAAAACATTCAGACTAATCTGATGGGCAATTATTTAGAAAGCAATAACTCGCCGATAAAGCAGAAAGGAGCCATCTGTAGCCGATTAAAGCCTCACAACTTTAAGGCGGGATGTCAGGCTTCGGCCTAATGTAACACGGGGTCTTCCTGACCCAGCGATCCGCAGACACACTGCGATGATAATCTCAGCTCCATACCATAAACCAGTAAAGCTGTCACCCGACCGGCGACTGCCAGATGGAAGAAACATCAGATCGAATCTGTAGCAAGACAAAACAGATATAAAAACGTCTCAAAGTTCACAAAGGCAAAGCTATTCAAATAAACCAATAAATAAATGAGTGTTTAAATGTGTGAGCCTCAGGGCGAAGACGGGATCCTCTCTTCCAAGTCTCGGTTTGCAGAGCGGAGCGCCACGAGGGGCGGCAGAATCAGATCCGAACGGGACGATTAACCGCTCACAGAGACGCAAAAACAACCGAGCAGCACCCAGTTCTGGACCCGAAGGTGTTAAAGGTGAAGCATCAGTAAAACTGAAGCATGAAAGCTGCGATTTGATGCTGAGATTAAACATTAATGTGTGTTTTTAGATTTAATTACTCAGGCCTTATGGTTGTCTATGTGCTGAGCTAATATTAGCAGGAGACATTAGCTAAACTGCAAAAACACAAAACACAAAGTATTGCCAAGTATTTATCTGCAAGCCAAGACAGGTAACTGTCAGGTCAAGTCCCTGAAACTTGAGATTTCAAGTCCTTTTGAGTCTTTTTTCAACAATTATGTTAAAATGATAGCTAATATTAACAGAAAAGATTAGCTACACTGCAAAAACACAAAACCTTAAAAAGTTTTTGTCTGGTTTCCAGTGCAAATATCTCACTACACTTAAAGTAAGACAAAATTTACTTAAAAATAACTTTTCAGGAAGATATAGCTGCTTATTTAAGTCAATAATTCTTAAATATCGATAAAGTTTTTTAAAAAAGAGGCATTTTTAAAACAAGCTCCTATATCTTACTGAAAAGTAACTTAAAGGTCAGTTTTGTCCAATTTCAAGTATAATCAGATATTTGCACTAGAAACTAGACCAAAATACTTGGAAGGATTTTGTGTTTTTCCAGTGTTTACTTGAGTATTTTCTTTTGTACTCTGCTACATATTACACATACTTTTATGGAAAACTATTAAGTTTAAAATTTCTTTGTATACAAAGTAACTGCTGCACTTCATTAAGTTATTAAATGTGCAACTTAGCATTTTAAATATTTTGATGAAAACATGAAAAGGTAAAAAAAACTATTGTGCATTTTCTGTAATCAATTAAAGTTTATAAATGTTACGGTTTTATCAGATCCAGACAGTTAAATCCATCCTAAAACCAGGTTTTAAGAATTAATTGGAGTTCTATGTTGTATAATTATGAAACATTGGAACAAGATCAGTTTAAATAAGTAATTAAAAGTCCAGAATGAGGCATATGTGAGCGTATATCCCCTAGTTGGTCGACTGAGAGGAAAAGCTGCAGATCTGAAGGAACCTGAGAGCAAAACCTGAATCACTTTCAATCTATGTTCTGAACTGATGGCGATGAAAATAAGACTCAGACACAAAAAAGACACTTGTCTGCAGATTAATGTCCTGAATGGAGGCTTGTTAGGCGGATCTTAGTCGCCGGCCTCACATTGTGCCTCCGCCTTCATCTGAAACTAATGCTGCAAAGACCCTGGAACCGCTGCGCGCCGAGCCGCACAAACGGGTCGCTAAGAAAACAAGAACACTGCAAAAACACAAGATCTGACCAAATATCTACTGCAAATATCTTATTACACTTAAAACAAGATTAAAATAACTAACAAGCAACTTTTCAGCAAAACGTAGAAGCTTGTTTTCAGTAAATGATTCTTAAATATTAATTTAAAAAAGTAAGATTTTTTGGCTTATGGAAAGATATTTTTTCTATGTTATAAAAAAATCTGTAACTTGTTCTTTAAGAATTACAGATTCAAAACAAGTCAGTTTATCTTGCTGAAAAGTTACTTTTATCTTATTTTAAAGCAGCAGTTTGTAACTTTTACAAAAATTATATTTAAACTGTCACCATGTTGTGCCAGTGTAACATGACAAAGATAATCTCTGAAAAATTTAACTCCCAGTGCGAACTACAAACAACCAATCAGATCTAGGAGGCGAGGTTTAGTGCTGTCAATCATATCCATGTGCACGCTGCTTAGCCCTCTGCTATGATGCAGCTAGTACAGCCTGTCATGAATGCTAAGGCTAGTTAGCACAGCCACCAATTATGGCTGATTTACGGTTTTCCTGTAACGTTGAGTTGGATCTATCATTAGCAGCGTGTTAACAAGGTTGATTTACAGCGATAAGATCCGCCTCCTGGCTCTGATTGGTTGTTTTTGGTCGGGTTGATAATAGCAGCTCAGCGAAGAGTTGGATGGAGTCAATTTTTTTCACAGATTATGTGTCTTATATTCAACTGTCACAACATGGAGACGGTTTAAAAGATATGTAAAAAAAAACAAAACAGTTTTCTTCTATAAAAGTTACAAACTGCAGCTATAAATCTATCGTAAAGACCACAAAAAAAAGTTTAACAGTTTTTATAAATATTTTAAAAAACATTTTATATAAAAGTTACATGATGCAGCTTTAAATATGTAAGATATTTACACCAGATTACACAAAAATATAATATTTTGTGTTTTTTCAGTGTTGCTGCACAGCTTTGTGTTCCTTTCTCGTTTTCTTCAGAGTGTCACATTTAGGCTCTAATATTCTGCAGGAAAATGAATATATTTGTTGACTAACAGCGCGGATAAAACTCTTAAATATTCAGAATTTTTAATCTGGTTTAATATTTTCAACCGTTTTATGCAAATTGCAGTCTATTAACATAATCTCATTTGAGAATACATCCTTTTAAAGTAAAAGATTAGAACCTATTTTTTTAAGCACATATAAATCAAGTGTTACACTGAAATGGAAATGTGAAAGTCTGCAGAAAAGACATACATTTACATATACACTTTCTTTTTTCTTTTTTTTTGCATTAGTGGCAAAACGAAGCTAAAACCTCCATGAGGGAAATCATCCAGCAGCTTAAACGTCTTGGCAAACATGAGTGACGGTAAACAACAGCAAATATTCCCGCTGATATTAATACTCCCGCCGCTGAGATTAAATCAAACTTTCGCTGGACACTCTACCTCCGGCCGGGTCGGTAAAAGCTTCGGCGAGATACTGAGGTGGATAAAGATGTAAGAAAGGGCCATTATGCTGCAGAGGTGGGAGTGAGAGGCAGGCTATCTGTCTCCAATCCCTCCGCCTTCGCTCTCTGCATCTGCCTTGAACTTGTGAGGAGTTCAGCGGGACGCGGGTCCAGACGGCCCTCTGGAATGCGAGTGCGACCGCTCCGGCTCCATTTCACTGCCGCTCACTCACCTATTCGCTTACAACCAGACTTCAACTTTATCTCCCCTTGTAACACAACATTAACTGCCAAAGAGCTGGAAATGCATTATCAGCCCTGCCTCAAAGCTTGGATTGCTTCCCTCATAAATAAGATCATTATACGAGTGGTAATCCCATTAAATAGATCATTTTGCAAATATCTAAATCCAATTAATAAAGTGTTTTCAGAGGGGGCGCAGCAAACACTGGCTTTTGCAGGAGTTGACATGCTGTGACTCGGGCTCTTTGTTCTCCACTCCCTCAGTACCAAGGGTGATATTAATAAACACAACCCGGAGCCTGATTTACTCCCTGGAAGGAAACTGGGACTCGGTCCTGGCTTGTTCTGCTCAGACAAAAATTAGATCATCTGCACAATTTAATGATTTAAGGCGCAGATTGGAATCGTCATCCCGATAAATCGCTGCCTTAACTTTCTCTCGGATACACAGCCGCCTGTCTAATGTTCTTATAGGATGCCCTCCTGGAGTAATCCTCTGAAAATCCACACGAACCTTTAAGTGTTTGCCAGGCGGTTTAACAAATCAGACATTTTTGGAACTACAGCAGATGTTTTTTTACTGAATCATTACCATAAGTCATCAGTGGAAGTCACCGCTACAGCAAAAATCATTGAGATACCTTCAACCTGAAAACCACAAGCTTTAACAAACAAAGGTATTTCTCTAAACACAATGAAGTGCAACTGTGAAAAGACAAAATCTTACCAAGTAGTTTTAGTTTAGTTTTCAGCAAACCTAAAATTGGACAAAACTAACTTTTCTGTAAGATATCAGAGCTTGTTTTGAGTTATTATTAGTACTTTTTGTCAACATTCTAGTGTAAATACCTTAGTACACCTGAAGACAAAACTAACTAATAAGTAACTTTTTATCAAGATATATGAGCTTGTTTTAAGTAGTTCTAGTTTCACTGGCAGATTATTTCATTTATAAAATGGGAAAAATATCTTGTCATAAGTGAAACAATCTGCCAATAGAACAAGAACTTTTTCATCAATATTAAGGAATTAGATTCAAAACAAGCTCCTTGTAAGTTAGTTTTGTGTTATGTCAGGTGTACTAAGATATCTGATCTAGTCGGATAAAGTCAAATCTAAATGCAAAACTCTGTGTGGCAAAAAATGAACACTGTCACACCATCCCCACTGTGAAACATGGCAGTGGAAGTATCATGCTCCGACACTTCCACTACCAACTTATGGTAGACACTTCCACGTTTTTTTATGACACCGGTTACATAAAGAAGTGTGATTTATGTCGTTAAAATTTCAAAATGTAACGGCGTTTATTGAAGCTTTAACTGAACAAGTAAAAATTATAATCCCAACAATACGGACAGTTTTAGGTGTTTAAACATCATCAACTGGAATTTATCTTAAAAAGTCTAAATCTTTTTCATGATAAGAAATTTATCACAATAAATGATAAACGATATGATAAATATCCAACCCTGTCCAGTACTACAATGTGTTAGAATGGCCTGGTCAAAGTGAAGGCCTAAATCCAACGGATAATATGTGGCAAATCGTCAAAGAGTTTCTAAATGTGCGAAAGTTTAACCACCTTTTTAAGATTTTTATTTGTTAAAAATGTTGTATTATTTCCTTTCATTTCCCAGTTAAGCTTTACTTTATGTTTGTCTATCAGAGTGAAGTTTACAGTTAAGAGGTCTGAATTTTTCTGCAAGTCATCAAACAACATACCTACCATGACCTTTTTGTTCTCATAATTAATTACCTTCAATGAAAAGATGCCATCCTCTGCAGAGGAGGCATCGTAATCCAGACGTAGATGCCCCTGAAGTGCTTTTGTTTGTTCCACTGAACTAATAAAGTGCATAATCCGATGAAGGATCCTAAGCTGTGATTGCGCCTAAAGTGGTTGTTTCACCTTTGTGGAAAGTGTGTCAGGCATGGTAAGAATGTTTTGGTATCTTTTCATGCCTTTTAATTGTGAACTGCTGCTGTTAGGAAAACACAGCTGTGGTTAAATGAATTAGAAAGCAAAGCCCCTGGGTGATGCTAACGCTCCCGCATGCAGCGTTTATATAAGGCAGCCGCCTGTGAATGAGAGCTGCATCATTTCAATGGCTGTTTATGGTAAACAGAGGAGGAAATCAGGGTTCTCAGTGTGCCGTTTAGTGGTGAGATAAGAACAGTGTTTTCAGGGAATTGCTTTATAACTTGAGGGATGCTTCATTTCACACCTTCCTCATTTGCTGCTGCATTTAAAAGGCAAAGTTGATGGCAGCTTAAAATAATGTTTAGATGAAAGGCAGCAGTTAGATTTATCACCAAATGTTTAGCAGATAAACTGTACTAATAAATCTCTGCTCTAAGCTTTAGCTATAAAAAGATTTCTAACTTTATGAAAGAACAGGAACCACTGATATTCAGAAGCAGTAAAATAAACCATAATTTTAGCACCAAATCAGAAGCTGTAGATTGAAAGTTATTGTCAACGCAGAGCACATACACCAAAAAAATAATATTCTCTCTTTCTGAATTTTATGCAAATGGCCAGGTATCACATAAAACAAAAACCTCATATTTTGCAATAAACTTATGTTTATTATAAAATATTCAGTGTTTTCTCAAGTAGTCCTTAAAAACTTTGAATTAGTCCCTGTAAGCTAACTATAGCATTGGACATATTTTCAATCTCCACACAAATACTATCAAGTCAAATTGCCACAATAAAAACAGTATTAAATGCAGTTTTCATTTTCTTAAAATATTTCTGTTAAAATAATGTGAATATGCTTATCTTGTTTTGGAGAGCAATAGTTGTCAATAAATGCTAACATTCTGGGTATGCTAATGCTAAAACTAGCATCGAGCATACACACAAATATATTTTCTTAATTTACGACAAAGCATAGAAAACATCCTTCTTTTCTATATTCATAAATAGTCACTGATGACAATCTGTGTCTAATAAGTTATTTGGTTTTTATTTAGTTAAAATATTCGTTAAAAAAATAAAATAAAAGCTGGAAAATAGCCGTTTACTTTTGTTTGCACCAAACTGGAAGATGTTAACTTCAAGTAAAACACAGAAGTACTTTTGGGTTTTCACAAACAGTCACACCTGAAGAATTGTGCTTTAAATAATTTAAGATCATTTAGGTTTATTCAATCTATTTTTTCCTTAAAAGGCTGTGATACACTCCTTTAGTTCAGCTAAAATGTGTAGCTAACTTGGACACTGTGGGCGCAAACTAAAAGCAGTTTTAAAATTGTCTTTTTTTTCATTTAAAAATTTATTACAAACTGTGTGTTGGCATATACAGTATGTTTAGATATTATGAGAGTAAGTATTCACAAACAAAACTGCACTGTAATTGCTTTTTAGCTTAGCTAGCACCAAATGTTAAACTATGCTAACATCTTTTAAAAAAGGTTTCAACATAATTTCTTTTTGTGTATTGCAAATTATATTGTGCTTTAAGAATTTGTAAAGTATATAAAACATTTATGTTTAGGTCTGTGCAGTAAGAAAACCTGGAATTTTAAAGCTGCTAACTTCTGCTAACATGGGCAATACAAATAAACTTTACTTGGCATGTTGCTAGACAGCAACAGTCTGTAACTCTACTAGCCAATCTTTCTTGTCTTGTCTGATATTTTGTTTTTCTACCCTCTACACAACCGGCTGCCACAAATTTAAAAGTAATGGGATTTTTCAAGCTAATTTAGCCAAACAAATTCATGCTACCTAGAGTTTTGTAGACAGTTTTTCTATAATGTTGCTACAGGCCAAGTGTCTACTCCTGTGTTTACTTTGTCATACTTTTTAAAAGTGGAGGAAATCTCTATAATTTATCCAATTTGCTCCATCATGGAAAGTATCAGCATTAATATTTTACTTCATTTCAAAGAGGAAGGCAAAAAACGAAGCTTAACATTGAGCCAGTCCTGTTCCTGGCTGCTTTTTTTTCTTCCCTTCCATTTAATCTGCGGTTTTCTAATGAAGAGGAGAAAAGCGAGAACAGTGGAAAGAAGGAGATGTCAAGAATGAGGTCGGCCACCTCCCTGACGGGGTCAAACTCAGGGGGTTAATACCTGGTGTCCGACACTGCACATAAACTCCGCTGAGCTCATCACACTAATTAAACAGACACACATCCTCCCGGAGCTCCGATGGCCAATCGCTGCCAGCTAAAAAAGCAGTCCATTCATGGAGGTTGGCAGGGTTTGCATGTAGGGTGGGCTGCAGAAATGCTACCTGCCCTTCCTCAGTTTGATTAATGCGAAGAACAATGGTGCTCTTGTGGCCCGTCAGCCTCACTCCACTTGGTTCTGGTTCAGCGCTCGAAGAGAGGGGACTGCATGTCCCAAACTCATGCCCCCTAAACGTACCAGCGGCGAGCTTTACAACTTCGTGACGGACGCCGTACCTCAACCCGTTCATCATACAGGATGACAATATGACTCCTAGTTATTTAATTATTGCCTTTAGTATTTAATTACAGTTTCATACAACTTAAACACAAAGAAATAAGTACATTGTGGCTCTTTTAGAATAAAAAGACTTCACTTTTTCAACATTCTGTAGTTTATCTGATAGTCTGGTAGACTTGGTTTGAGTAGGGACCAAAATTGAAACATTTCTTACATTTTCTGTTGGTCAAGGCATCCAAACTAATTAAAAAATCTGTTCCCCTCCTCGCCTGTGGTGGCGCTGCACCAAAACCAAAATGGACTAGCATGTTTGTTTTGGTTGTATTTACCCAGAATACCCTGCGCTATAGTCCACTTCCTGCTTTTGGAGCGTTCTGTGGTCCATGTATGCATTCAAATCACATAAAGGTCCACTTCGCCTGCAAACATGGGTCTCAGTTTGGTTGGACAAGAGTTTGTATTTTTGTTCAATTACACATTCTCACCTCCCCAAGCAAACCTGACTTTCTAACCAAACAAACTGGAGTTCATTTAAGGCAGAATGAAACTAAACTACATGCCCAGGTTGATTCTTGATTTGGCAGTCGCTGTTCTGTCAGGGAGGCGGAGAACACGTTTTTATTTATAGCAAAATGTCACAAGCTATTACCGTAATGTCTCATTTGTTTGTCTTATCAACATTTAAATAGAAACAACACATGAAAGTTAAGTGAAGCTCTCAGTCTGAACGCTGCTGCTTCTCTTTTCTCTTCAGAAAGTTTTATCAACAATGTCAAAGCATCTTTTCTTGTTGTGGAGGAGTTGAACGGGGGCCTCGCTGTTACATTCAGGGGGATAAAGCCGTCAGCGCCGTCTCTCTGAGGGAGTGACAGCATGTCAAAACTTGGACGAGATAATTAATTGCAGCACTTCCCTGAGCTGCAGGCTCAGATGGGACTTCACCAGTGCTTTGCCAGGAATCTCAACTTCAGCCATAACAAAACAGGGAGACAAATTGAGCCACCTGCATGTCTGCGCAGTCTGACAACTCATCTCACTTGCAAATTGGAAGTGTTTTACACCCCGCACAAAGGAGTCCACAGAGGCAGGCCCGCGTCTCACCAGCTTTAAGGTTTGACGGGTCTTCATGCCGCTATGTGACACTTTAAAAACAGAGGAGGCTGGGGAAGGGCCTGCACAGTTCTGATATGGTGATAGGCCGTGTGGCTGAATGGATCGGAAAAAGTTTTTCCCAGCCAATTCAGCTTAAATTTCAAGTTGGAATTTGTAATTTGAAGGGGCAGTGTTCTGTAAAAACAACTTTTTTTGTTTTACATCACGTTATAATGTTATTCCCTCATGAAAAACATACTTGGAGTGTAGCCTTGATTCTGTGAAGAATGTTTTATAAATTCTTTAATCTCCCATGGCAATCAATCAGCTGTGCAAACTTCTGCTCCTTCAGACTAGCCAGCAGCAATTAGCAAGCACCTACAAGATCAAGGTCTGTAGGCGGACCAGAGTTCATTTTATTAGTCGATTACGTATTCACACCTCCCAAAACAAACCAGACTTTCCAGACAAACAAACCAGAGTTAGATTAAAGTGTCGTTTAGCAAGAGTTCTTCTACAAGTCCAGAAAATTCTGCATTAATTTGTTTTCTTGCTGTTTAACATCTAAATTAAATATGTTTTTAGGGCTTTGTTTTCACTTAACAGCAGACAATTCAACATCTCTACTCTTCAATGGTACATTTGAAGATCATCTGATCCGAAGGCGTCAGACTGTACGCGAAGATGGTGTAAGTCAGGGGTCTCAAACTCCAGGCCTCGAGGGCCGCAGTCCTGCAGTTTTTAGATGTGCCACAGGTACAAAACACTGGAATGAAATGACTTAATGACCTCCTCCTTGTGTAGATCAGTTTTCCAGAGCCTTAATGACCTAATTATTCTGTTCAGGTGTGGTGCAGCAGAGGCACATCTAAAAGTTGCTGGACTGCGGCCCTGGAGGACTGGAGTTTGAGACCCCTGATTTGAATTGTTTAACAAGTGGGCCGACAGGTTGCACAGACATCATGTCTTACATCAGCTGCAGCTCTGACTCTTATCTGGCTGTTGTCATCGTCTGTGAAGTCACCAGTTCAAAGAGGAGCTGTAAATGGGGAACCAGTCTCTCCAACACACTGGCAGACTTTGCAAAGCTCAGCCCAAACGTGCAACTCTCTCCCCTCAAACCTGGGCTTGTTTAGCTGCTGGCAGCCGCCGGCAGCAGTCAGATGTTTGCCAGCTGAGCTGAAGTGTGCCCACAGAGCACACACTGCAGCGACCAGAACCGCATGCCCTCACCTTGTCTACCTTGGCGCTTTTTGAGTTTGATGGGTGGGGGGAAAACCCATCCCTCTGCAAATGAGAAGTCAAGTGCCAGACAGCATATTTATACATCTTAATTAGCAATAATGACTCCCAGCACCTGCCAGCGAGCTGGTGCCAGTGGTTACTGTGTTGTGTTGACTAGACTGTGTGTCTGTTGTTTGCCTGCTACTTACAGCACAATTACATTACAAACTGAAACTGTTTTCAGCAGCAAGAATGTTCCTGAAATCCACCCCGAATTATAACTTGGCATGCTTCCGATTTATGCATAAGGAGTCGGAACAAGAGCTGGCTACAAACTTTATTATAACCAGATTTTAAAGGGGATCTATTATGCAAAATTCACATTTTGCATATTTTTGTTGTACTTCCATTTGGGTCTCAGCTGCTTCTAAAAATATAATCCAAGAATACAATGCATCATTTGATCATAAATTTACAAAATATAGAAAGAAAAAAACCCCCACATCAACAAAGTATTAAAGAACTTATGCAAAATTTGCATTTTGTTTTTGTACTTCCATTTGGGTCTCTACTGCTTCTAAAAACAACTTCTAAAAGTGCTTCAAAAAAACAAATACCCAATTATTTCAATAATAATATTGATTTTTGATGTCTGAAAAAGGAATCGTTTCAGAAACCTCCTGAATGTCACAAAATAGGAACCTAGCAACCCAAGTAGAATTCTGCCCGTTACCTAGCAACCCCAGTAGAGTTCCGTCCATTACCTAGCAAAACCAACAGAATTCCACCCCTTACCTAGCAACCCCAGCAGAGTTCTGACACATTTGGTCAGCTGGTTTTACTGCTGTATGTGCTGTATAATGGCTTCCAGGAAAGACAACTGTTTTGTTGTTGACTTACAATCCAGAAACTACTCGCTGCGTTCTTGTTGGTTGTACAGGAGGCACAGCTTCTGCTTTTCAAACATGAATGGTTGTATAATTATACAACCATTCATGTTTGTTCATCTATTTGCAGCTATTTTGTTGTGCAAGTGTAAAAGTTGTGTTTGGGAGACGTGACCAGCAGCTTATTTGGATTTAAGAGTGACAAGATGCCTTAAAACAGTTTATTCTGAAACTGAGCACACTAATATCTTATTATCTAGGATGTTGTTTTGTGTATATATATATATATATATATATATATATATATATATATATATATATACAGTTCAGACCAAAAGTTTGGACACACCTTCTCACTGAATTCAATGAGAAGGTGTGTCCAAACTTTTGGTCTGTATTGAGTACAGACCAAAAGTTTGGACACACAGTTGTGTAAAAAACTTTTGGTCTGTACTGTATATATATATATATATATATATATATGTACAGTATATATACAGTATATATAGCTTATAGATCTAACCATAACATATTCAAGGAAGCATTACAGGTCACCTCTAATTCACTAACTGTGGCATTTTAAGGTATATATAACATTTAATCTTTGGTTTAAATCACACCAGAATGAAGACAAAATCAGCACATCCCAAAACCATAAAAAACAACTCAGATTTCTTTACCGTGAAATAAGCTGTAGCCATCCTCTCTGACGTCTGGATTTATGGCCTGGTAATTCCCCTCTGGAGTAATTTGGCTGGTACATCTGCAGCTTAGCAGCATTCCTGCAGAGCTCTCCTGCGCTGTGAAGTCAGGAGATGACTGATTGATTGATTGTATTACTCCAGTTTTAGCATGGCTTTAGCAAGCTATAGCAGTGACGTTTTAATATGGCCCGTTCACTGAGCCGTCTGCATGCCTCTAGGTTGGCCTGCTGGGAACGCTGCAAATCACGGCTGGAAAGTAAACCTTTCAAACATAACATTCAGACAACTATATATGCAGACATATATGTGTGTGTGCTAGTACATCTAAAAAAAAATTTTTATATTGCATAAACATGCAGTATTTCTTGCCAGTCATCTTTTGCATTTTTTATTATTATGGCTTTCAAGTAAACCCAAAATTCAATCAGCCAAAACTGATGTTTTAAGCACAAATGTCTGGCATCTGAACATTTCCATGTTACCTGGTTGGGCTCCTCCTGCATGAATTAGTGCATCATCAGTACGCCATGTCCTGTGGTTCTGCGTGGGTGTAATGGAAGTCCAGGCCGCTATAGCGGGATTCAGGTCATCTCCCTTCTTGGGTCTGGATCTCTCATCTTCATCTTGACAACAGCTCATAAATTTTCTAGGGGTTAAAGGTCAGGGGAGTTCGCTGACCAATAAAGAACAGGAGCGAAATGGTCATTGAACCAACTTTTGGTACCTGGAAAATAAAATCAGCATCTCCATAAAGTTTGTCAGTAGTTGTAAGCAAGACGTTTACTGTGGACTTCAGAAAGCCCAGCGAACCAGAACAGAACCAGCAGACAACATGTAGGCCCAACCATCACTGACTGGAAACTTCACACGCGACCTCAAGCAACGCGGCCTTAATATTTAGCTTGCTAACTATTTAATTTGCATACCTGCTAACTATTTATTTTCCAAGCTAAATATTTATTTTTCAAACAAAATATTTAGTTTGCTAACATAATATTTAGGTTCCTAGCTAAAAAATTTGCTGATGTGAAAATTAGCGGAAGTGGACTGTCACAATAAAAGCTAAGAATTGATTATCTCTACTGATAAACTCCTGCTGTTGGCGAGAATGGATCGCTTCAGTCGACCCTCAAGTAAAGTTTTCTTTTCTATTTATTATTTTCGTCTCGGCATGTCTAACAGGTTAGCTGAAAACACATTATGTGCCGTTTTAACGGCTACGCAGACGTTTACTCACAGATCGACAGCAACAACTTCTGCTCAACATCCGCCACTGGGGTCAACCAGAACACTTCCGGTTCATGTTTGATTCATTTTTAAGTTACTTTAGAGCAGCTATCAACGTTAAAGACGTTGTTTCGTAAAAGTATGATAGAAAAAATAAATAAATAAGGACTATAAAACCTTTTTGTGACGGATTCACGCGTGTCCACATCGGAACAGTTTAGTTTTGTTGACGTGACTCAATGCATACTAGTAATGGCCTCTGCAGGTTCTTGTTATAACGGTTAATGGACGATGTCCTATATTGAAATAGTTGGTTGAAACGTCAAATAAATTTCCCCATGGCGAAATTAATAAAGTATATTTATTAAGTAGAATTGCGCGTAGGTATTTCAGATTCCCAAGCTAAGTTTTCGGTGGAATACTTTAAATATGCTCTAAGAAAATAAATATGCAAATTTTCTGCTCATCTGTGAATACTGAGTCTCAAATAGGCAGGAATCTACAATACTGGCTAAAACATGGAAGTTTCAGCCAGCCAGTCTTACTTTGTCGATAAAAATATTACAGATACAACATAAATAACTATTTTCAAATCTTTTTCAAAGTTAAGGGAAAAATATGGGATGGCTAAAAAGCCATTCCAGTCCCTGCTGCACTTTCTCTGGCTTGGATTCGTTGAGAACTTTGCTAATGGAAAACAACATTCTCATGTTGGTGTTGACAGATCAGCTCTGTAGGATAAAGTCTCTTTTTAAACGCACTATGTTTTTGGGTTTTTTTGTTTCGATCATAAATTTCCATCTGGACTGAGATCCAGATTGTTTTCTGGCCACGCCACTGAGCTCATCTGCCTGTCTCGAAGAAAACCTTTAACATTCTTAGTGGATCAATGTGTTACGACCCATAAAAAAAATATTTAATCTTCACCAAATAAGAATAATAATCAATCAATTACTAGTGGATCTGTGATCTCCTCATTGAGTTATTTTAAATGGCACCAAAAACAAACGCTCCAGCATCTTCTCCTTGGCTATGCAGTCTAAGGATTCGTCACTAAATCCCAGGTTTCATTCCATCATCATGACTGAGCCGCTTTAGCTCTATGGAACTTTGTTTTCCTCCGTTTAGCAGTCGACTCCTGCTTCTGTCCATCTGTCTTCCATTTCTTTTGTTGTGTAATTTCTATTTTCATAACAGATTGGTTTGATGTTTCACTTCATCTATACTGCGTGTTCCCGGTTGGTTTGGACATGTTGATAATTTGAGACCCAGCTGACTGGGAAAATCCGGGAACTTTTTACCACTGTGCTGATTTACACTTCTGGGGGAGTTTGTTTCAACTGAAATTACCGTTATTTCTCTTTAAGGCCTCGTCAGACTCATTTACATGATCAGACGTGCTTGTTTGGGTTTAAAACAGCAAATTAAACAGTGAATTCATATTTCTCCCTTTATTTGGAAGTGGCAGGAGGACATCTGCTGTTGCTTATGGTGCATATGGTTCACATCTTCATCACTGGTCTTATTTTATCAGCTGTGATCCAGTGTTTGTGTGAACAGATCTCTCTTAAAGATGAATTTGGGATCTCGAATAATCTAACCTGCATTAATAAAAGACAAATTAGTAGCAAAAATGAAACTGAATAAGTAAAACCAACTGAAATCCCTCCAGAATTTCTCTACAGGATTACAGTATTAAAGAAAATTTAAAAAACTAAAACTAAAGAAGAACTCAAGTAAAACAAAGGTATCTCAATAAATCAGAATACTACTAATGTTTCAACTAATTTCACCAATAAAAAACACACAATGTAGATAAATTAAACACCAATTGATTCTTTCAAACCTTTATTTGTTAATTATGATGATTTTTCTGCTTACAGCCATTTAAGATTAGAATATTACATCCAAACAATACAAAACAAAACATTTTTAATACAAAAGTGTTTACTATCTGCTTACAAGTTGTTGTTTTACAAGTTTCTTCTCTCTAAAGTTAATATCTATAAAAATGTTTGAAAACAAAATAAAAACATGTGATATTAAGGGGTAAAACTAAAAAAATTAAATTAAAATCCCACATTTAAAAATATGTTTCTGAGTTTCAAAATGTGCTAGAAAAACAACTAAAAATTTTGAGATTAATTTCAGTGATAATCTAGAATAAACTTGTAAATTTCAATTTCAAAATTCAAAAAATTTGCTTGAAATTTTTTTTATTAAGTTAAGAAAAACAACTCAAAATTTTGAGATCAATGTCAGAATTTTCCTAGAAAAAAACTTTCAAAAAGTTTCAAAGTAAAAAATGTGCTTGAAAATACTAAAATGTTGATTTTCGGAGCTTAGAAATTCAAAAGTTTTTTAGACGGAAATTTTTTTGTATCTATAATGGCCTGAATACACCGTAGTACATAAAAGCATCACTTTATTTATTCAATAAGCAGAAATAAGCACAATTTTTTTATTTTAAAATGTTTAATTTACATGTTTAAAAATGTAAGAGAAAGAAAAATAAAGTTAGTTTTAGCCCTAATATGTCTGTCTGTATCCTTTTTGTTTATCTGTTGGCAGATTTTCCTTTTACTGGCTGTCATCTGGCTTTTTGTTCACCAGACGTGTGGCACCTATCAAAGTCAAACAATAGCATCAATAAAAGACAATGTTGTCTTTTATTGTTTGACACCCGATTTACCTCCAGAGATGAGCCAACAAAGCCTCAGATGAGGGCGGGTCCGCCCCTCCTGGGAGTCTGAAGGGTTAATCTTGACATCTGGCCTTCGATCATCCAGCAGGTCTGCCTTCCTCCCTGCAAACACCTCATCCATCTGCTGAGTTTCTCCATGATGCTGCAGACGCGTGCAGTGTGACACCGATCCCCGTCCCGACGCCCATCCATATTTAAAGGGCCACGCCGCCGACCTGTAGGCGGCCCTTTCTGGCACGCGTCGCCTCTCTTGTACCCTCACAATTTTACAAGGCGTGTTTGTTTGATATTTCCTCAGATTACTGGAAGGTGATACATAATGGACAATGAGCTAATGGGCATCAGCTCAGCAGGCCCTCAGGCGCCACGTGCCGCCGCCGCTGCCGTAAAGGAGACGGGCGCTGTGAAATCCAATCGGTCGACGCGTGAGGATGACTCCCAAGTTCAACAGGTGACACCTAAATAAAAGCCCTAATTACAAGCAGTCTCTGTCAGGGAGACACTGGAGGTCAAACTCGTTTTTATTTCAAGTTTCTAAATGTCCTCAAAGGGCTGGCTGTAGCAGAATCTAATGACAAAATCCATTAAATTGTTAAAATATTAATAAGTAACTATCTCTGCATTCGATTAGTTCATTTACCAAGTACTTTTGTTCTAGTTTCTACCACAAATATCTTATTACACTTGAAATAAGACAAAACCAACTTACAAGCAACTTTTCAGCATAAAATCGGAGGTTGTTTTAGGTCAATAGTTCCTTAACACTGATAAGTGCTAGTTCTGGGCCCTGAGCCGTTACCTAGCAACGCCAGCCAAGCCCAGCCCGTCACCTAGCAACCCAGTTCTAATTCCACTGGCAGATTATTTCACTTAAAACGTTGAAAATATGTTGTTATAAAACTCATGCTTTTTGAGTGCGAGAAGAGTTAATCTAAAGTTGATTGATCTTATCGATCAAGTAACGATTAATTAGTAAACGTTCATGTTGAACTTGAGCTTTTTCTTGTATCAAGAGGGACGGTTGTCTTTTCATAACATAAAGGGCAATATTTTTCACATTATGCAAAATAAAATTTAAAAAAAAAAATAATTCCACTTGTTTTGTCAGCTGTATTAAATACTAACTGAATAACAGGAAATTGTGGTTTACTCACATTATTAAACTTCGTAGCACATCGGTAATTTTTGGTATAAAAATTGACATTGCTCCATCCTGCAGCTCGACTGAATAAAACACTATTCAGTTTTTAACTTAAGGAGTTTGTTGTGTGTTTACACTTCTAAACAAAACTGCATAAAGTGCATTTTTCATGTCCAGAGAGAAACAGACTCTCTGGACTGTTTCTCTTTCCTGCTGCCATCTTTGTTTCTATATTAATGGACTTTGAGCTTCAGGATGACCAGTGGCGCACTCTGCTGGATGGCTGCCAAACTACAACACCGAAGGTCTCAGTGGTCATTATTAGTTAATCGATTGGAACCAATTTTAATCAACAATTAATTGTAAGCCAATTAATTGGTTGCATTCCTAGTTAACATCAGACAACAACACCAATAATTTTGTAAGAAAAACGTTAAGTTGCTAAGTTGTAATCTTTTCAATTTCATGCCTAAGAATTATTTATATATATATATATATATATATATATATATATATATATATATATATATATATATATATATATATATATATATATATATGTCTTGTATATATGGGAAACGCCAAAACTTTTTTTCCAGTGACTTTATTGAAAAGAACATTTACAATCTTGTGAAACACAGGCGGTGACGAGGTCTAAAGCACGTGAAGAAATAGTGAATATTAAGAAATACATCACCAGATTCTCAAGAATGCTTTTGATGGCACTTTACATAGATAACCTGAAACAGCCTGACACGGTTGTCAATACAGAGTTTTCCAGCAGCTCCGTGTGTTTCTACAAAGAGGAATACATCCTTGTCCTCAAACGTTCACAGATGAAACTCTTGCATACTCGTAAAGTAAAAGTTTTTCTTAAAAAAAAAAAGAAGAAGAGGTTAATTTACCTCCAAACTTGTCAACCAGCTTGCAGAGTTTCACCAACTACACCTGGGTTGGATGACATTTGATAAAAATGAAGCAAGTTTGGGGGAAATAAAGGCTTAACGCCCAAGAAAAGCCACAAAATCTGGCAGATGTGAAATACAAAAACATGTGACAGACATGCAGGAACGACATTCAGCTCCATATTTTACTAGTGTATCATTAAAAAAACTGATGTTAGCCCCTAACCTCACCTTAATGTGACTGGCATACTGAACTTCCTCATGGGAAACTGGGCAGTTATGTCATCAATATCAACATTTCCCACAATAAACACCACAAAGTATTGCGATTAACTTTCATCTTTTATGACAGAAGGTAGCTTTAAGCAGAAACATCCAAACATTTTCAGTGCTTAGTGTATTAGAAAACTACAGCGCCCTTCATGTTTATTGGCGCCCATCAAAAATGGGTGTAAAAAGACTCGGTGTAAAAATTATTTACACCCAGAGAAAAAGTAAGTCACAGATTACGTCAACCTCAAAAAGCAATGCATAAATTAAAAAAATGCTTCAGGTCCATTTATTTCATAGGATTTGTTAGAAATAATGGACATTTGATCCTTTTGCCTTCTGTACTCAGATTAAAAGCTAGATTTTTTTAATCTATGATATTATGCAACAGCTAAATCTGTTGTAATAAGCAATTTCATGATAAATTAAAATGAGCTTGATAATTTACATTCTGCTGATAAATTTTGAAGGGAAATTTTGTTTACATGAAAGACAAAATTCATTTTATTTGTGGTTTTGGTTGTGTGTGGTGTCTATTTCTGTTTTATTTATTGTTTTATTGTGTGTTACTTTGGATATTTACAATATCTTCCTGCTCTAGTGTTAACTGTTCTTTAGGAAATTAAAGTTTATTGGTCTTTGGAAAGGCGAACTTGCATTATATTGTACTAAAATTATCTCAAAATAACAATATTATTGTTATTTTGAATAACTTCCGGGGCAATTTATCATCCAGCTAGAGTTGTTGATTTATTTTAAGGCTTTTTACACATCTCTACTAGCGGTGCTAATAAACCGCAAAACATTTAATGAATAAAATAAATCAACAATCATGATGCAGCTCAGTCTCCCTGCAGAGTGGATCTTCTACATTCGCTGTGCAAAATGAATGACATTTAGATTTGTGTTTTAGTTTGACGTCTACAAAAGCAGACAATTATGCAGAAGCATAAAGCAAATGCAATAATCAAGCTAAAAGAAAACAAAGAAATGACAGGCAAAATTAATTAATTTGAACTAGTCGCCCCCCGCCGCCCCCCTCCTTCAGCTTTCATTTGAACTAAATAACCTCAGGGTCCACATTTATTCTACATTAAAACGTCGTCAGACCTTTTCTTTTACATTCTGTCATTAAAGCAAAGCAATCAGGCTTTGGGGGGAGATTGTGCGGGTAAACAACCTGTTCCACAATCACCACGACGTTTAGTCTGACAAAAATTCATACAGGCATTCAATTTCACTTATAAGCCAGTTTCATCCCCCATATTTTGAAATGTGGTCCTCAAGTAGACAGAAAAATTCCCACTAATGACTAAAAGTCACAAATCATCTACACGATATGTACAATGGAAGTACCAAGAGTTCAGAAAGGCCCGAGAACACGCAAAAAAACAAGAGAACTAAATAAAATGACAGTTTTAGCTAGAGCGTGCAGGCAGATTAGCATCACATCATACTCACACCAACTCCGACATTTTTTGGCATCAGAAAAAACAAATCAGTTCCAGCAGAAGCTCATTCATCAACAATCCTGAATGAAGGGTGTGACGTTAGAGAGAGAACCCAATACTTTAAAGGCAAGCGGGTCAATGGCCTTCATAGTGTTTCCACTTTGCAAAAGAGCAGAATACATTCAGTACAGGAAGATTTTGGCCTCAAGTTGGAAAAAACGATCGCAGAGCAGCAAAACGACGATTTCACAGCAGCAGAAAGTAATATGTGAATGGAAACCAGTCAAATGTTTGAACTGGAGGATAATCTGACCAGTGAGGAGGCTTCACACTGCAAAAACACTAAATCTTACCTACTATTTTTGGTAATTTTGGTAGTGCAAATATAGCAAATATCACAGTAAACTTGAAATAAAAACAGTAACAAGTAACCTTTCAGCAAAATGTAACAGCTTATTTAAAGTGAATAATTCCTAATATTGTTTAAGGCAGATTATTTCACAAACAACTGGCCATGTGCCGTTACCTGGCAACGCCAGCTAATCCCAGCCCGTTGCCTAGCAACCCAGTTCTAGACCCCCTGGCAGATCATTTTTAAATGCTATAACTGAAATAATCTGCCAATTTAACCAGTACTTTTAATCAATTTTCAGGAAAAATTGACTTAAAACAAACTCCTATTTTTTGCTGAAGCGTTACATGTTAGTTTGTTTTCTTGTATTTCACGTGTACTAAGATATTCACACTAGAAGATAAACCAAAATACTTGGTAAAGTTTTGCGTTTTTGCTGTGCTGACAGTGTAAAGGTCCAACATTTCAACCAGTTCACTTTAAACCAACAAGAAACAGATGAAAGTACAAGAAAAACAAACAAACAAAAACCCAAAGTATTCACACCCCTTCAACTGTCCGTCTAATCCAGGAGTCGGCAGCTTTTTCTAAAAAAACAATAAAACTCATCACAAACGACGATTTACTAAATATGTACCTACAAAACCTAACAAATGAACATAACATTTATATATTTTCAAATTTTAGATCAGAATCCTCTATTATGAAATAAACGCATTGTAAAATGAGGTGAATTTTGTTCTATAAATATGGAAAATAAAGAAAGATGGGCTGGGCAGTTGAAGTCAGTTACTCTTAAAAGCCTGTTTTAGATATTAAAAGTAGATTTTGCTTAAGAACTTATATAAAAAGTACTAAAATAAAAAAATTTTGTAGCAACTATGATAAAAAACATTTCCTGTTTGTTTTTGGAAGAGCCACCAATTGCAGACCATTAATTTAATCCGAGTTCCAGTTTATAGATTCAGGTGAAAGCAGATATTTACATACACCCAATGAAAAAACAATGTTTTTTCCCCCACTCTGAAATATTAAATGTGACTAAACTTTTCTTATTTTAACTTAGTTAGAATTACTAAAATTATCTGTATTTGCTAAATGCCAGAAAACTTGGCGAGAACATTTTTTAGAAATTTCTTTGTAACTTTCCTTGAATTTGGTCAGTTATCAGGGGTAACTGTCTCATGAAAGGCAGGACTTCTCTAAATGTAAAAAATATATACTTGCTATATTTTCTGTCATTTAGTAAATACAAATACGGTAGGTAGTTGTTTTTTTTTTAGGTAATTCTGACTAAACTAAAACAAGAGAAGTTTGGTCAAATTTAACTTCAATACAGTGAGAAAAATGTCTCTTTTTATTCAGTGTATGTAAATATCTGGTTTCAACTGTATGTAAAGCTGTTCAAGACACAAAAACTTGCCCTATATAGTATTAAATTAGAGGATTAAATACAAACAAACCCCTCTAAGAAAGAGTTTTATTTGCAAAATCATCATTTTACTTCACAGTTTGTGTTTGCAGAGGAACATAAAATTAAATCGCTGAATGCAGTTTTCAGACCAATCTTCGATCTTTAAAACGTCTGACCTGTTGCTTCTGACATTTTTTATCTAAAAAGTTGCTGAATATAGCAACAAAGTGGCCAAGTTGGCAACAGTGGGGGTAACTATTTTTGATCGCACTGGGACGATTTATCAGTGGACCCCAATATAAAATCCCACTAAGTCCTAATAAATTTGTGGTTTAAATCAAAGAAACTGTGAAAAAGTTCAATGGGTGTTAATACTTTTGGAAAGTACTGCAGATTATTGATAAATTGATAAAACTGGACACAGTGAATGGTAGTTATAATGTAGATCAAGTACATTAACAATCAGGGGTGTCCAAACATCTTACAACAAAGTTGAGCCAAAATTGTCAGGTTAAAAGTATTCAGCGGACATTTTTCATTTTCCCCCCAATTAAAAATGCAAAATAACTTCATTTTGAATTCTTTTCTTTTTACTTGCTCACTAATAAATTTAACGTGCTTTAACGTGTTGATGATAAAGGAGGAAACAATGTTGCTTCTGTAGGTCAGAAAAGACCTTAACCCTAATAAAATAAAATGAACAGCTTCTCAACATTTGGGTCGAAGGCGTTCTACTTTTAGTCTTTTCCCACCAGCAAAAACAAGGATTTTCTCTAGTAACTCTTACTTTATTTGAGGGGAAGTGGTCTGGTTGGTTTTAGAGTAAAAGGTTGTTGAATGTTTAACATGAAAGAAAAAAAAAAACATGGCTAGTAAAATAAAAATGAGAGATGTACTGAACATTTCCATTAAAAATGTAAATCTGTCAATGAGAGCCTCATCTTTAAAAATTTTTACAAAACGTCCGTCCGTATCAGCTCCACTCGCTAAACAGCCAAATATTTAACACTTCTCGATTAGAAACAGAGTTAGGAAGAGTTCCTTTAAGTAACATAAACCATGTTATTTAGCATCACAGAGGTAAGAAAGAGCTGATAAAACATCAAAATATGAATAAACAGTTTTATATCTGAAATAAATGACATCTAAAAGTGTTTCTACCCTTAAGAATTATGAACAAATGAGCCGTTAGGACTCAAAGTGTAAAAGTCTGAGGAATGTTAAGAGAAAAAGCAGATTAAGACGGAAGCACAGTAAAGGCAGAGTTAACCCATTAGGACCAGATCCACCTGCTACACTGGCAACCAGATTTCCAGCTTCAGAATTGATATTGTAAGTTTGTTCTGTGTTTTAACCAGAAGAAACAAACAAGTGTTAAATTTTAATTTGTGTGTCAGTTAGATAAATATAAAGCTTTTGGCTCCCATACGTTATGGTTATGAGTCCATGTATCTCCTAGGGTCAATCAATCAATAACATATCAAACTGATAGGCACATGTTATGTAAACAAATTCAAATAAATAGGTTCTTTTTTAGTTGTTTAACAGTTCTGTTAGCTCACAGGGTTTATGATCAGAGAAGCCTCTCACTCTGGTGGGAATGGTGTTGTCCACACAAGTTTATATAGTTGTCACACTTAATCAACGCACTGATGTCTCTCGATGTGGCTGGCAAAGAGCATTCCGATCTGTTGCTTCAAAACAACCACTTTTTTACAGTCATTTTCCTAACAGTCTCTGAACAAGGAATTTCTATTCAAACTAGGCCTAAATCACATGATAAATTAAAACGAATTCACTCATTTTCATTGGAACGATTTATCGTTTTTCTCTCTTTCTATGAAAAATTAGGTGATAAAAGTCTTCAGTCCAGTGCTTTGGTCTCTAACTTGTCTGTGTAAACAAACTCGAAGAGCAATTTTGTTTACAGACTTCATTATTCATTTTAGTTGTTGTTTTGTTTATTTCAGATATTTGTTTAATGATCTTTGAGAATGTTTTCTTGTATTATACCATTATGTTACCTGAAATAGGCCTCAAAACATCAATATTATTGTTTATTGCAATAGCTTCTGGGACAATTTATCATCCAAAAAATGTTATGGTGAAAGGCCTAGTATTCTTTATCCTACTGCAGGGTCAAGGTAAACTAAAATGAAACAAAATGTTATGTTTTGAAATGTCTCACACATAACCTATACACCTGAGAAAGTTGCAAAAAAATCTCTAGAAAATGTTCTTGCTACGTTTTCTGACATTTAGCAAATAGAAATAATTTTGATAGTTCAAAAAGAAGAAAAGTTTAGTCTGATTTAACTTCAGACACTTTGAATATCTGGTTTCAATTGTAAATAATGTTTATTACAAAACTGTGAAGTTTGAATAACTTCAGCACCAGACCAAAGACTTTGAAGAAGTTTACAAGGAAATCAAGGACTTTCCAAACCCCGACAACACAGAATTGAAATTCACGAATTTCCATGAATTTCAAGCACCAGTTCGAACCCTTTATGTGAGATTTTTGCTGCAGTCATATTGGATCAATATCGGTATTAGCCGATACTTAAAGCTCCAATATCGGTATCGTATCGGAAGTAAAAAAGTTACTCTTACAAGAAACATCGCCCTGTGTCCTGTTTTAATTAGAAAGCGAAATCTTTATCTCACCGACAAAAAAAAATCAGTTTAACTTCAGTTTATCTTACAGAAGTTCTGGATGATCTTCTGTCTCCGTTTTAGAAACCAACATCCTGAAAGTGAAGCAAACATTTCAAAATCAGGAGTGATCATAAAGATGCAACCAACTAAGTCTTTTCTTTCAAGACGTTTTTAGAGAACACTTCATTTTGAACACCTTGGGAAAAATGATATTTGATTTGCACCAACAGTACGTTTCAGCGATTTAAGTAACATTCATATGAGCTATAAAACACTAATAAATAAAGGATTGTGCAGCATCAATAAAGGTATGTGCAGCATAGATCCACATGTGTACCATTAATACAATCATCAGTAGAGCTTTGAAGGAAACGACCAATCAGATCAACAGGAAGAGGCGAGTTTAACTCAAACATACGATTCAAATGTAAACAAGAGAAATACCAGCAGGTTGTAAAGCAACATGTTTCCATAGTAATTATATTGCACTTATAGTAAGTAAAGTTTTAACCCCTCCAACTCATAACATTAAAAAACATGAACATTTGTTCTTGGGAAAACATCTTCCAGTCAGTCTAGGAATATCTGTAGAGGACAGACCCGCCGGTCTAAAATGTTTGAAATCGATTGTAAACAGCTTCATCTGTAACGTAACTACAGCTAACGCGTCCGGTAAACAAGTCTGGAAGCATCGCAGCCGATTATGGCAAGTGTATGTGCAATAAATTACTACAGAGCTTAAAATAATCCAGACCAAAACCTGCTCAAGCTAACGTCTTGACTTGAAACATCAATGAATCGTTTGTCTTTCAGTACAGCAACAAATGTTAAAAGCAAGCCCGACATTTAAATTAAAAGAGGAAGTTAAAGTAAAGCTGCTTGAATTTGATCGACCCTTGACCCCCGATCTCCTTGTGAACCTTTATTAATGACTTTTCATCCAGTGTTTGTTTTTAGCTCTTCTTTTTTGAGAGTTTACCGGCCTTCTTTTTGGGCTCGTAGGGAGTCCGTAGGATGCTGGGCGTCTCCTCCATGACGCGGACCAGCAGGTTGTCGATGTAGTCTTCCAGCTCCCGGATGTGCGCGTCTTTCTTCCGGACCACTTCCTTCTGCTTGATGAGTTCCTGGACGACCTCGTCAAAGGTCAGGTTGCTGTAGTTGGCTGCCGTGTCCGGTGGCGCCACCTAAAGGAAAACAAGCAACGAGTTTAAGAAATGTTTCTACATGATTACAACTAAACGTTCAAAATGTTTGTCAGACAAGAGACAAGACGAACGTGTCAGGTCTGTTCTATCCATCCATCGGACCAATCAATCAACCAATCCATCTATTGGCCTGGCAAATCCATCCATCTATCCATCCGACCAATCCATCCGACCAATACTGTAGAAAGGTCTTCTGTAAATCCTCAATAAAATTTGATGTTTTTTAAAAATTGGGCCAAAATAAGCAGTAAAATCTGCAGAGTTTCAGTTCAGAAAACTTTTCTTGTGTAATGAGTGGATTCATGTCATAGCCTTTCTGAGTGATGGATGCAGACATCAGACTTGAGTCAATGGATTTAATGTCAGACACGTTTCAAAATATTTCTAAAGAAATCAAACCAGACTGACCAGAGTTTTCAGTGAAACTTCTGACAAAACTACATGGAGCCTTCATGAGGAGATAAACACAGCCAGACTGTTAAAGTTCTGGTTAATAAACAACCAATGAAATGTTGAGGGAAGCAGATCATGCTCTGGCGTAATGGTTTTTAATGAGGGACTACTTTATCGCCTCGGCGCTGGGCTTCCTCCCACAGACGGACCAAGCAGCGAAAACTGTTTAAAATACCTCACTTATCAGCCTCCACTCCCCACCAGCCTCCACCGCTATGCAAAGACAACGCACAGAGCGACCTGGAGCCGGACCGCTCACCTGTGTCTTATCGCCGCCAACAGCAGAAACAATGCTGCCGTGTTCCCATGCCGACCAAAATTAAATATCTGCCATTGAGATTAGATGAGGAAGGTTTCAAGAACAGAATATTTTAGATACTATTACATACAGTATCTGAAAGTGCAATTAGGAGTTTTAAATATAATGTAAATTAAATAATAAAGAATGACGTCAGTCAGAGAACCAAGCATTACTGCAGTACAGATATTAATATTAGATCGGTGCATCTCTGCTGATAACTAGTACTAAATAATCAATATTAATAAATTATTTAGTTAAAACAAGCTCATATTTCTTGAAGAAAAGTTATTTGTTATTTCAGGAGTAGTAAGATATTTACACTCGAAATAGAATAAAGATGCTTGTTAAGATTTTTCCTTAGCAAGCATCAGAAACTCTGTTGAAGCCAGCAGAGACGGAGGATATCTTTTTTTTTTTTTTACGCACGCACAGCGTAATAATCTGGCTGCTGACAAAAGGCCTGGGAATGACCATGAACTGGCGAAGTAATGATGGCCGTTTTTCCCTCCGATCAGTAGTGAGGAGGAGATAAGGCGCACACTTGGCATTCTCCAGTTGTGTCATTACAGTTTCTAATGAGCTCAGCTTTGAGAATCTAAAAGCTGAGCTCTTTGAAATCTCTCACTGCCCCCCCTCTCCCATCCTGTGTGTGGTTAATTAGGGCCTTGAAGCCGAGGAAATGGGAGCTGCCATTTCTGGAAGGCACAGCGGCACGCACGGGAGACGCATGTGTGGATACCGACAGCCCTCAACACCCACAAAGCAAGGTGAGGAAAGCCATTATCAGCATTCTCCTTCTCATTTAGGCATCACTTTAGCTGCCTCCCCCCCCCCACAATCCTCAACCCGACTCTTCTGCTGTGTAGTACTCTGTTATTTCCTGCTAGACACTTTAAAACCAAAGAACTAGCTTGAGCCTCAAACGTAGTAACTATTTAAAGGGATACACACGTCATTTCTATTCACTGTCACAACAAAAATGGCGCAATTAAGAGAATGAAAATGACCGCCCGGCCCTGAAATTTAACACCACTTCCAATGACGATCCGATTGGACGCACTGACCGACGGGTGCAGCTGCTAATTAGCCAAACGGCGCGGCTGAGCGTTCAGAGGCCTTGCTGATCCGTGTCAGCTGCTGCTGCTGCGGCGTTAAGCGAAACTCAGAGTTCATATTTACTGGGATCATTTATGACAGCCGCTGTCAGGTGAAGCTGGCAATTTAGCAATAATGTCACTGGGAACCGATGATGAAGTTGTTGTTGTACTTGCATTTTTTTTGCCGAAAATGTCCTTCTTCTTCTTCTGCCCAAAGAGGCCGTCCTCGTTTCCCGTCTGCTTGTTGTCACTGAAATAACAAAGAGGAACATTAATAATCAAATGGGAAGGCTATTAATCAACTAACAGAAATAACATATTTAGAGCAGCATTTAACCTAAAACTGTACAATTCATACAAACATTTTGATTCTTTTCAGATGAAAAATATTTTGTGTCTGTAAATATGCTCTACCTAAAACCTGTAACACCTTTTGTTGTCCAATTATTAATTAGATAATCCAAAAAATAGTCAGTAGATTATGGAGTCTAACTTTAAAACATTTTGGGTTTTTGTTTGTTTATTGAACTGGAATTGAAAGGTCTCATTACTAAAGTTTTTTTTCAGATTTGTTTGTATTAATTTGTTTTGCTCTTGATTTAAAGTACAATCCTTCTGAATAATTGTGCACGATTGTTTCAAAGTCCTGCTATTGGCAACAATTTAATACAAATGTGATAAAAGATTAAGCATTAACGATTATTTGTAAAACTTATACTGAGGTATAGCTTCACAAGTTCAACATTCCTAATTTTCATTTGTTCTCATACAATTACAACTTTATTGTCCTAATATCATAAATTTATTATTGCAATTTAAAAAAAATCATAGTCTGGTCCTAATACTTGGTCATATTGTTGACCTAAATTCAAAATTCAAAAACACACTTATCAGCCAAGATGGCCGCCCTATGAAAAAAAGGAAGAATTCTGACTTTTGATCTCAAAACCGGATTAAAGTCAGAATCCTGAGATTAAAGTAAAATTCGGAGAAAAAGTGTCAAAGTTTAAAATTTTTTTAGTGTAATCCTCTTCCGTACCCTGTGTGTGCTGACTTCAATCTGAAACCAAAGGAGTTCAATGGTAGAAAAACAAAAATCTAGATTTTCCAAAACCTAAATCTTCAAAAATTTGATCAAATCGATAAAATCGAGCCGTGCCAGAAGGCTTATTAGATGAAGTAATTAAACATCTGTGAGGTTTGTACACAGCTGTGACCAACGCGGGCGCGCCTGGCAGCGGCTGCAGCAGAAGACGATGGACCAGCAGAGATAAGTGGTTAATTGGACGCTGTATCTCAGCAGAGGATCTCATTACTGCGGCTCAAAGGGCTTTGCTACTCTAAAGAGCCGCTAATGACACCTTCCACTCAGATAAACCACAACTCTCTGACGAAGCCCAACTACCTGGTTTTGTAGCTGAAGCTGAACGGGTTGGTGTCGGCCGCGGCGTCGGCGCTGAACGGGTTGGGAGAGCGCAGGTCTCCGGAGCTTCCTGATCGGCCCCCGTTGCCGGCCCTGCGGCCCTCCTTCTTCCCCGTCACACGTTCCAGCAGGCTGACCTTCTCCTTTTTCTCCCTCCGCTCCGCCCGCTCCCACGGCTGCTGCCCCCGCTCGCCCTCAAACGGGTTGCGGTTGCGTGGGAGCGTGGCATACTTCTGTGGCAGGGTGTCACTGATATCAGTGAAAGGGTCACTGTGTGCTTCTCCGTCCTGGTATCCAGGCACCTCGCTCTGGGAACGCCGGTGAGGGCCACCTGTACTTCCTGGAAGAGGAGGAAAAACAACTTCAAGCTGCCGCTGGGATAAACGAGACAAACAGCTCATTGTAAAACTCAAACTGCTGCTGCTTCACTGTGTTGAGAGGCCAGCTGCAATAAAACATAACTTTTTAAACAGCACAGTTTAATAATAAACTAATGCTGAAATGATTAATCGGATTAATTTATTATTGTTCAGATGTACTAAAGGAAAGCTATATTGATGCATTTTAGGCAATAAAATGTTTATTTTCTTATTTAACAGAAGAATTTAGTTTATTTGCATCGTTAAATCTGTTTAAATGTACAAGAAAGGCATAAATGTAGGGCTGAAATGATTAATCTGATTAATCATGACTATTTGGTTATTGTTCAGATGTACTAAAGAAATAAAATTTTAGGGAATAAATGTTTATTTAAAAAATTTATTTAATTAGTTGTTAATTGGCATCTTTAAATGTATTTCTAATGTACAAGAAAAGTTTCATCAAATGAAGTTTATTTGTACAGCACATTTCAGCTGATCCGATTAATCGGATTAATCAATGATGGAAAAAATTGTTAACTAATTTAGGCAATCATATTTTTTTCTTTCAAGAAAGAAATTTAATTGTTTATTTTCATTTTTAGATGAATTACTGAAAATGAAAAATGGAATTAAAGGTTTAAGTGTTGGGTTGAAACGATTAATTGGATTAAATGTAATTAATCAATTATTGTTCATATAGGAATGCTATGTTGCATTTTAGACAATAAAATGTTTATTTTATCATTGATTTTTCTTGTTTATTTGCATCTTTTAATTTAGTTTTAATATTGTTTAAAATGACTTTTTTTTTTACAAGATGGTTAAAAAAAAAATCTGTAAAATGTGCCATTTCTTTTATCCGATTGTCTGGAAAAAAATCAAAACATTTCTCAATTACTAAAATAATTGTTGGTTTCAGCCATATGTTAAACGCAGCTGTCCATAAAGAAGATCTCAATCGTTTAAGCCTCTGTTATAATGCCAAGTTTTTGTGAAATTAAAACAGTTATTAACCTTTTTTCAACCCATAATTATAATCCGGTCTCTACATCCTTGAACTATGTTGAAGCACCTTTTGATTCATATTCATAACTCAGTGTTTGCTGCTAGTTTCCCATATTTTGCCTGCAAACGTTCTCCAAAGCGACCCGATTGTGAGGAAATCTCCTTTCCAATCAGCCAATGCCGTTACAAAGCTCTACATTCCTCTCAGGGAGTCCTCCATGTTTGAATGTTTGTTCCAGATGAGGCATCTTTCACTCAGGACGTGCCGTTCTCTCTGTTTTTGTGCCCAAGGTGTGCTGTGAAAAGGTGGCCCAAAAAGTTCCAGTTTGGTTTCGTTAGACTGGAACACGTCCTCCTAAGAAGTTGTGGGAGATTTTTCAGCCCGGTCCAGATGTTGGACCCCGAAGCCAAAGGCCTTCATGCTTACTTTTCCCAGCCTCCAACCTGTTTCTCAGTAGTTTTGGATAAATGTTGAGTTTCTTGTTCTAGATTTTCTCCAGTTATTGATACTGGAGGAAATATATCTAAAGATTTAATGGAAACTGTTACTAAAATGGCCACCTGTGCACTGGACAGCAGGTGTGACTCAAAAGGTGCCTCAAAATGTTAGTGAGTCCATATTTAGGCTACAAAGTTACAGTAACTTTTTCTTTATAGGCCTTTAGTAACAAATTTGCCATTTTTTCTCTGCTGTTCTTGAATTTTGCAATAGATTTGTCACATTATATGCAGAAAAAATATATACTAGTGGTGGTACTTGATTACATTTTTTTAAAGGGCTTGTAATTAATCATAGTTTAATCAAAAATATGTAACATTTCCCATTAAACAAAAAAAACCTTTTTGTTGCTAAATTAATGAATAAATAAACGTATGAGCGCAACAACAAAAATATTTATTGTTTTCATTTTGTTGCAAAATGCTATTATATTCATTAAGTTTTCATGAAACCTGTTAAAAGTAAATCCTCCTTTAGAAATGAAGGCGTTGTGTTAGCGGATGTTTCTCGTGCGTCAGATTTACAGGCGTACAAGAAACAAAATACAAAGGTTCCGGCTATGAAGCTTTGTATGAAGTAAAACAAAAAAAAAAGTGATTTATTGTGTTAAAATGTTTAACACATTAAAATTTCTGTAATTACTTAAGTGAAATTAGCGAATAAGAACTTTTATATAAACACTTTTCAAAAGAGGTACATAAGGATGAAATCTGTTGTGAATTGCCGCTAATTAAATAAAATGAATTATTAGAGACCACAGAGACCTCTAAAAACACAAATACCTGCATATTTAATAGTTCAAAAGCCATCAGACTTTACAATGCCCAACTCTGAATACCAAATCTAATTTTTCTGGATTCGTTTATAGATGCTTGGTAGATTTTATTTATATTCAGTCGTAGTTAAATTACTTACATCACACTGAATTATAGTGGGATGCAAGTAATTTACATCACACTATATTTGAATTTATAATGAAAGGTTATATATGTATTATTAATAATTAACATCTTGGATAGAGTAGCTTGTCAACTAAGAAGCAATTTCCTCTTAGGGATCAATAAAGTGTATTCTTTCTATCTATCTATCTATCTATCTATCTATCTATCTATCTATCTATCTATCTATCTATCTATCTATCATGTGCCTCATTGTGCATTAATATGCACTGAGGAAGCCATCTTGGCTTTACCGCAGAAGCTAACATTTATAGTCTCATTTCAGCCAATCAGCAGGCAGCAAAATGAATGGTGCTTCAGGATTGGTTGTTTCCTAAACACCAATGTAATGTAGCGTTAACATGATGTAAATTTAATCTTCCCCAGCAGCATTTTTCCAGATATGTCAGCATTTATGCTCTGCAGCGCTAATTGTTGACCCCAGGCTGCTCACCGCTCTCTTCGATGGAGTTCATGGAGTCCAGTTTGGGTCGGAAGTGGTTCCCGATGAGGTCGGACATGGAGTGGGCCGCTGACAGCTTCTGGCCCCCGGACAGCAGCGGCCGCTTCGCCTTCGTCTCCGGCTTCGTTTCCGCCGCCGCCGGCTGGCCGCTCGGCTCCAAGTCGCAAACGACAGAGCGGGGCAAGATGGCCGAAGACGTGTCGCCGTAGCTGCCCCCGCCGTTGTTTTTGCGACCTTTCACCTTGTTCTTCAGCTTGGAGAAGGGCGAGCGCGGCTTCTCCTTCATGGAGAGGTCGAACATGCTGGCCGTCATGTTGTTCCTCATGAACTGGATGCTGACCTCGATCCGACCCCGGTCCTTCTTCTTCTTCCCCGGCTTGGACTCCAAGGAGAACCAGCTGCAGTCGGAGAGCGAGAAGCTTAAGCTCAGCAAATTCAGTGACAGAATTTACAGAAAAGGCGCAGGATTAACGCAGTGCAGCTCCAACAACAAATCCTTTCAGTTGATCACACATAATTCAGGGAGACGTGCCGACAAAATAAGAATGTGGTACAAGTCTTTATGCGACCAAACAACACAATAAATGGAATAATACGCTTCCCCTACTCCTTAATAGACACAAATGAAAAGCCTAATTTGAGCTGAATAATCCAAAAGGTTAAATCACTTCAACTTTTTTTTGACACAACCGAGAGGCGCCATTTATCTTTTAAAAGGATAAACATTATTCTTTGAAATTCGAACAGAAGAAATAGCCTCCTGAAGAATAATAAAAGGCCATTCCAGGCTCCTATTTGTTTAACCCTTCTGCTTTTTCAACTGGAAATAATGGGATTTTTTTTTTTGCCTTCACTAGGAGGGGAAAAAGTGTGGCATTTGCACAAATCTGGCCTTTGTTCAGAAACGCAACGACAAGCAAGTGGGTAACTGCAAAGCCGCATGACAGGGCAGCACAGGAGTTCATCCATGCTAATGAGACGTATCCTTGTTCATTAGCACGCCTCAGGACGAAACCGCCGTTTAGAAAGGTTTTCTGTCTGTTTTCTATATGAATGTGACACATTTTACAGTAGAGCTAATATTTAATGCCGTAAATGTCATCGCAGTTTAAATGTGTGCAACATTACAGTCCTGGAAGCAATGTTAGGATGAAAAAAAGTGAGAAAAATGTGAGTTAATCCTCAATATTCAATAATTTCACAATTTAATATTTTCCTGCCTTTCCTTGGAGCAAGAAAAACTAAAAATCTTGAAGGTACAAAGAGATAAATTAATCACAAAGAGCATTTTAACTCGTTTCAAAGAAGTAGAGTAATTTTTTTTGTATCAAGTCTACAAGATTATTTAAGTAATCAATCATTTTGATGATCAAATTAAAAAATGGGCACATTATGCAGGTTTTTAATTTAAGCACTAAAACTTATTTTCTACCATTTTAGAAATAAATTAAAACAAATAATTAAATTCCTTTTTAAACCATCCGCCGATCCTAAGAGATATTTTTTATCTATGCTTGATATGTTATTCATTGACATATAAACACCTTATAAATCATTAATAACTGTTTATTATGCATTAATTAACAGTGAAAAGGAGACAAAATCTACTGTTCACCTATATATCTTATCTAGATATATAGGTGAAAAACATTTCACTCAAGCATTGTAAACATGCTTATGTTTTCTTCTCAGCCTTAATTAACGCATAATAAACAGTTATTAATGATTTATAAAGTGTTTATAGATGAATGGATAACAAATTATTTATTAGTCATCTATAGAATCATTGTAAAGTGGTACCAACTATCCTATAACAACAAACCCAAAAACTATTTAAACCTTGATTGGGTGTGGTTCCCCCCCACAGCATGCTGCTGCCACCGCCTCAGGGTCTCAGATCTCCAAACTCGCCACAGACAACAAACACAGGCGCGTGATAATTAACGGATACCAAGCCGCGTTTTTCTTCCTCAGCATGTCGGGTTCGAGGCGGCCGGGCCGACCACAGGCCCGCTGTGTGGAGCCGTGGTACCAACGGGGATCATTACAGAACCGCTGCTGAAAAGCTGCAGAGCCTGGAGGTGCATCACTACAGACACCTAAATAAATACCAGCCAGGAACACTGATTGTAACATATCGTGATTCTGGCTACTGATGGACGGGGAGGAAGTGTGCTAATGTCTTTCCATGATGGGACGGGCGGTGATCTAATTAACACCAGATCCAGTCCCACAGAGCGAGGAAGATGATGTCAGACCTTCATCCTCTGGTTGGGTGAGCACAGATTAACTCATCAAGTTCTGCCCTTTAAGACGTTAATTCTGGACCCATCTGTTGGATTAAGCTTCGTTTAAATTCAAAAATTCCTTGAGAAGTCAGATTTGTCTAGAAAGTCCATGTGAAGTCAAATCAGAAAAAGAAAAGAAAAAACCACATGCGCACACTGTGTTCCACACGGACCTAAAAGAGGGACGGACCAGGGAAAAAAAGTGGAAGAGAAAGTCAAACAAAGAGGACTGGAGTTTGAGGACTCTTTTGATCAGAGATCCTGGTCGATTTGTGCAGATCTGGACGAATCTGTAGACGGGTGGAGAGGCAGCCGGTAAGACAGAAGCTGTATTATTGTGAGATCGGACTGCAAAGTTACTCACGTTCCTCCAGCTTTACCGGTTAATTAACATCTATTAACCGCAACGTCTGAACTGAAGCGGTGGATTGTGGTGGAGAAGTCTGGAGCTGATTGATTCATTTTTATGATCGAACTGATTATTGTGTTGTTGGGTGTTAAGTTTAACTATTGATCAATTTAGCATTAGATTAAGAAGAATAACAACTTTGAAGCTATTTATATTTATAAAATAAATATTTATGACTAATATTGAAAAGTACATATTTGTATATTTAAATAAATTAAAATATTATGTAATTGTAAATATTAATGTGAAATGTACTTTAAAGTTAGAGAACTTAAGTTTAGTTACTTGTTCATTTAACTTTAATTACTTTGTGGGTTTGATTCACAGTGGTTTCCTTAGTATTGTTTATATAGTTTGTCATAATTTGCTTTGTAGTTTGAGTGAAATTAATTTATGTAAACTTACATGCAGATTAGTAATTATTTATTTTTCTTCTTTTGGGTTTGTTTAAAGGCTTTTACCTGCTTCTGGACCAGTCATGAAATGTCCTGACACACATTAAATAAATGGAGGATAAAAATGAAGAAAACTGCTTGGTCCTTGAGTAAAACCCTGTTGACAAAAGTCTGCATCGATTTATCCATCCCTTTTCAAGTGGGGAAGCTGCACAAATTAGAAAAGAACTTGACAGTCCGGTTCATCTGGACCAAAGAACAGAACTCTGAGTCGCCTAAAGACCTCAGTCTGGGTTTGGTAGAAATGAACTCTGGTTTGCGTATGTGAACGCCAAGCGGATCAAAGAACGTTCCAAAAGCAGGAAGCGGACTACAGCTCAGGACATTCTGGGTAAATACCAACAAAACAAATACGCTACGCTAGCGCTAACATCCTGGAGGGAATCAGAGCCGCTGTTTCTCCGTAACAAAAGAACAGGATAAAGAAAAACGAAACATAAAAGAAATAAGAAAGGGGGCGTGCTGTGGTGGCGCAGGGGGTTAGCACGCCCCACGTTTGGAGGCCGGGTTCGACTCCCGGTCCCGACGACCTTTGCCGCATGTCTTCCCCCTCTCCTCACCCTCCTTCCTGTCTGCCTACTGTTGAAAAAATACGAGCCACTAGCGCCGCAAAAACTCTTCGGAGAAAAAAAAAAGAAATAAGAAAGAGACAACACGAGAGACAGAAAAAAGAAAAAGACAAAAAGAGATAAACGAAAAGAAAGATAAAGATAGACAAAAAAGAGATTGAAAGAAAGAAGAGATAGAAACAAAGAAAGAAAAAGAAACAGAATCTGCATCAAAACATCTGTTGTTAAACTGTTTTAGTTTTTTACAGAACATAAAACTATAAGGTGACTAAAAAATGTTTAAGAAACAGAACTCTTTCAGTTTTTGACCTGCTTCTCAAAGTATTTCTCAACCGGCAGCAGAAAAACCCAGAGGACATTTTCAGACTCAGAAAGCTGAAACTCAACAAACGGCAGCGCTTCAGGCTGCAGAGAACAAACACGGCTGCATTTTTTCACACAAAAACAAAAAAATGGCTCCACTGGGAGTGACTACCTAAACATGTTTGTCCAGCTCCGCTTGTTTCAATTGGGCCTCCAAGTGAATCACTGACAACTGTCACTTATTAGGCGACATATAATCTCTAAACAATGGGCAATCAACTGTCAGAGAGGTGGGACAGAAGTTAAAACCACCAACTGCTGCTAAAAACATGCTGAGCTATAAACGACTTTAAACAGATGTTTAAAATAAGACAAAGCTGTTAAACAAGTGTGTGACGAATACAAAAGGCAAAGTGACTGTGTTTATGCCACATGGTGAAAAGAAGCGGGGTCATGAACTTATTAAAGGACGGAATAAAACAGGCGGGGAAGTCTGAAATAGCTTTAACACATGCGGCGAATGTGACTCAAAAACTGATTTAGTTCAGGCTGAGGCCTTGTGACTGGAGGAGAAACATTGGCGTGTTTCCTCTCACAGGATAAAACATCAGAAACCTAAAAAACTAAAAGCATCAGACATCAGGAATTAGGAGAAGATCCAAGCAGAGGTCGCTCTAGACTTTATTGTCCGTCATTTTGACTGATGGCGTCAAAAATATTCCGTCATATTCTATTTTTATCCGTCAATCTTTAAATGACATTAACATCTGTCACATTTAGTTTTTATGTAGGTTAATTAATATTCAAAGTTGAACAAACAATCCAGATCATCACACATTAATGAAGCAGATTAACTTATCAAACTTTTTCTCCACAGTGATAAAAACCACTGACAGAATGATAAAATTAATCGGCTTCATCTGCTGTGGTCTGAAGCCTTTCAATTTACTCCTGTTTCACATCTAGACAAGAAATCTGCACTAAAGTTTAGATCGGACCTAAAAAACTTAATCCCGATTCAGACAGAGTCCATTAAGTCTGAGCCTGATCCCACCCGACTGATTAACTTTAATTAGAGGCTCGAGTTTTAACCTGACGTATTTTACTGAAGATTTTACTGCTTTGTTTTTAGAGAACCGTTTGAATAAGCAGCGTAACTTCTCCCAGCTTCCTTTGACATCTTCCAGCTCCGTTTTGTCGCTTGTTATAACGCAGGATGAGTCAAGTGCAGATCTTCTGGGATGACTGATTGAAAGGCTTGAATCTCTGCAGCTCCAGCAGTACAAGGCGGAGCCGCTTCTTACAGTCTAATTAAGTCATTACTTTCTATTTTTAACTAGGTAGAATGTCGACTCCTTCATTTTAACAATAAATAAACACAACAAAGCGTTTCTTTAGTTTCATCTATTCTGTATGAACTGGAAAAACAATTTCAGTCGCTCTGTTCAATACTTCTGGCGCCAGAAGTCACTTCAAGTGATGAAGTAAAATAGCTGCAAATGGCCGATAGCAGTTTTATAACAACTGAAGGTAGCATCAGCTACTTGATTCTACTATAAAATGGCACTAATTGCCAGAAAAACACAAAATAACACCCCCTTAAGGGTTTTATACATTTTTACAAACTGTGCTCAAAAAATAAAAATAACCTGTCATTTTTATAAACTGGCACTCTGGGCTGCAGAAGACAAGACGACCCCAGATGGTACAGTTGAGTTGATTGGTACTCGATCATTTAAAAAAGTCTTGCATCACTTAGTTTCGCCTGAATCCTCCAGCAGCTAAAGAGAAGCCAACATTTCAACATCAGAGGTCGTACTCACTCGGTTTTCTTTCGTTGCTTGTTATCAAACATTTCGTTGAGGTTGATCGTCTTCTGGCCCAGGAATTTGTCCATCCCCACTAATGAGCGGTGCATCACTGTGAGCGACAGCACGTACACTTCGGGGTTCCCCTCCAAAAGCAGACCGGGCAGCTCGAAGGACGCCTCCTCCCTCCAGACCGGGTCGGCCGTCTTCTCCGCCACCGACGTGGAGTACTTCTCCTTCCCCAGCTGGATGATGGTGTAGGCATCGTTGGTGCCATTTTTGCCTTTGGGCTGTAAACCGGACGCCTGAAGAACGGTGGCTTGGACATGGGTTGGAAACCACTTCTGAGACTGCTCAGCCAGGGACATTTTATCACAGAAAACTAGCAAACACCCATTCAAAATAATAATAATTTAGACAAAAACGTATTTTAGTGACTTCAGTTTGCAAAAAGCATGATTTCCTATAGCGTAGTGTCCATGTCAGTGTGGTTTATGTAGCTATGTTAACAAGCAATGACGAGTCGGACAAACAGAGCACGCCTCATCTTTTGTTGAATCATCGATGTCCAAGCCACTGCTGAGTCATCTGCAACAAACAGAAACGGAGCAGCATCAGAACATTTCCCAGAACCAAAATGACTCAGGAAAACATCACCTAATAGGTCTGTTAATTATTTTAGCCAAATTTAAAAACTTCTAAGGCTGCAATGTATAAAACCAAACAGCATGACGCAGCATGGCGTCAGGTGGGTAAGATCCCACCTCCAGCTCCCTGCAGGACGCAAAAAGCTGCAGGCCGATGACTAGCATTGACTTTAGCTATTAAGTTCTCAAAAAAACGCATTAAATCTTAAATGTATGCCTGATATATAAAAGAAAAAGGGACACAGTGCTTTACTACAATTGTCAACATTACAACAACTAGATAAGGTAAAGAAAAAGTTTTAATTAAGAAAAAAATAGTGAGGGAGAGGGAAGTAGTTTAGCTGTGCTAGCTTGACTATGACAACCTTAACATGATGTGAAATTTGGTGAGTTTTAATTCAGTAAAAATTTTTATAAAAGGCGACCTAAATATCAACAGATCATCAGTAGAGCAGGTGTTTAAATTAGCTAATCAACCACCGCTGTGTTAGCCTAGCTAATAGCAGCACTAGCTAATCTACCACAGCGATCACTTATTAATAATCGCAAAATAAACATCAAGCCTGAAAGCACAAAACTGTAACGGACTGAATGTTCTGTTTTTTGTGTGGAAAATGTTTGAGTGTCTTTTGGTGTTGAATCCTGATAGGTTAGTGACGTCAGTCGTTTACGCGACACACAAGTGAGGAAAAAGAACAATACTTTGATTTGTTATTTAATGGGGTTTTTGCACTATTTTTTCCTTTGCTGTTACACAGTGCACTAAACTAATACCTACATCTCAGGTTACACTGAATTAACGGGATTGTTCTCCCAACAGCACTGCTATGGATGGAATGTAAAAAGAATCTTTGGCATGTAAAGAGTCTTTTTGCTCTCCAGTATTTTGAAAAGAGTGAAATTTCTGGATATAAACAATCAGGTACAAGGAGTGATTAATAAGGCTGGGCGACATGGCTTAAAATCTCTTATTTTTTTATGCTAAATTTGATTTAAAACATTTTTCCTTATAAACAACACAAATTACAACTAAAAAAATAGGATTTATTTCTATTACTCCTTCTGTCGGTTAGCCTGAATTCAAAGTTGAAATAAATACAAGCTGTAAAAAATAAAAATAAAAAACAAAAAAGAAACCCACGCTCATCAAAAATGATGGTAATTTTTAATTTCATTGGTGAAAAGAAAATTCTTATTTTCCAAAAATTTTATTACTTTATAGCAGTAGTAAATATTTAAGCCTAAAAATAGACAAGTTTTTCTAAACTTCTGTCAATCAAATCTTAGAAATACTGACCATACAAAATGCAAGTCTTCTTGACACAGACAGTAGCTTTAAATTGGGCTGAAAGGGATTATGAGATTATCAGAGTTTATACGTAAAATATTCTGATATTTACCAAACTCAAATCAAAGAACAGGCTGTTTGTTGATACTTTATACATAACAAAAAGGTTTTTCAATTTTAATGACACACATAACACAACTTGAGCTGCAAAGCAAAATGTGTGTTAATTAAGCACAAGCTTCATTGATAACGAACACAAATCCACTAGATAAGAACTGTCTATAATCAGTTATTCATCAATGTAAGGAGATATATTACACAATTATGAGAAAACAGAAACTAAGTGAAGGACTGATTTCAGATCAGAACTGATCAAAACTGGCATGTTTTTTGTTTTTTTTATAAATGTCTGATATATAAATAAAAGGCTGAGCAGTGTAGTTTTGATTCTGATCAATTGTTTGACTATTCTGCCAAATCTGGTGTCCTATAAATGAGAAACAAAGATCTAAATGATATTTAACTTCTCTGTTTTATTGTTCTGACTCATGCTTTGAGATCATCTGACTGTTAATCTCTGGGGCGGGGTTATTTCCACATTTAAGTTTACAAAGAAACATTAATTAAGCCATCAAAGTGTACAATTTTATACTTTTTCTGAAATTTACAACAATGCCATTTCATTGTTTTTCAATCTAAAACTATATTTATTTTTTTAATTATGAAATTCAGATATGGGATGGGATTATTTTCTGTCTGAGTACCTTTAATCTCATTTGTTGTGATGACACACTGCTTTGTCGCACTTCAAGTTTAGTTCTGAATAAATAATGATCCCTAATTTACTTAGGAATTGTAATTTATTCAACTGGTTATTACTTTTAAACAAATTAGATACTTCATTACGATTTACTGTCATTTCTGCTAACTCATTTCAGTTGAAGTTGCATAAATCCCTTAAATAAAAGAGATTTTCTCCTCACTATTATTAATATTTCCTTTTCATCCAGATTTAGGATTTTACTCCGAAGCTTGAGAACTCCTGTCAAATAACACTAATTAAACATGATCTGAATTACAGCCGTTTTATAGCCTAATAACTGACATAAACAACAGGATAATCCCTTTAAAAGACAACTGTCTAAACAAAGCTTTTTAAACAAACTCCTGCGATAGTAAAACATCTAAAAGTAACTAACAAATCCCAAAATTAGAAAGTTTAACCCAGATTTATCGTGGTTAGATATAGTTGGGCAGCAGCAAGGTAATGTTAGCTTGTTGCTAATGCGAACCGAGCATCACAGCCGTCCTCAGCCCAACAGCAAGCCGCTTACCTCTGGGCCATTTCCGCCGACGCCACACACACATCCGGGGCTTCAGCACACACACGACCTGTCCGCAGATACATTCACCCGCTGCTCTCTGCGGCTCAGACGGCCGCAAATCTCAGTTGTTGTTGTTGTAGCAGGAGCAGCGCATTGCTGTGGGGACGAAGAAGGGCTTCACTTCCTGCTCTGACGTCACTTCCTTTTCATGCCGGTAAAAAGGTCAGTCGCCTAGACGGGTTATTTAGTTAAAAAATAAATACTTTACAACACGCTAAATTCTACAAGTACTAAAATTCAGCTATTTTAGTAGCTGATTTTTTTAACATTTTATTTTATTTTTTATTAAACAGATGAAGAATACGACGGCGGCCATTGTAATAAAAAAGATGGAAAAACATTCCGCCAAAAAAATCCGAAATGTTGAGATTAAACTCAGAAATTTCCTAGAAAAACAAGAACATTTTTAGGTTACAAAAATTAATTTATTTAGACTATTTTCGACTTTTGGACATTTTCTGACTTTCAAAAGTAAAATATTTTTTTGACTTTGGACTCAGAAATTTCCAGGTTTTTTCTAGGAAATATCAGAGCTTAATCTCAAAGTTAATTTTCTCAAGCACATTTTCAACTTTTGACAGTCAGAAATGTCCTTATTTTTTGCTAGAAAATTTCTGAGATTAATCTTAACGTTTCCTCTTTTTTTTCCGAGTAATATTTCATCATTTCAAACTCAGAAATTTCCAAGAATTTTCTAGAACATTTCTGAGAATTTTGGCAGAATTTTTTTTTTTGCTGTCTACAATGGTCCTAATACGCCATCATGAGTATTTATTTGCATTTTTTTATATATATATTCTTTACAGCTAATAAAGCCCCAAAATTCATTTTGTCAGAAAGATGGAGTACTACATAGGATTTATGTAAGTAAAAAAAATAAATTTATGAAATCAAGTTTTTTCAATATAAAACTTCTGAAACTTTAACAAAAAATGTAAGTGTGAGTCTGGTGAAAGTCAGGTTAAAATATGTTTGTTTTTCATTTGGTCAGTAGAAAATCCAGAAATTTTACTCAAATAAGAGTAGAGATACTTCATAATAAAATTACTCAAGCAAAAGTAAAAAGTAGCTGTCCAAGAAATTACTCAAGAGTAAAAAAGTATTTGGTAAAATGGCGACTCATTAAAAATGCTAGTATTCAAATGTTACATCAATAGATGGACCAAAATATAAAGTTATGTGGAAATCTTGAAAATAATTAATATAAACAATAAAATCAGGGAAAAAATATTTCTAAAGACTGTCAGAAATCTCTCTCCAGTAGCCATATTTCATAACTTACTCAAGTAAAAGTACATTTTTGCAAAATAGTTACTCCAGTAAATGTAACTGAGTAAATGTAACTAGTTAATCCTCATCTCAGTTATATCACTTTGTGTGTAATGAACCTATAGAATATATAATGTTCACTTTCAAACTGGATTAATGAAATAAATTAACTTTTCAGCAATATTCTAATTTATTTAGATGCTCTTGTATGTTTCGCAGACAGACAGTAATAAAAGAGTATAAATAAACGCAGCCTGTGAGGAACAGCTTCATGTGTGTGCGAGCGCAGCTACATGAGGAGAGGTAAATCATACAAACATGGCCAAGTGCCTTTTGTCTCTTGAGTGGGACATGGAGGTGCAGATAAGAGGGTTCGGCTGAATGAACACAGACATGCTCGTCACCCCACTTGACAAGTGCATCTTAACCAAACACACCTGCTCCATGTTGGTTTTATCGTTCCGCTGCAGTTTGTGCACATAGTGCTGGCCCGCGGCTCTGCCTGGGCCATCCATCAGGCTCAGATTATTGCTTTTTATCTCGAGTACATCTCTGAATGAAACGCTCAGGGTTAGTGAAATATTAGGCTGTGTGCGATAATATTTAATACTTCTGCGGCTCTTGGCCCACATGTTTAACGTCCACTGTTAACGTTGGGTGGATATTAGAGTACAATGTCACTTTTTAAGCACCTATAAAAGAGGCAGATGTTCCACAGTGTTGGCTGTATATCACAGACTCTTTATTTTATCTTTAGCTTACAAAAAAAAGCTGCATATGGAGCTCATTCTCCTCTTCGTTTAGCTGTATTTTCCACAGTCACGTTATAAAAATGCTGTATAATTTAACGCCTTGAAATTGAGTCTATCTCTTTAAGAAGCTGCTACTCTTTCTGAAACTCTGCCTTCAGGAAGTCGTCACAACATGGCTCCTCTATTAACCCTTTAACAATATTTTTACTCAAGTAAAAGTACATTTTTGCAAAATAGTTACCCCAGTAAATGTAACTGAGTAAATGTAACTAGTTAATCTTCATCTCAGATATATCTGAGATGAAGAAAAAAGAAAAGTAGCTCCTATAATGAGCTGAGGAGATGTTTGCTAATTGCTGCTGGCTAGTCTTAAGGAGCTGAGTGATGGAGGAGCTGCACCTTGAAGGCGGAGCTAGGTCCAACCAGGCGTTTTTCATAGCTGAGTGGTTGCCATGGAGACTAAAGGATTTCTCAAACAAGCATGAAAGAATCAAGGCAACACTCCTGGTTAGTTTTTGGTGAGAAAATAATTTATAACATGATGGAAAGCTAAAAAAAGTTGACTTTACATGATAGTGTCCCTTTAAAATTCCTGCAGTTTCACCCAGAGATGTATAATGTACCACAAACCACATATAAAAATGCTAAGATCATTAAAATTATTACATACGATAAATAAGGTGTCGTTATTTTAAAGTGCTCCTGATTATTCTACTGTATGGAGCTATATTGGGGCCATGATATAGCTAAACTCTAGTTTCAGTTTAAAAAAAAATTTTAAACTGAAAAAGACCTTGAATCTGAAAAGTAGTTTTCAACATTTGTTTAGTTTCAAATATTTTTTTGCTGTTTCAATTCTGTCTTTTTTCAAATTGAAACTTTTTTTTTAAGAACAAACATTATGATCTCAATTTAGCTCCACACTACTTATTTAAAAGATTATTATCAAATTTTAGCTTTCCTTCGCAGATTTTTTACACAGAAAAATTGCATGTAGAGTATTTATTTGGGTCGATGGCTGGCAGGGAAAGCCGCAGGGATCTCAGCTGAATATTGTTTACAGCTTGGCAGGACGAAATCTGATAAGGCCTCAGTCGGAGCGTTTAGCTGCTGGTTGTCTTCCAGGTGTCGATGATTTATCCCGTCACGTCAGCGCGCGCATTCCTTTTTGGGGAATACTTTATGATCTGTTGTGGTTAGCGGTGTCAGGTTGAATTGAGTGGAATAACGAGCAGATAAACAACTCGGGTCGTGACACTCTTCCTTAATTTGACAATAAGTCAAACACGTTCATATATTACGGTGCGAGGCCGGAGCACATGTTGGCGTTGGAGATGAAAACACCGCCGGCTGCGTTCCAACATCACCTGTAGCGTCTGAGCAGAATATATCTGTGCGTTTTAAAAGCAGAACATCACATCATAAACTAGCAGCAACATAAACGCAGATTCTACGGTAGATCTTGAAAGAACTTCGCTGAGGGTCATAAACCGCCCCTCATGCACAACCCACAAAGAATGGCAGAGTACCCAAAAATATTACTCGAGTAAGAGTAGAACTACTTCAACATATTTTATGTAAGAGTAAGAAGTATTTGGTAAAAATGTCTACTTAAGTACTGAGTAACTGATCAAATCATCAATTAATATCTAAAATGTATGTAATCAGATGGACAAATCTAAAGTTAAGTGGAAATTTTGGCATTTTAAAGATCAAAATAACAATTCAATGACAATAAAGAAAATCAGGCAAAATAATTTTTCCAGATCAGTTTCTTTCAATGTGAAACTTATGAAACTTTAACAAAAACTGCAGGTGTGTGTCTGTGTCTGGTGAACTCTTGGTTAAAACATGTTTGTTTTTCATTCAGTGGGCAGAAAATCCAGACATTTTACTCAAGTAAAAGCATAATAAAGATACTGCTAAAAGTAAATTTTTTCTAAAAAGTTACTCAAATAAATGTAATTGAGCAAATGTAACTAGTCACTACCCAGCTCTGCCCTGAGGGTCATAAACTGCCCTTCCTGCTTGGCCCCCGTTCCACATGTTGAACCACATTAGCGACGGCCCCTAACGGCTGCTAGCCACATGGTTCAGGTTTAGATTCCCGTTTTTTTTTCACCCCCAACACTCTTCAGGTTGTTTTACATTTATTAAACACTTAAAAATCCGCAGGCCACAAGGTTGACCATCTGTTGAGGACAGGACAGCGCGTAGGAGAAGGCGAGAGGCACGGCGGGGCGAGTGGAAACAGTTGTGATGTCACTGCGTGTCTTAATGCGCTGCAGGTCTGAGATGACTGATTTAAAAGGTACAGCTTTTAGCTGAGAGAACAGTCAGATCACAGATGAATTTTAATCAAAAGAGGAGGAGAACGGCACACAAATCACCGCCGCTTGGCTCTCAGGAATGTTTTTGTGCGTGGCGCTGATATATGGGTGCAGATGTGCGACTGCAGAATGACGAGCGGAGCTGAAAAGGGCCGCGGAGCCGGGGCAGCATGTCAGCCCGGAGACTCCCTAAAGTTCCTTAATTTCTGCATCATAACCTTAAAAAGGGTCAAACACACACACACACACACACAAAACCCAGCAGCAGTTTTCTGCTTGTGTGTTTTGTTTTCTGATTAAAAATATATATTCTTTGGAAATATGAGGATAAGGACTGAAATAGTTGCTTCAGGAAAGTTGAGTGGAAGAAAAAAGTGCACAAGACAATCCCGGCCTATCTGGAAATGTGTCATGAATTTGGATTTATCATCTTTAGGTCAGTAGTTTGTTGGCTAAAATTACAACTGAGGTTTTAGCCTCTTCTTTTTTGCAAAATAGAGCAAAAATCACAGATTTTCAATCGGATTTATGTCTGGACTTTGACTAGGCCATTCTAATACAGGCATGTTTAGAGATGCTGAACAAGGTTTTCTTCCTTGTATTCAACTTAAATCATCTTTCCGGCAACTCTGGTCAGCTCCCCAATAACTGCAGAGAAAAACGATCCCCACAGCATAATGCTGCCACCACCACGTTTCATTTTATTTATGAATTGGTGAACTCCAGGTTCTTTCTGCCTTTGAGGGTTTGAAGTCCTTTAGCTATGCACCACCTGGTACAGCTGCTATTTACTGGAAGATGAGCAGAGTGTCTGAACTTAATTTTATTGGTATGTCTTACATTTTATTTAAGAGGCCTGAAAACAAATGCAGCCACACTTTTTAGATTCTTATAGATTTTTTTATACATGAAACCCTTGAATCTTTCTCTAAATCAAAGTTTCATATGAATTTGTGTTGGTCTGTCACATAAAAGCATTCTTTTACAAGGCACCACGTAATATTTTAAAGGTGACCTTGAATTTGTTATGCTTCCTTGAACACGTTAGGATAGGTCTATGGCCTATCCAAAACATGTTCGTTACATTTTTTGCACAAAATCGTTCTGCTCAGTTTCAGCATGAGCTGTTTTAAGGCGTCTTGTCACTTTAAATCCAAATAAATGCTGATGGCCACACCCTCAAAACTCAACATTTACACTTGCACGTAAAAATGGCTGCAAACAGATGTGCAATTATACAACTGCACATCTTTGAAAAGCGGAAGTGGAGCCTCCTGCAAAACCAACAAAATATTTGCAAATAATACACCTTCCAATTAATCACATCATAAATTAAAAGAAGCTCAATAATTTCCTCTTGCATGATTTATTGTTTCTTTCTACCAAAATCTGGACGACTAAAGTCTTCAGTCTGGTGCTTTGGTCTCAACTAGCCCTTTTTTGTGTACTGAGTCTTCATAATTAATTTTATTTGCTGCTTCTGTTGTTTTGTTTGTTTATTTTGGGTATTTAAAATATCTTTCAGGTGTCCACCATAATCAGTGTGCAATATGCCTCCCCCAGACCAGAGGAAGCCCCTCCATGTGAATGCCCTGCAGTCATCTCCTTACAGGATGAAATAATTCACCCGAAACGTTCAGGACAGTCATTGTGAGGCAAAGTTCAGAGGCATGCTAATGACAAGAGCATGCTCCCAGAGAGGAACAGAAACCTCTCAGGTCTGAATGAGCGGCAGAACAGAGGTTAGGCCGCTGCAGGCAAACAGGTTGTTGGATGCGTTAAAATGCTGCAGGAATGTGCTGCATTTGCATTTTCTTAGCTGAAAACATCAAAATATGGGCAAATTGATTTACCAAACCAAGCTGCCATACTGGCAAAATAATGAAAAAAATGCAACTGCATTTTACACTTTGGTGTGCTATAAAGTAATGACGAAAAGGTCTTTTGTCTTTTCCTATGAAGACAGGATACATAACGCGCTCCCATTTGCACAACATCATAAGTGTCACACTGATAAATTTACAGCATTGTAAGGAACACATATTGAACATCAAGGGCATGAAAAAAAAGCAGAAAACAGAGGAGTTTTTCCTTAGATATGGAGGAAAAAGAAAGTGTGTGGGTTGCATCGTTGTGTTTAACATTCCTCACTCCTCCCAGCAGAATGCAGTCGTCTTATTACCAGATTCTACAAGCATGATCATCCTACACAGCCGCGCAGTCTGCATATTTTTAAAGGAATCTCCGCTTAAATGGAGATATTTTCCACACATATTTATGTGCCACATTTGTTTTCCATAAATATGTATAAATCTGTGACAAATGTGCTGACCCGTGTTAAATATGATCTTAACTGGGCAGAGAGGACGATGCATAAAGAAGAAAACCTAAAAAAAATTTTTTATTTAGAGAACTTTTCCTCTTTTTGTAATAGAAACTCATTAACTAGTGTTTTTTATTACTTTTGCTGTCTAAATCTTTTTCCAAAATTAAAATGCAATTAGTTTCACGTATTACAATAAATAAAAATGTGCTGGAGTTCTGTGTGAATTTGTTCTTATTTACAAAGAGATTATGTTGACCACTATAATATTTTCTAAATATCTTCAGAGGTTTATATTACTGTTTTTCAAACAAAAATGCATAAAAAATGACTTTATTACTTTTCCACTTTATTTAAACATACCAGAAGTTTGAGCTTTCAGCATTATTTACTGAATAAAATATGAGTAAAATGCTCACATATTGTTTAAAAATGAGTGATAAAAACTGCGGCTTCTATTCACTAAATTTAGAATAGAAAAAGAAAATATATTTGCAAAAATAAGCTAACAGATGTTTATTTTTGCAATGAGAATTCAGATGATGGACAATATCACCAAAAGATGCAAAATTATGCTTAAAATAAAAATGTTGGAAGCGTTATGTCAAGAAGGTCGAGAAAGAAAAGATCACATCTCACCATCTTTGGGAAGTAAATGCCTAAATAGATGACCTTTGTGCTCGGCGGGGGAAAGGTCAGGACGATGGGATTAGCTGCGACGCATTTTGCAGATTACACCGCTGATGATTTGTCAGGCGAGGCGATGGCAGCCATGATCTGCCGTCAAGAACCAGAACATTTTACTGGGACAGGAAAGAAATCTGCTCCAGAAATAAACCGGTTGCTGCTTCTGCGTTCTGCCTCTCAGCAGGAAACGGGAGTTTGAGTCGTCTTCCTCCCGGTCTTCCTCAGCTCACACCACTGACCCCCTGCAGTCTCCACTCCATTTATCTTACAGATGTTTACATCCATTCGCAAAAACAGTTAGGCTTTTATTTTTATTTATTTAATTCATTTAAAGTTTAAAATGAACATGCCACATGTAGACATTAAAATTTTGAATGAAAATTTGTAGCTTGAGTAAAAGAAAATCTTGGTAAAATTTTGCTGGACGATAAATTGTAACAGAAGTTTTTGTGATAAATTATAATATTGTTGTTTTAAGACCATTTTCACCTTTAGAATTGTGGTGTGAAGTAAGTTTTGGTTAAAGTTAGGGTTAGGAATAAACTTGTATTGGTTAAGGTTAGAGAAAAAAAATCTGGTTTAATCAATACAAATCTTAGTATGGGTATAACTTGTGTGTGTGTGCTTGTTTAGCTTTCCTATTTCAGACCATTTCTGCTATATTGGATCCCCTTGTTTATAGTTAGGAGTCTTGGTTAGAGGTAAGGTGCGACTTCTATTTTGATTTATTCAGGTTAGAAATAGACTAATATTGGTCCAGGCTGGGAAAATGTCTGGGTTAGTCCATAAAAGTCCTAATATTGGTAGAAATATTAACTTGAGTGTGTGTGTACTTGTTCAGTTTTCCTATTTTGGATTATTTCTGCCATATTTACTAACCTTCTGAAGACCGATCTAGTACTAACTGGGACCAAAGTCCAATCCTAATACAGAGGACCCTCTTGTTTACGGTCAGAGGTCAGGTTTAGAGGTAAGTTGTGAGTTATGTTTTGGTTTGTTAAGGTTAGGAATAGACTAGGACTGGTTAGGATTGGCATAAATGTAATTACTAAATACAGCAATAAACAAATTTTTAATAAGAGAAAAGTGGGCTTACAGAAAAGTATGTTTAATACCTGTTTAAAGTTATTTCCAAAATGTACTTTAAATCTGAGAGTTCTAATTTATCGAATGTGACTCTATATATTTGGTAGCATTCTTCATCCTTTGGGTGACGGGGTAGTAATGATTGTCATTGTACAATGTTACATCAAAGGTCAAGGTCTCTGACAGAGAAATGCTGAAGAGTTCTCATTTTTGTGTCATTTCAACCACAAAAGGTTACTTTGATGACATTAAGCGCAGCTGACATTTCTGATTGGCAGTTTGAGGCCCCTGACCTTTCCTGGTACTGTACCGATGTGTTCATGAAGGTGTACAGCACTGGCTGAGAGGTGGGGTTGATTTAGAAGCTCTCTCTTTTAATTCACAAGCTAGTGTCTTGTTAACACAGTGACAGAAATGAAAGAGAAACATCAATGATGCTGTGCGAAACTCTGCTACCCTCACACCACAAACAGAGGAAAACTCTTAAACTAACAAGGATTAACGTTATCACTTATAATTTAATCCTTTTTTATTGAAGGTATTTTCATCTTATAAACAGAAAGCTGATGTTTTGGACCAACGAACATTTGGTTCTGTCTTGAGTTTGAAGTAAGAATATGCCGGTCTGCTTGGCGTTCACATTTGAACTGCACCAGGGTACAGTGTTTGGGGCTCGACTTAGGCTACATTCACACTGCAGCCTGAAGTGACCCAATTCCATTTTTATTTCCTTAATATAAACTTTCCTTAATGATATTTTTATGACAGTCTGAACAACGAAGATCAGATTTTTTCCAATGCGACCAAGGCCATATCCGATATCCGAAACACATCAAATCTTTTCAGATGTGACCTGAGTTGCATTCATCCGACCTGAATGTCATTGATACTCAACAAACGTCACTATTCTGCGTCCTGACACGCGCAAGCTCGAAGAAAAACAACCACCATGGTGGACAATGATGAGGATTAAGTTGTTAATGTGCTGGTTCCAGTTGGATAGCAACTTAAAAATCGTAAATATGCTCCACCGTTAGCATCCATGTTTACTTCCACAAACATTAAGCACTTCTTCTTCTTTTATATGGTGGTTGCCAAAACACTGAGCATGCTCTTTATGTGTGACGTTATTGTGCCCTCTACCTGCAGGACACTTTCAGGAGATTGCATACAAGTCGCATACATTTGGAAGTGAGAACGACCACAAAATAAAAAAATAATACAATAAAAAAAATCTGATTTGGGTCACTTCAGGTTGCAGTGTGAACATGAACTTAGCCTTAGGGTGTTTTCACACCTGATAGTCCGGTAGACTCGGTTCGATTGGGTATCAAAATTGCAACATTTGTTACATTTTTAGGGCTGTAGTTCGCATTCACATTACAGTGTCAAACGACTCAAACTAACTAAAGAACTTGTTCAAGCGTCGCCTGTGGTGGCGCTGCTCCAAGAATTACTGAAGGAATCGACACAACAACCTCTGAAGAAGATATAGAGTGGAGGCTTTTTTTGGTAGGGCTCCACAACATGTTGTGGGCATGTTGTCAAGAATAGCATCTAGTTCATCATACCAAGGAAATTTGTCCTTCGCGTCACCTGAACTTCCACTTGTCCTTAGCATGTCACGTATTTTGATGTATTGATGGCGAAATCTTTTTACCTTAGCCTTACCTAACCTTACCTTGCAATCGTACGAGGGAATCCCAGTGCCTCAATTTTCACGCTAATTAACTTGAAAACCTTGTTTTTGTGAGTGAGTACACGTAGCTGTGATACATTTTCTTCTGACCATATTTGTATGAGGGCCTTTACCTCCTCTTCACTCCATGTCTGACCACGAGCCATTTTTCCGCTAATGGTGAAAACATGCGTTTGTTATGGTTGTATTGACCCAGAATGCCCTGCGCTGCAGTCCACTTCCTGCTTTTGGAACGATTTCTAGTCAGGTTGCATTCAGATATGTTTTCAACCGCGCAAGAGTACACTTCAACCGGATCGAGACCTAGGTTTTTAGGCAAATCAGAGTTTACTTTATTAGTCCGTTTTGGAATTCAAATTTGCATTCTCACCTCCCAAACGAATCGGACTTTCTAGACAAACAAATTCTGGGCTGGTATGAATGCACCCTTGGACTACGTCCTTAAAAATTTTTTAACTTATCTTGTTTTTTCTTCTCCAAGTCTTGAGACTTGGACAAGCCCTTCAAAAACAAAAACTTGTGCCAGTTTTGAATTTGACCCACAAAGACTAGGACTTGCTTTCCACTCAAAAATGTGTAATGAGACTTGGGCTTGCTCGTCAAAGATTTCTGACTTGGATTTGACAAGCTCCTTAAGGTTTTGACTTGAAGTGACTTGTTAGCATCTCTGTCAAGTGTATTGAGAGCCACCAGTCTTTCATTGAGCTTTGCCTGAAAGCAGCTGAACGCTCCAAAATTAATTGATTTGGATGCGGATGCTGTACATTCTAAGCCTTTCCATCTATTTGCAAATAGTTCCCCATTTTCAATTACAAATGTGTTTAAAACTGCTCTAATGCTTGTGAAAAAGGTCACATTCAAACTCGGCTTTTGCCACAAATATGCCATTTTCCAGCAGAAAGGCCAATTTGCTGCTTGTGTGCTCTGCTGTACCTAAGCGTTGTTTAAAGCACATCAATGCAAAGCAGGATTAAATATTCCTGTATTTTGCTAATCATTTATGAAATGCATAATTATCTGAGCCTGTAGTTGAGTGGATTAGGAGTCATTGATTCTCTCTCTCTTCCTCTCTGTGTATATATAGTGCCTACCTAACCCTTTCAAACTCCCCAATAGAAATATTCTGGATAATATGTATGCATATAGTTGGCAGAGCTGCACTCCGGTTCATGTTTCATGCAATGTGAATGACTAATCCATGAAATGTGTGGGTGGGATGATTAACACAGAAACCAGCACAGAAAATATGTTTGCTTTGAAACTTGAATGTGATACAAACACGAAACTATGAATAATTGCGCACAGAAAAGGGAGCCTGTGTAGATTTAGAAACTCAGGAAATTTATGACTAATTGTGTTAAGTGAAAGGAAAAAAGAGAAAAAGCAGAAGTGCAGTTTTGTTCCTGGGATAATTAGCTTTTTTAAGTGTTTAGAGGTTGATTGTGGAGGCTCTGTTTTGGAGTGAGCCCTCTAGCTGTCCTTTGGGGTACTACCAGCGCTCATTACATGCAGCCTGCAGGCCAGAGGAGAGCAGCGAAGGCCGCCAACCCAGGAAACAACACTTTGTTTGGAAAAAAAAAACGTGTCGCTGAGGCAAAAGGAACAAGGTTACACAGCCATTTAAAACTAAAGTAAAAGAGAAAATCCTTTTAAATGTATCCTTTAAGCAAATTCCCTTAATGAATGCACGGTTTCTGCTCAACATCATAATGATCGTTTGTTTACTACCCAGAAAGTATGTGTAGTTTTATAATTACAGTGGTTGAACAGAGTAATAACCTCACAAAAAAGCGGCTTCCTTAAACAAAAACTGTCAAACTCCTTTCTCTCCGTGAGGCTTCGCTTTTTTCATATTTACCCCTCGCTTTTTAATAACAGCCATATATAATTTGAGCACATATTTTGATGTTCTGGTTACCAGATGTGTGTAAAAAGCTGAAAGAGACTCATTTACGATCAGTTTTATTCATGTTCTGTTTTATGAATATCTGAATTTGCTCGTCTTATAAAAAAAACTCAAGACTTGAACTGAGCTGATCTATGATGTTGGATTTTTTTTTTTTTTTTTACAACCACTTCCTGGAAATTAAACATGTGGCGATTATGGCTCTTTGACCTTTTCGGTTCAAACGTCCCATCCAACTTTAGCTGAAGCAATGATGTTGAATTTTAGGTTTAGTTGACCACAACCGCCATTAAAGCGAATCAGCAGACATTTTCACCTGGACGTCTTTTCAACTTTTATGTCTTTTCAGCTAAATTTAGCTCAGCAGTACAGTTTTTAAATCCTCATCATATCGATGTGAAGAAGAAAACAAGAAAAGAAAACATCTCGACTGGAAATATTTCTCTCCTAGACTCTTAGATTTAAAAATACAGGTATGAGGTGCCGTTTGAAAAGCAGCGAAATCAAAAATTAGTCAGTGGTTTGGGTTATTTAGGGGAAAAAATGGGGGTTCATTTTTCAAAGTTATATTTTCATTACATTATTTGTTTATAAGTATTGCAGTTTCAAGCTCAATATTTACTTAACTTACTAATTTAGCTTGAAAATAAATACCAGGTTATCAAGCTAAGTATTTAGCTTCCTAATTTAGCTCCAAACTAAATATTTAGTAAGCAAGCTAAATATTTTTGCTCCAAACTAAAACTTAGTAAGCAAGTTAAATGTTTATCTAGCAAACATTTTGCCTCACACTAAATATTTAACTAATTTCCCAGATTCATTTGCTCATTACAGGAAGTGGACTACCAAACGCAACTGACTCGCTTTGAACTTTTCATCATTGACTCTACAACATTTCAGATTAAAACGGATTATAATCTATTTCAAAGGCAATTTAGACATTTACCATTGAATCTACAGCAACACTGGATGCGCCAAATCACAAACAGGAGTTTATGGAGAAAGACCTGGATTTTATTTTGATAGTCTACTTCCGGTTCCTGGCAAGTGAACTTGCATTTAGCTAAATTAATAAAATGGTGAAAACATGACTTTGAAAAATGAACCCGTACTTTCTTCTCTTATGATGGGCTAAATAACCAAAATTATTGATTGTGTAACTTTATAAACGACTCCTGATATGCAGGTGGTACCTGGAGCCGAAATGACTAATTGCACAGTGACATTAATAAGTAAAGAATAGACAAGCAAATTAAGAATAACATCCTGTCAATCTTGAAAACTACAACTAAATTCAGCATGTGCTTATTGAATATTTTTGTTCTGTACAAAATAACCAGATTCTCTTTTTTTAATTTTTGTGCTTTTAGTCAAAGTCGCCATTGCTGTGAAAATCTTATGCCGGCTGGAAACTTCTTTAAAAGTAACCAAAAAACTTCTAATCGCTTAGAAGTTCAGAAAGAAGAAAAAGGAGGATTTTTTTTTTTTAGAAAAAGGACGGGACAGAATAGGTGGCGTTGGGGGGAGACGGGGAATGCGGAGACCACAAACAGATCCCCCGCCGTCGCTGAAAAATCAAATCTGTCAGCAATTAGACGGAGGCCAAGCAGCACTTGTCAGCGGACAATGGGCCGAAAGGAGAGGGGGTTAGCAATTATTAGAGCTGATAGAGTACCTTTATTTATCTAAACAGCAGGTTAGTTGCCCAATCTCCCCCTTTGTCACTTGTTGCTTGCATGAAAGGGGCACCACTTAATCCAAATAGCGTTCCTTGTGGCAACCAATGGGTATTATAGCCGGGCGAGGGCTGGAGAGCGCTGCTTTTCAGCCGGGGGAAGAATAATCCAGGGGTTGATCTCATGCTCTTGCAATGCTTCCTTTTCGCTCAAAGAGCTGATTTGGGATCTCTTATGTTTGAAGCTATTTATTAGGAGTTTAGGAAGGAGCTGGAGGAGGATGGGAGGATGGGGGGCCACTCTTCTAAAACATGTCGTCGTTATCAAAGACTTGTGCTCCTTCAAGGGGCAAAAGCCGGCGGGTCTGGGAGAGGGGATTATTTTCATCTGAAGCGAACTACAGATACAATCCACAGCGTCAACGCTGCAGCTCCCACTGCAACACAACAGGACCGGTTATCTTTTGTTGGGTCTTTTTTGGAAAATTCACTGCAAAAACACAAAATCTTAACAAGTACTTTTGTCTAGTTTCTACTGCAAATATCTTAGTTTTATTGTGTTTTAAGTGAACTAACTTACAAATATATTTTTAGCAAGATATAGGAGCTTAAGTCAAAACTTTCTTAATATTAATGAAAGCATTCTAGTTCCATTGGTGAATTATTTTACTTAAAATATGGGGAAATTGTCTGGTTATAAGTAATATAATCTGCCAGTGGAGCTAGTTGTTTTTATCAATATTAAGGAACTAATTACTCAGAACAAGCTCATATCTTGCTAAAGATATAGCAAGATATGTCTTCCTATATCTTGTACTTCTTAGATTGTTTTGTTGTATTTTAAGTGTAATAAAAGTATTTGCACAAGAAACTACACAAAAAACACAAAATCTTATCAAGTATTTTAGTTTAGTTTCTAAGGCAAATATCTTAGTTCACTTAAAATATGACAAAACAAACTTATAAGTAACTTTTCAGCAATATATAGGGGGCTGTTTAATGTCAATAATCACTTCATATTGATAAAAAATAGTTTCACTAGCAGATTATTTAACTTATAGAAAAAAAGTCTTGTTATAAGTTATAACTAATATGCTTTCATCAATATTAAGGGATTACTGACTTAAAACCAGCTCATATATCTTGCTGAAAAGTAACTTGTAAGTAAATTTTGTCTTATTTCAAGTGTACTATATGTTTGCCTTAGAAACTAGACTAAAATACTTGATAATATTTTGTGTTTTTGCAGTGTAAACTTCTCATTTGTTGTCAGACTAAGATAAAAGTAAATGATCTAAGGTCGCAAATTATTTCCATCAACTCGACTTTCTGTCCGTAAGGGCAAACCTGGGAAAAACACACCTAATGTTTCCTCCTCACGTCTGTTTAAAGGTAACATTTGTTCATGCAGTTAATTGCTTCGGTATCTCTCAGGTGCAGAACGCAGAAGCGGCGTGAACCGTTAGACAAAGTCAGCATCCGCTCGCAGAAGACACAGGGTTAGCAGGGAATATGAATTATTAGATAAGTTGCTAAGTTCACGGTTCCCTAAAAAGGAATCGCGCTGAAGAACTAAACTGTATAATTTGCTGATGATGTGAATCCATTTCATTAATGAAGTGTGTGTACATTTGTAACGTTTCTGCACAGAGCTGCGCAGCCAAAACGTTCACTGAAACGCGCTGTATCTTATAATGTGCTTGATAACTCTTGTGCTGACAAAGACTCATTTTCTCAAACCGCATTGAAAATTAATATCAGCTTCAAAACGCAAATGTTCTGTTGTTCAATTAAAATTTAAATTGGAAATTTTATTACCGCAGTCTCAACAAACTTTTAAAATACGAATTGGCACAGTTACGTGCAGGATAATTTTGATTAAGGATGTTATAGAGTCTGGATAAAAGTTTAAATGATTCTAATTTTGAAAAGAAATTAATATAAATATTTTATCCACTTGCCTGTGTTGAGCATCTAAAACTGCCTGAGGAGCTGAGAGTCATTTCAAGTGTGTTTGGGTAAAGTTAGCGTGAAGCTACTGATTGCAGCCCTCCTGTCTTCTTCTTAGCTATGCTGGTACAGATGTGTAAAATAAAATTAAAATAAACGCAGCAGCATAATCCTACTGTGAAATATTTAGAAAAAACTAAAAGTTATTTTAATGGCAGGGAAAATAATCGCGTGTTAAGATTTTAATGGTTTAAACAAAATATTTACTGACATTTATTTGGATTCATAACCTTTCCTTTAAGATAACCGTAATTGAATTTTTTTTAAGTGTATTGTTTACTTTTATTTTGCCATCTAGGATTTTTTTTCGGGGGTAAAAATATGGCTAATTTTTCAACGCCATTCTTCAGAATGGGAAAAACAAGAGAACATGTCAACAAAGTAAGGCAGATTTGTGTTGATCTACTTTAACCTGAAAATAGCAACACAAAAATCACAACAGGCTATTTTAGTAATTGAGTATCTATTGATTATTCTCACAATTAATTGAGTAATTTAATAAAATATTCTGTATTAGCTACTTAAGCTAGTAAAATGAATATTTAAAAGAGAAAATTCAAATGAAAAACAGAAAACAAAATGCAAAACAATTCTTACTTTTAGTTTCAAATCTGAAGTGTGAAAAACGTTTCTAAAGCACAAAAACTAATGAGACATAAAACATTTCACATTACGTTTTAAAATATTACAGAGCAAACTTGAATTAAAGCATTAATAAACACTGCCTTATATGACACTTCACGTTTAGTCACAAGTTAAAAATAGTTAAGTATAGTTACATTTTTTTAACTCTTTTATATCGGCATGTACATGTAATTTTAGCCTAAATATTCTGTATTAACAATCACAAAAACATTTAATAAGAAAAACGTCACCTGTTAGCAGCCATTAGCGAGCCGGAAGCACGTAGTGGCTGTTTCCTGTTGAGATGTCGAGGACGTGTCAGTTTTATTTCAGTTTTATAGTCCACACATTGAGCTGTGTTATTTCTCTTTTTAGTTTAAAATTATTCCAAGATGTTGACGCTTTTTTGCCTTTTTCCTGGCGGCGTTTCTTTCTGTCCATCCACGTCTCGCTCCTTAGCTGCTAACAAAGCTTAGCATGGTTCAACGGCTCGTTGGCGGAAATGAGAGCACTGCGCAACACGAATAGTCGTCCGGGTCCAACACAGCGCGGTACCTTGAGCCAGATAATTTGACTGCGTGAATTTTGGAAAAAAAAAAAATTGAGGTCCTTGAATCATTCAGTCCTAAATTTGTCCACATCCACAGTTTGAGCGATTATTAGAACTTTAAAATAACTCAAACTGAATCAAAAGAACAAGAATCCAGGTTTATCGGTTAAATTTAAAAAAGTAAAAAACGCTCACTGTTAGAAAACTTCAGTAGAGTTAGCATCTTAAGGTAGCCAAGTCTTAATAGCAACTATAAGATACTGTGTACACTGCGAAAACAAAAAACCTTACCAAGTATTTTGGTCCAGTTTCTAGTGCAAATATCTTAGTACACTTGAAATAAGACAAAAGTAACTTTTCAGCACAAAATAGGAATTTGTTTTAAGTAAATAATTTCTTAATATTAATTTAAAAATTACTTATTCCATTGGCAGATTATTTCACTTATAACAAGACATTTTTCCAACATTATAAGAACTTTTTCATAAATATTACATAATTGACTAAAAACAAGCTCTTGTCTCTTGATGAAAAGTTGCTTATGAATTAGTTTTGTCTTACTTCAAGTGTAACATATTTATAATAGAAACTAGATAAAAATACTTAATACAATTTCCTGATTTTGCAGTGTTCCTATAAAATCTGTCCTACCATCACAAATGTAAACATGTGGTGTTTGCTAAATGCTACCTGGACTTCACTTGGAACCATTTGCTTTTGTTAGTTCAATTGTGTTAAAACTTTTTATCACATGAGCCGCAATTAACAAGTTGAAAGTAGTTAATTGCGTTAATGGGCCACAAAAATGTGATTTATTTTTTAAAATTCATTATAATTTTTTTATCCTTCAAGCCAATCATCAATTTTATATCTATTAGCAATAAGAGCTACATTTTTCAAGCTTTTTAAAATCTTCACCAGAGGAGCCAATAAGCATGGAGAGAATCGATTCCTGGTTCGTGCAGCGGATGCTCTCTGCGGTGAGACGGTCCGATTGTCAGTGAAGTATGCGGAGAGCAGTAAAGTGCTCCTTTAAATATTCCTGTTTATATGGACTCCAGATGTGAAAAATATGAAATGCCGTAAATCACCGCAGGCTGATTAACTCTCTGTGTTTAGCCGTTGAAAAATGCATAAGTGCATCACTCATGGCTTGAAGCAGATTTCTAAAGATTACAGACATGCATATTTTCTAAATAGTGGCAGGTTTTAATGTGGTTTTCTGAGCTCTCAAAGAAAGGCTCCGACTGTCGATTCTTTAAGTCGACACGTCGGTATTTGCCTATTTCTCACACATACAAACATGTGCTGCTAAGATACATAACTGACAGAGCATATGAAGAACCCATTTATAGCGGGCTAGAACGTCCAGTGATATCAGCAAATACAAGCTTAGAGCTCCTCAAACTGGAAAAACAACCAAACAGTTCATGTGGATTTTGGCTGTGATGGAAAGACATAAACAGTTTTTATGATAATTTGTAGTAAAGATGTTTGTGATTATTGTTCAGGACAACCGGTGGTCACAAGAACCTCGTGAAGTCATTACTTCTCGTGTTTATTTTAATACGTTTACAGTTCAGACAAATTTGCCTGACAGGAAAGCATTTCCCCACAATGTCTTCTTTTTACTCCGGCGTTCCTCGTAAGCAGCTGTGTGCCGTTTCCGATGAGGCTACACACACACACACACAACCACACACACACACACACCCAACCACACACACACACACACACACATATCCTATCAAACCAGAACAAGTGAGACTTTGATGCGAGTCTCTGCACGCCTCAATGTGTTACTTATGACACATTTCAGAAGCTGTTTTGCGTCGCTGAGAGTTTAATTCGTTTGGTTAGTGTACTTAAGGAACTATATTACATCACTTGTAATTACTGTTTGGGTTTTTGTACCAAAAACATTGCAGATCTTTAACTCATTCAGACAGTTTTATTTAAATTAACTTGACTTGACCAGATGCTCTTATATTTAGCGATGCCTTTTTCTATTTTTAGTGATGCAGGTTCAGGCTGCTGCCCAGACTTTCAGGAAAATCCAACATAGATCCATAGAATTAGATTTTCTTCTTGTTTTGCTATTTTGTAAAAACCTGAAGATCATTTCCAGTATTAAAGGACTAACGTCTCAGCGAGATCTAGAGAAACTCCTCCATGTATTCATCATTGATTACTGCAACAGTGTCTTCACAGGTCTGCCTAACAAATCAATCCTCCAGCTGCAGCTGATTCAGAATGCTGCTGCAGGAGTCCTGACTAAAAACAAAAAGATAGATCACATCACTCAGTTCTATAGTCCTACCACTGGCTCCCTGTAGCTCAGAGAATAGACTTTAAAATACTGTTGTTAGTTTATAAATCACTGAAAGGCTTAAAGATCTGCTGTTGTCATATCGACCTTCCAGACCTCTCAGGTCTTCTGGTTCTGGTTCTGGTTCTGCTCTGCATCCCCAGAACCACAACCAAATATGGAGAAGCAGCATTCAGCTTCTGTGCACCACAATTCTGGAACAAACATCCTGAAAACTGAAAAACAGTCAAAACACTGAGCCCCTTTAAATCAAGCCTAAAGTCGCTGTTTAGAGTTGCTTTGAAAAATAATAAAATATTTAACAATTTATTTGATGCATACGTTATGTCATGTAATGTTTACAGCTTGTTTTATAGTTGATAACGTTATGGTGCTTTGTGATGTAAAACAATTCAAAATGCCTCGGTGCTGAAATGTGCTAAACAAATAAACTTGACTTATTCCCCTTTCTGTTCTTGGTGCATTTTTTAAAAACTCCACAGGAAATCCTGTGGCTTGCATTTATCAGTAAGAAATAAAACAAAAAAAATCACCTAGAAAGAATCTTTAAGTTTTCCTTCAGTTGCAGCGCGTTTATTTTCAGTACATTCAGTAAACAGCGAAGCATCATGAGGCAGAAAGAGGCGAGGAAATGTAAGTTCCTGGTTCCTTGTTGTTTGTCAGGTTTTGATTAAATATTCAAAACATAAAAAGGAAAAACAACATGAAGAGAAGACGGGTCACTCTCAGAAAACAGCCGCTATATTTAGTCAAATGAATGAACGGGTGAGCAAAGTTTAGTATTGAGTAAAAGTCACAGGATATTTGTGTTCCTACTTTCTATGATGTTAGAATAAAAGAAAAATGACGTGGTAATTAAAATACAGATGTTTAATGTTGTACATAACATTTAACATTTGAAGAAAACTTGAATTTGTCAAAATGTTGCTTTAAAAATAAAAAAATTACAGGAGATTTCAGTTCCAACTTACAAAAAATTAAGATAATTTGTTGCATGTAATCAAATTCAATTTGTCAAACTTACTTTATGTTTGTTTAACATGACGACTTAATAAATTTAAATTGATGACTTGTTACAAATTAACTCAGTTTTTTTTAAGTTGGATCATCTGTTCTCTTTTTTCAGTGTTGAAATGTTCTTGAATTTCGATCGCAAAAAGTCATTTCAAGGGCCACAAACGGCCCCTGGACCGCACTTTGGACTCCCATGGGTCAGATGAAACCAAGACTTTTACTATTAAACAATCCAGATGGGTTTTAAACTTCAATAGCTAAAAAACATTTATTTCTACACTGCAAAAACACAAAATCTTACCAAGTATTTTTGTCTAGTTTCTGGTGGAAATATCTCAGTTAACTTGAAATAAGACAAAATTAACTTACAAGTAACTTTTCAGCAAGATATAAAATCTTTTTTTAGGTGAATGATTCCTTAGATGAAAAAGTTCTAGTTCTATTGGCAGATTATTTCCCTTATAACGCGGAAAAAATGTCTTATTATAAGTGAAATAATTTGCCATTAGAACTAGTTCTTTTTTATCAACATTAATGAATCATTGATTAAATCTTTTACTTTGCTGAAAAGTTACTTGTAAGTTATTTTTCAAGTGAACTACAATATTGGCACTAGAACTAGACCAAAAATACTTGGTAGAGTTTGTGTTTTTGCACTATTATACTGCTATTAATACTCAGATTAAAACCTTATATTTTTCTAAACCGCTCAGCAATAAAAGCCATATTATTTTAGGTTTTGAAATCTGCAGTGGAGGTGAGGATTTGTAACTTTCTGGTTGCTTCGCCTGGTTGCTCATTATGTTTGTCAGGTTTTCCTGCCTGAGTCAGAGGCACAGTGGAGGTCTGTGCAGGTGGCACGGCTGTCGAGCCCTGCAGGGGTTTTCCTCCTTCCTCCTTCTCCTCCTCCTCTCTCTCCACAGGTGCTTATTAGCACATATGAGCTGCCACATGTTCCCAGCCTGGCCAGCGCCCGGGGGGCAAAATCAGTCTTCGCCCGTAATCTCCACAGCCTGACCCGGCCCTCACTCTCACTAACAGGAGCACATGGCGGAGCGTTTATGAAGTATTTACTCTGATGTCCCCCTCCTCCCTCCCTCTGCTGCAAACTCCTGGATAACCTCTAAAAGCATCTCCTCCTTTATTTCCATACTCGGAGTTTGAGGTCAGGCTGGGAAGGGATTTGATGCAGATAATGCATACGTGTGGGAGATATCTGCTTTCAAAGAGCCATTCGGACTCACGGTTCGCAGCGTTCTGCCTGCAGATATCAAACAACTCCACCATCGCTCGAAATGTGTTGCACCTGGTCAGCTTGACAGAAACTCATTGTCATCTTAACGGCCCCCCCACTATGTGAGACCCTTGGATAGTTTGCGTGGGTGTGTGTGTGTGTGTGTGGGTGGAGGGGAGCATGGAAGCTATCGCTTTTGAAGTGGGCATATGGCCGTCGCATTTGCATTTAATGCCCTTCAGATTACTTGTTTTAACTCGTGCTAAACACCTCACTCGGTTGGGGCTAATTTGATGAGGTCATGGTACGACCCCGTGACCCGCTCTCTCCATGTTCTCTAAGTGAAACCAGCTGAGTCACTGAGTGGGAGAAAGGCAGAGGGGGAGTGGGAAACGGACTGAGATTTACAGAGTTGGGGATCCAAGCAAGTGTTTTCCCAAGTCAAACATCTAGTCGCAATTAAAGCTGTTTTCCCACCTGATGGTTCGGCAGATTTGGTTTGATTTGGGACTAAAACTGCAACATTTGTTACATTAGTTGAAAAACCTGTTCCCCTCCTCGCCTGTGGTGGTGCTGCACCAAGAACTACTGAAGGAAAACACATGAAAATCACAGAAGAAGACACTGAGCGCACCTTCCTTCTTCATAAAATGTAAACAAGAATGTAGCAGTGTCACATTTTAGCGGTTGTAGAATTTCTTTTTTCTTTTTGGTTAAAGATTACGACCTATTTTTCCCGCTAGCACTAGCTTAGCTTGGTTGTTTTGGATGTATTTACCCAGAATGCCTTGCACTAAAGCCTTGCAATCATATATGCATTCAAACTATGCCAGAGTTCATTTTAACTGGCCAAAACTACATTTGTTACATTAATTGAAAGAACTGTTCCCCTCCTCGCCTGTGGAGGCGCTGCACCAAGAACTGAAGGAGGCAACATGGAAACTTCTGAAGAAGACACTAAGTGCAACTTCCTTCTTTGCAAAATGTAAACAAAAATGGAGGAGGGTCAGATTTTAGCGATTGTAGAATTTCTCTTTTGTCTTTGGTAAAAATACCACAAGTCATTTCTCTTGCTAACGCTAGCTTAGCGCATTTGTTTTGGTTATATTTGTCCACTTTCTGTTTTTGGAGTGATCTCCTGTCCGTTTGGTGTTCACATACGGATTCAAACCCCAGCAGAATTCACTTCAACCGAGGTTTGTATGCGGACCAGAGTTCACTTTTTTTTCCTGCTTAAGAGTTCAATTAAGCATTCATTCCCCCCAAACAAACCAGACTTATTCTTAGGCAAATAAACCAGAATTTGATTAAACTGGACTAAAGAGTTGGTGGGAAAAAAATGATTTAAAACTCAAAAGCATCGGACCTGATCGTTTTATGTCAGAGATGTTGCCTGTTCACCACTGAGCAACACAGAAACTCGATGCTACTGTTGCAGCATCCAGACCTCTCAGGTCGATACACTTAAAATTTCACTTATAACAAGACACTTTATCTGACAGTTGAACTAGAACTTTTCATGCATATTAAGAAACTTTTGACCTAAACCAAGCTTCTATTTCTTGCTGAAAATGTACTTTTAATTTAGTTTTGTCTTATTTCAGGTGTATTACGATATTTGTAGAAACTAGACCAAAACACTTGGTAAAATTTTCTGTTTGCATATTTTTCATTTAAAAGAAAACAGCAATACTGATAACCGTGTAATATTTGCACAAGATAACCACAATACAACATTCTTATACATTTAAAATCCCTTTTAACCAATAATATTAGCATATGAAAACCAGCCTCGTTTGGCGTGTTTAGCTGCTGCACATCCACTTTTCAAAGGCCGTCTGCAGGATGAGGAAAAGCCTCTTCTGGAATGTGAGTGGGGCTTGATCCGCAGCGGCAAACCGTCTCTTTTCTCCTCAAGTGCTGTCCGGACTCCAGAGAATAGCCCGTTTGGTGTGGGGGGCGACATTTTGCTAACCTCCAAGGCCACCGCCGCGAAGGCGCCTCAAGAGAGCCTCTTTCGTGTCAAAGGGGGAAAGCCATTCAGCTCCAGAACGGCCTCTGGCTTTTGATCAGTTCACAAGTTACAGTTTTACACAGACCCACGTTTTTGTTTCTTTTTTCTCATGCAAATGGGAATTCTTCAAACAGCGTGCGGAAATATATCTCTCTCAGATGTACCTTAATAGGTAGTGCTTTTAACATGGGAATGTTCACAGCCAAGGACTTTCCTGAAAGCGTCCTCGGCGCAGTGAAAGGCGGCCTCGTCGCCCAGGTGTAGGCGCTTCCCTCTAAGAGATCCTCTCCGGCTCCGGCTTTGTGCGCTCGCAGGAGACTACATTGACTCCCAATTAAGGGATTAGGGGACAGATTATCGGAACCATTTTCAAAACACATAACATTTACAGGCTTTCCCACAGCACTCTGGATCGCCTGTCTCATTTTGGCACACTTAAACTTTGTTGTTATAGCTGGAGCAGCTGTTTCTGCGAGGAAGACTTCTACTCCACGGCTACGTTCACACAGCAGGAAAATACAACACAAATCAGCTTTTTTTTCTGCCCGTATGCAACAAATATCCGACTTTTTCCCTGCAGACTGAACGTCGCAAATCTGATCTTTTCACCCTAAAAATATCCAACTTGTGCTACTAAACTAATTCGGATAAAAATCCAATTGTTTTTGATTATCATGTTGCTTTTAATCTGGTTTTAAAGCTGCAAACTTTTATTAACAATATGTTTTTTAACTAACTCAGAAGAAACTTATAAGCAAAGATAGAAGCTTGTTTTAAGTAAATAATTTCTTAATATTGATGAAGAAGTTCTGGTTCCACTGGCAGATTATACTTAACTTATAACATTGGGAAAATAGATTGTTTTAGGTAAATTTATATGACAATAGAACTAGAACTTTTTCATTAATTTTAAGGATTTATTTACTTAAAACAAGAACCTATATCTGGCTGAAAAGTTACTTTTATATTGGTCTTATTTCAAGTGTAATAAGATAGATGAACTCAAAACTAGACCAAAATTTCTTGGTAGGATTTTGTCTTTTTGCAAAAACAAAAACCAATCAGAGCCCGAAGGGTCTTACTGCTGTCAATCGTGCTCGTGTGTGAGCTGCTCAGCCCCTCATAACAGCTTGTTCCCCACAACAGAGGCTGTTGTGAATGCTAATGCTAGTTAGCATAGCCACCAAAGCTGTGGATTACAAACGGTTTTCCTGTAATAATAAGTTGTTTCTCTGCCATCAGCACATTTATCTACAATAACTGAAGAATTTCCCTTTGGGATCAATAAGGTAATTTTGAATTTGACTTTAGCAGCGTACATGAGGGTGATTGACAGCGCTAAGACCGGCCTCGTGGCTCTGATTGGTTGTTTCTGACAGAGAGCAGTGCATTTCTTCAGACGACAATGGTAGCTCAGGCAGGAAATGGATGTTTCTTCACAGATTTTCAGTTTTAATATTAACAGAAATATTTTATAAAAGTTTCTGCGTTTCCATTACAAATATGCACAAAACTTTGTTGATATTCTGCTAATGTAGAAAAACACAATGTGGGAATGAAATAAGAAACATGATTAAAATCACATGAAGAAGTTTGTTCATGCGATAAAAACGTGTCACTCTGTCATTCGGTTGCACTTCAGCCAAACAATAAAATCACCAACAGTTTTCATTCCATCTTGAGACATTTGTGGTTTAAATAGTTATTAATAAAACGTTGTTTCCTCTTGTTTCAGCTGCATCTGTAGTTGCAGACCTGGAGTTGGGATGTGTAAATACGGTAGGTGAGGGTCTTTCCCCAAAATGCCGTGAAGGTGTTGGAGGTTTTACTCTCCATGTTCGGCGTGTTTCTCTTGGCCTTGTTGAATCGCCCCATTATGCTGCTATTAAAGTTCATTCTGCTGGAATATATGGAGGAAGAAAGGAGAGAGAGGAACCAAACTCTCGTCAAGGTCATGTTCCAGTGGAAAGAGCCAACAATGCCACAGCTAATCCCTCCTCCTCTTCCTCCTCCTCCTCTTCCTCCTCCTCTGACCCCGTCCCGCGGCTCGTAGGACTCCGCGGCGGCAGAACCCGGCCCGCCGCTCCTGGATTATCTCCCAATTACCACCAATTGTGCCGGACGGCATTAATGTAATGTTCTATACTTTTTAATACCGTTTTAATTTTTTTTTTCTAGATTAACCAGTGGCTCTCTTTCGCCTTTTTCCCTCATTTAAAATAAAAGAGGCCGGGGTTTAATTTGGCATTAAGGGGCGTAGAATATGCCAGCAGAGCGTCTGTTGGAGGCAGAAAAGGGAGAAAATCATTTTAGGGGAGATACTGTGAAGGACTTGTTTGAACCTCACTGTCCTGCTACATTAGCAGGGAAGTCAGCTTTGTGTTGGAATAACATGTTGCCTCACCATTGTGCCCCCTACGGTGTGAGGGTTTGCTGGGTTTGGATTAAGAGACTCCATTACATTACCCTAATAACTGGATAAAGCCGCCTCATCCAGTGCAACTGATCCCCAAGTATTAGCGCTCACGGCTCGTTACTGCAGCTGATCTGCACTGCAAAAACACAAAATATAACCAACTACTTCTGATCTGGTGCACATGAAATAAAACAAAACTAAATTTTCAGAAACATATAGGAGCTTGTCAATAATTCTGGAATGTTGATAAAGTACACAAGTTTTTCCAATTATGACAACATTTTCCCCTCTTTTAATCAATATTACAACCTAACTGACTGAAAACAAGCTATTACTAACTAAAATGTTACTTGTAAGTTAGTTTTGTCTTATTTTAAATGTACTAAAATAGCATTTATGTCAGAGGACGAGAGAGAACTGTTGCAGAATTTCATCTCGCACTGCAAAAACACAAAATTTAACTAAGTATTTTTGGTCCAGTTTGTAGAAGAAATATCTTAGTACACTTAAAATACGACAAAACTAACTCATAAATAACTTTTCAGAAAGATACAGGAGTTTGATTTAAGTCAATAATTCCTTAATATTAATGAAAACGTTCTAGTTCCACTGGCCGATTATTTCACCTATAACAAAACATTTTTCCCATTTTATAAATGAAATAATCAGCCAGTGGAACTAGAAATTTTTCATTAATACTAAAGAATTATTGACTTGAAACAAGCTTCTACAACTTGCTGAAAAGTTACTTGTGAGTTTTTTCTTATGTCAAGTTAACTTAGACATTTGCATTAGAAACTAGTAAAAATACTCGGTAAGGTTTTGTGTTTTTGCAGTGTAAATACAAATTGCAGCGACACTTTTTGCATATTTTCATCTTTAGAAAACTGATATTTGCACAAGATAATTACAACATCCTTAAAATCCCTTTTAACAAATGATATTTTAAAAATATATCTTCCTTAAAAGTTATGTTTAAGTTACTTTTGTCTTATTTCAAGTCTACTAAGATATTTACAACATAAATTAAACTTAAAAACTTGGTAAGATTTTGAGTTTTTGCAGTGTGAGAAAGGAAGTCACCTAATTTTAAGATTAAAATGAGTTCAGATTAAATAAAATTAATAAAATTGTATAGAAGCAACCCTTTTTGAATTTTCATCTTAAAAAAGTTAAAATACAGTTAGAATAAAAGAAAATAAATTTTCTACCTCAATTTTTTAAAAATTGATTTCTTCTCATTTGATGTTTTATTTTTGTCATAATTCATGCATTTTTATTATGAAAAAATCTTAATTGAGTGTTAAAATGTGGATTCTGTGTAAACTTTACATATTTTCTTTAACTTTGGAGCCACTGTAGATAAAAAACAACCAATCAGACATTGTATAGATTTTGTGTTTTTGCAGTGCAGCTGATCTATATCTCTTGCTATAACCCCTTATACATACACAGTCTTGTACATCTGTAAATAAATATTTATATCTCATAGAGCACTTCTGGATAGATGCAAACTACATCTCGTTGCTTATTTGTGACAGTGCAATGACAATAAAGTTGAATTCTATTCTATTCTATTCTATTCTATTTCTCATTAAATCGTGCCGATAGGAACTGGAAGGCGGCGGCGGCGGCGGCGGTTTCGCACGCCTCGGTGTGTGAAACATGTTATTTGTTCAGGAATTTCGGCTGAATTTCACTGACTTAGCAATAAAAGTCGCCCAACCTTCCTTCAATTTAACGAGCTGAATTATAATCTTTAGTCTGCTATGTGGGGATTTCCACGGCGATGCATTTTATTTTACATTACACATAATCGTCTCTATAAAAGTAGCTCCTCATTATAAAGCATCACAGCTTAATTATACATCTGTTGCAGGTGTTGGGGCATGTCAGCAGTTAAAAAAAAACGCTTTTAAGTTGGGTTTTTTTTGTTCAGGCGAGTTGAGCTGCTACCACACACTGCGAGAGAAAAATAAAGGAACGAAGGTGAAAAGTGTGCAAGCAAATCGACTGCAGGTAGAGATGAGGAAATTTTATTAAAAATTACAGATCAAAGTGAGTTTATGAAGAATGACCTTCATTACATTATTTTCAGAGAGAGAAAGAGAGCGGAGCCATGAGAATGTTTCAGAACAGATTACATGTGAAGCTTTGATGTTAACTGTCCGGCCCAATTAGGCCCGGGGAAACGCTGACGCTTTCATGTCGACCCACTCAAAGTTTAAACCTGAATTTATTCACAGCTCCCAACATTTCTGGTTATTAAAACACTAATCAGCACGTTTTTCTGCGCGGAACGGAGAGAAAGCAGGTTTTGGTCGGGATCAGGAGCTGAAAACGAGCGACTCACGCCGGGTCCGGGGTTCTGTGGAGCCGCTCAGCCGGGGTCAGAGGTCAGCGCTCATTAGCAGTCCGGCTTCCCTTCGTAGTGCTAATGTGAGGTCAGGAATCCACAGCCGCAGCTGGCACGCATTCGGCGCGTCCGAAAACAATCCGCCCGCTGTTCCCGACCCGACCGGGCGGGCCGGGCCGACCTTGCCCTTGGGCCACGGCGTCGAACACCGACCCCAGCTGCTGTCAGGACCGGCCGGCCAGCCGGCCCGCCCGCCTCTTCCTGCCCCCTTCCTGCAGGTGTGCCGAGCTCCTCCGAGGCCCGAATGCCTTTTGGGTCCCTAATCCTGAACACTTAAGCCTTTCCTGACAGGTTCAGCGCCGGGTCCCGGCGGATCAGCCAATCCAAACACGGCGAGCAGCGAGGGGTCGACCGCCCGCTGCCCTCTGCTTCCCTCCGAAACAAAACGCTCCCACAGATCAGCAGCTCTGAGCAGAGACGCACCGATCCGATAACCTGTATCGGTACCGATATCTAAAAGGAATCCAGATCGGGTAACGATTCAGCGCATCGTGCTTTATTATTAACTTCATATTATACTTAGAATGAACCGTTTGAAAGACGGCTTGATGATGTTTATCATTTTTACATGTTTGACCAACGTGGTCAATCTACAACGGTGTAAAAAAAAGGAAAAAAATACATTTCCATGAATTTTCTAAAAAAAAAAAAATCAAAATAAGGAAATTTTTTAATTTGAAAAGTAAAACATTTTCTAGGAAAACTCCTACTTTGAGATTAATTTCAGAAATTATTTGGAAAAAAGTGTACATTTCTGAGTTTGAAAAGTATAAAAAAAACGGCTAGAAAATACTCAGAAATGTTGAGATTAATCTAGATTTTTCTAGAAAAGTTTTGTGATTAATCTCAAAATTTCTCACTATTTTGGCAGAAATGCACTCCTTTGGTTTCTTTTACATTTACATTTTTTTATTGACAATTGTATTTGTTTGTCTTTTCTGATTGATCTGTTTGGTTGCCTTCGGTTTTTAGGGCCCTTCATAAATAAATAAATTGATTAGTGAAATTTAACACGTCAGGACTGCAGAATTTTAAAAAAATTTAACATTTTCTGTGTACATTGTGCAAGAAAAGTTAAGGTATGCATCAAACTCCACATCTACTGTGACTTTTACCCAAAAGCAAACTTTGTTGCATCCAAATCTGCTTCCCATTACTTAAAAAAACAACTGGTTAAATATAGGAAGAGTTTCTAAGAAAAATTTACCTAAATTCTGTTTTTATCTCTCAGAATTTACCAAACCTTTTTCCTGTTTTTTCCAATCGACACTCTAAAACTAGAAGCTTTAATGAGGAAAACCTGCAAAGCCTTTTTCCAAATAAAAACACAAATGAATTTTTTTGATAAGAAGTTTGTACACCCTGCTCTGCCTGGAGTAAAGGACGCGGCGGCGGCGTTCCTCCCAGGTCAGCATCTTGTTTTCCATTCCTCTCCTGCTGTTTCAGTAAACACAGCGGCTCCGGCCTCCACCTGTTTCGAGGAGCTTGAGAAATGGACTTTTCCTGAAAAGTCTCCGACCTTTGACCTCTTCAGAGCGGGAAGGAGGGTCTGCCAGCAGGCAAATGCCCTCCTGTGTGGCCGACTGCCATTTAACCCCATAATTGTTACAAGGCAGCTCCCGGCCCGTCCAAAAAACTCGGTTTTCCGGAAATCGCTCTTAAACAATCAAATAAACGCACATGCGGGGAATTCGCCGCGCCCCGAGGCATCGTGGGTAGTGGAGCTTCAGAGGCGGTTATTACAAATTCAAACCTCTGAATTCGCAAAGAGCTGTACCTATTAGTTTAGAGGAGGAAAATACTTTTACACGTTTAAACAGTTTTCTATGTACAGTTTTTCCTTCCCCCAAACTTTCCCCACTTCATTTCTAAATATATTTTTTAAATATTTATATATGCTCCAAAAAAGTTGGGCAATTTTCCTTCTAATATTAAAAAAATGTCAACTTATTTGTACTGGTTTTGATGATACATTTTGATGGACTTTTTGATTTAGTTAAAATCGGCAAAGATTAAAGATGCTTTGGAGCATAAATGGAAATATTATTTTAATCTTATTTATGATTTATTGTATTTAAACTGATTAAACCAGGAATGTTGGCTGCCACTCACTGGCAACAATATCATTAATACATGTAAAGATTTGAAATACAAAGCTAAAGAAACCCAAAAAATAATCAGTTTTGCAAACATAAAACATTTGATATATACACTTAAAACCAACCAAATATGAGTTTTTTTTTAATTAATAGAAATTGGTCAACTCAAAATCTGCAATTGTTACAAAGTGATTTGCACCTGCAACAAAACACAGATAAGCTTGATGCGGTACATCTGTATTTCTAAAATATAACTCTAAAATTGATAAAATAGTGGATAAAATAGTAATAACAGTAATAATCAATGAAGAAATAAGTGAAATATAAAAATATATTCAGTTCAAACTTAAATAAAAACTCAGCATCGGTTAATGTTTTCCATAAAGTAATCCATATGTACTTTAGGGTCAAAAGTCTCTCTAGATGGGAGCCTTCTAATAAATCACCTGCCAGGTTAGAAGTCGCTGAAAACTGATTTAGCTAATTAGCCTAGCCAAAGCACTTTAAAAAAGGCCAATCAAACTGAAAGAAATCTGTTACTTCTTCTAAAAATGAATAAATAAATACATCATCTGCATAAAGTCGAACAATCTGAAGAGTATGTGTATAGAAAAAAGAACAGGGGCGAGGATCGGACCCTGAGGAACGCCTGTGTTCACCTCTAAAGCAGCAGTTACTTGCTTGGTTCTCTCATAGTTTGAAAAATAAAGTCGATATTTCAAACTTTGCAGGTGACAAAGTATCATTTCTACTGAGAAATATCCAGAAAACTGCAAAACGGCAGAAAGAGTGCAAGTTCCACTGGCAAATTATTTTACTTATCTGACAAGTGTTACCTAGCAACGCCAGCCAAGTCCGTTGCCTAGCAACCAAGTTCTAGTTCCACTGGCAGTTTATTTCACTTATAACAAGAAATCTTTTCCATCTTATAAGTCAAATAATCTGCCAGTGGAACTAATAATTTTTCATCAATATTAAGGAATTATTTACTTAAAACAATCTCCTATATCTTGATGAAAAGTTACTCATTTCAAGCATAATAAGATATTTACACTAAATTTACAAAAATATTTGGTAAGTTTTGTGTTTTGCAGTGTAGTTAGACTAAACTTTTCCAGGTTTTAGATCAGGTAGATTTCCCAAATCCTACAATAATTAATACAGAGTTTATAAATACATTTTCTTAGTATTTGGTAGAATTAGATATAAAACTGGGTCACTGGCGCTGCTTCCATTGGCTTGTGTGTTTTAAGATTTAACTACTCAAGTTTTCATCGAGTTCTTTATGATTTTCTATGTATGCTAGCAGGAAATATTAGCTACATTGCAAAAAAGTAATTTTGGTCTAATTTCTAGCGGAAACATCTTAGTAGACTTTAAACAAGACAAAACTAACTTACAAATAACTTTTCAGCAAGATATAAAACCTTGTTTCAAGTCATTAATTCCCTAATATTGATGGCAGATTATTTCACTATTTTTCCATGATATAAGTGAAATAATCTGCCAGAGGAAGTAAAACCTTTTCATCAATATTAAGGAATTATTGACTGAAAACAAGCTCCAATATCTTCCTGAGAAGTTACTTGTGTTATTTCAAGTGTGCTAAGATATTTGCACAAAAAACTAGACCAAAAATACTTGGTAAGATTTTGTTTTTGCAGTGCATGATCTGTAATTAGACCTGAAAATAAGGTTGTATTGAAATAAAATAGGTTGGATTCTGTGTTACAGGGTGATTTGGGGTGAATTTGTGTTGTATAAATAATCAGAATCTGAGTTAATAAAGCAAATGAGTGAAATTAAAGTGAAATGTTCTGCGTTGGCTCGCTCAGATTGTTCCCATGTTGTTTTTCTTGGGCTCCCTGTCAGCTCCAGGCTGTGTTGTAGATACAGTATCCACTTTACCTTTATCACGCGCCGCTCTGGCCCATCAGCTTTCTGCGTGGTTGGCTGCACTTGGTTATTTTTTCCATCCCTGCACATTTGCTTTTCGCTCGGCGCTCACCTCCACACTCGGGCTTACAGAGTGTTTCTCCTTTTCCTCTGATAGCGGCGCGCTTGGTGATTGCTTCCCAGGATCAGAGCGGAGCGCGGGCGGCTCAGCATACCACACATGCTGCGGGATCAAAGGTCACTCTTGGAAGCTTGGGATTATGGAGAGAGAGGGGAGGTAAAATTATATTTTTTATCAGTTTTTTTTTGCTTTGTTTTTGATCCCACGGCACCTCTCACCACGGCAACCTTCGCGCTCAGGTGTTAGCTTTCACTGAGTGTTGAGGTTTGTTGACGTTTTAGGAACAACAGATTGGCTGCGGCCTTGAGCGGCGGCGCTGTAAAGAGACTCCAAGGTCAGTGAATGTGGGAACAGCCGCCGTCTCCCGGGTCCGACGGAAAAAGCCACCGAATTAAAGCCGGCTCATGAGTGATGCGTTCGCTGAGGTCACAGCTATTTATTACAGTCACATGAGCAGCGGCTGCAGAATACTGTTGACACCTGATGTGTGTCATCAGCAGGTGTGAATGAGTTTTCTCTAAGTGGAAACAGCGTTATAAAGCTGACTGAAACCCTGTGTTTACCTGCTGCATTACTCTGTCTGTGTGTTTTAGCATTTCTCGCCCTTTACACTGCAAAACCACAAACTCTTACCAAGTATTTTGGTCTAGTTTCTAGTGCAAATATATTAGTACACTAGAAATAAAACAAAATTAACTTTTAGGCAGAAAATAGTAGCTTGTTTTAGGTAAGTAATTCCATAATTTTGTTGAAACAGTTCTTGTTATAAGTGAAATAATCTGTCAGTGGAACTAGGAATTTTTTATCACTACTAAGGAATGTCTTACTTGGTAAAATGTTGTATTTTTGCAGTGTACCCAAGTACTTTTGGTCTAGTTTCTTTAGTAAATATCTTAGAACACTTAAAATGAGACAAAATTAACTTACAATTAAGTTTTCAGCAAGAAACAGAAGCTTGATTTAAGTCCATAGCTCCTTAACAAAAGGAAAGGAAAAAATTCTTACAAGTGAAATAATTTGCCAGTGAAACTAGTGCATTTTATTAATATTCAAAAATTATTCACTTAAATCACGCTCATATATCTTACTGAAAAGTTACTTTTATGTTAGTGTTGTGTACTGAGATTTTCATAAAAAACTTGGTAAGATGTTGTGTTTTTATAGTGCACACTGCAAAAACACAACACCTAACATCTTACTAGGTAAGATATAGGAGCTTGTTTTAAGTCAATAACTAATTAATTTTGATGAAAACGTTCTTGTTCCATTGGCCAATTATTTAATTTAAAAAACATTTTCCCTTCTTTTCATCGAGATTAAGCTCTTGTATCTAGTTAAAAGTTACTTGTAAGTTATTTCAAGTGAACTAAGATTCATTTATATGTCATAGGATAAGAATGAAGTTGCAGAATCTTATCTCTCACTGCAAAAACACTTAATTTAGTGCAAATGTCTCAGTACACTTGAAATAAAACAAAAATAACCTAATGGTAACTTTTCAGTAAGAAACAGGAGCTTGTTTTAAGTCAATAATTTCTTAATATTGATTATATTAGTTCTTATTTTACTTATAACTAGCACTTTTTCTTCAATATTAAGGAATTATTTCCTTAAAGTCGCTCTTATTTAATTTTGTTTATTTTGAACAATTAAAATACGGATCAAAGGTATTAAAATTTATAGTAATAATAATTCAGGAAGAGTCAAAATCCTAATTGGCTTACATAAAGCCTGTAACTAAATAGCGTAGAAAAATATTTAATCCAAGAATAAAATCCATCAGTTCGTCATAAAGTCATGAAATACAATATAAAAAATAAAACATAAAAACATCTACAAAGTATTACACACAACATATGTAACAATCTCTTATCTTGCTAAAAAGTTACTTCTCAGTTAGTTTTGTCTTATTGACAGTTGATAAGATATTCGCACTAGAAACTAGACTAAAAATACTTGGTAAGATTTTCTGTTTTTGCAGTGCAAAGCCCAGTTTTTTCAATAAGTATTACATTGTGAGGACCGACTGCTCCTTATGGGGCCCCAAAGATAAGAAGAGGAAGAAGTCCTTGTGAATGTAAAAAAACACTCACTGGGTGTGTGTGTGTGTGTGTGTGTGAGAGAGAGAGAGAGAGAAGATGGTCCTCACTTTTAAACTACAGAGAGTTTCGACTCGCAGTGTGAAATCGGAGCAGAAAGGAGTTTATTGTATTAATGTGAAAAATGTTCACATTTAAAAACAAATAAAGCGAAAGCACTCAGAGTGTGTCGTTCACTCAGTGTTTTAATTTCAAGGCTGTTGTTATAAACATCCACTCTGCTCTCAACATCAAACACACACACACACACCCACCCACACACACCCACACACCTACACACACACACACACACACTGTCAGCTGTGTTAATTATTACATCACTAAAAGTATTAGTCTGAGTGCTTTAATATGACTGCAGGGAATATTTGGTTTTATATCTGAAAATGTTTTTATTCAAATTCATTCAAAGGTTTCTAAACATGCAGACATTAAGAAGAAAGTTGTGAATAAATCGTAGCATTACCAGACTAAGTTATGATTTTATTCTCAGATTACATTGTTATTCTTGTGATACTATGACCTTATTCTCAAAATATTTTGACTTTATTCTCTTATCATTCTAACTTTATTCTGATACGACTTTATACATTTAACATTATGACTTTATTATTAAAATACTTACTGTATTCTCATATTACAACTTCATTCTTGCATTATTTTGACTTTATTCTCATACGACTTTATTCTTGTGAAATTGTGACTTTATACTAAAATTATTTTGACTTTAGTCTCGTACAATTTTATTGTTGTAATTTTGTGACTTTATTCTCATTATGTTCTCATTTTATTTTTTATTTTCCTCAGGATGGCCTTAATACTCCACCGTATTTATCTGTGTTTGCATCCACATGCTTTGACTAGACCTGAGTGAAGTTGCCTCCTCCACCTTCTTCAAATTAAATGCAATTGGCATCAAATATTTGTGCACAAAACCTTTGTTTGTACCGTTATACTTTTTAAGATAAATAAAATTAACAATTTTACAGCTAAAATTTGTTGTAGCACAGTTGATTGACACAAAACTTGTTTGATCTGAAAATGTAGGGAAGCTGGTTGACCTTTGATGACCTCTGGAAACATTTATTAATATTTTTAAAATGATACGGTAAATTTTTGCAGCACAAACGTTTGAAACCAATTTTGTTTTATTTGAAGAAACTCAGAGCAACTTTATTCAGGTTTTTACTGGGCTAACGGTTATTTCTATTCTTTACAGTGATATATACTTTAATATTATTTTTATTTTTTATTTGACCTTTATTTATACGGCCGCTCTCTCATTGTATACATGTTAATTCTTATATATTTCTATACAAAACAAGTCCATAATTTAGATGATTTTTGAAAAGTTCATTTATTTCAGGAACTTTGTAAAAAGTAAAACACATTAAACAGATTAATTACACACAGATTGATGTCTGAACGTGTTTATTTCTGTTAATTTGACGATTTTCAGATGACAGCTAATAAAAATATGACATTTAATATTACAAAACCAATAAAAAACAATTTAAATGCAAAAATCTATCTATCTATCTATCTATCTATCTATCTATCTATCTATCTATCTATCTATCTATCTATCTATCTATCTATCTATCATTTTGTATAAAATACTAAATATATTTAATTAAATTTTCTTATTTTCTTAGTGTGTCCCTAATAAAAGGTGAAATACATTTCTGTTTCCTTTATTTGGAATTACTATGGTAAAAGCTGATATATTTTATCTCATGATCTTCTAATTCAGCTGTTTTATGTATAGTAAAGGGATAAAAGTGCTGAAAGTAGAAAAATTAAGAGTAAATTATTACATTTCATGATTTCCCAGCCTCTGCGCTCCGCTCCTGCTGCCTGAGTGAAGCTGGTGGCTGTGATTTTGGCTGCTCTCTCAGAGCCGGAGCGCACCATTAAGTGCTGTGTTATTTACACATCATAAGCCAGTCTATTATATTGACATCCAGACGACCCGGTCCGGCACCGCTCCGCGCGTCGCGCCGCCTCGCTCTGTTTGCGCTCAACGCCAGCATGCTGATTGGGTGATTTCCACCGATATGACATTCCAACGCTGCGGACCACGGGCTGCAGCGTTTCAGTCCGAAAGCATTCATTACCCGGCGAGAAATGAGACAAAAGGTCAAGGAAGGGTGGAGCCATGTGAAGTGGAGGTGGGGTTTACAATCCAATTGGGGATTAAGTTATCTCTTATATCTCTTACTTACAATAAATCCACACGTCTCCATCTGAAATGGCTTGTTTAAACTGTAGAGGAGCATGAAGCAAATGTTTGACTTTATTTAAAATTCATTGTTCGGTATTACATTGCCGGCCGGGGTGAGCCCTGGGACTCCAAAAGGTGAGCATACAGGCAGAATGGGCTTTTTTTTTTAAAACATTATTATTATTCTGATCCTGGAATTGCAGAATTGCCATCCAGTTGTTGTCCTCCACTCTGTGCTGCCATTTACCAACAGCATCAAAAATATTTGACATCCTATAATGGGATTGCATCCAGAGTAATTCCTGTAACTGCTCTTGACATAAGTGCCCCAAGTAAAATAAATCTCTGTGAACCATTTAAAAGCATTAATGCAGATAAAGGAGAATACATTTCCTTTGCCTCAGATTATTAGAATATGAGAGAGTTATCGTCTCTGTAGGCTCTGCTGCACGGCAGCATCACTGACGGCACAAAAATGGACTTTTAAACTGAAAAAAATATATAATATTGCTGTTTGTATTTTTGGAGATCTTTCTTTGGAGAACAAAATTTACATTGTTTATTTAATGCAATTATTTTATCCACAATTTCAAGAACCAAACACACAAGTTTCCACTGAAAATTTGTAATTATAGCAAATATTTCCAATATTTAGAAGCTTAAAACATTTACTAGTTACAGTATTTTGTATAAACTATTGGTATTTTTTTGTTACTTTATTATACTCGTAAGTCGTGCAAGTGAAAAATAGGAGTGCTGGGGAGTGATTCCCAACATATAAAGTGAAAATATTGTATTTTTTCTCTGGACTGAAACTCCCGTCGGTCCCGTCTGACCTCACCGTAAACTCCAGAGAGTAAATTAAGGGGTTCAGGTGAAACGCTCTGGACTTTATTAGCAGCATTTTGGGGCTTCGCTTATGGAGAACAGAAAGTTTTTCCCATAAACGTCCAGCAGCATCGCAGTAAATTTATAGCATTTAAAAACATTTAACATTATATGCATGTGTTTGAAATGACATATTTTGGTCCAGTTATTTACATACATCACACTCTATTTTTTAAATAATAAATCAACTGAGTAAAAACTAAATTATTTGAATTGGTCTTGTTCTATGTTTTTAATTTTGTTGGTCAAATTCTGCCTAAAGATAAATTAACTAAAAAAATAAAACTGCTTAAATACTTTATTAATTTCAAAGGTGAAATTTAATGTTGTTGTGACTCATATTAATTCATATTCTTCAAGTTTAATTTATTGTTTCCACCAAAAAGTCTTTAAGAGTTTATTTTGTCTCCTAAATAGGCTAAATTTAAATTACTTGGTGTTTTTTATGCATAATTTTGAGATAGAAAGCAAATTAAAGGACAAAATGATAAAAACAGAAGTCTTTATGTTGGTAAAAGTCTGTTTGCTTTAACTTTTCTGACCTCTTACTCCCACTGACCTGCACTGAGAAACGTCTGGATGGTAAAAGAAACAATGAAAACAAACAGGAAGTCGATGGGAATCCGTGATAAACCTGGCAGATAATTTCCCGTTCTCACCTCCGCCGGGAGCCGCAGCACCCACCGGATCCGGGGCAGGGTCGGGGGTCGGGGTCCCACCGGGAGATCCTCTCTGTGGTTATCATGCTCCATCTAGTGGCTGCACAGGGTTAGACGAGGAAGAGGAGGAAGAGGAAGCCGGCATCAATTACCTGCTCCTGAAAGAAAGCGGCAACACAGTGTAAAGATTTATTTTCTCTCTTTGATTAAAAGTCAACTTTCGCTGCTTATGGCTATAAAATGAAAAGAAAACAGACATAATTGGGTTAAATTTGATAATATGTTTGAACATCATCTTTAATATGCTCCATAAAGGAGTGCAAGTCTTGCATGTGCAAATTAAATCCTGTTTAGGGGAACAGTGTTGAGACTGAAGCAATGCGCGGCTCACGTTACACAGATATGAGGCAGCGGGACGTGCGAACGCGTCGCCGTCTTGCTCACATCCAACTGGAAAGTGATCTTCAGCGAACTCCCATTGTGAGCCTCTCTGGAGTAAACGCAACAAAATTGATCTCAGGTCTCTCCTGAGTTTGCAGATGGGAGCGTTTTAGTCGCTCCTGGTGGCAATTTCCAAACATGGAAAGCTGGGAGGTCGCCACGGCAACCTGCGAGCCAAACGCAGGACTTCCACCTGCCTGCTAACTTTTTCAGGGGCGCCGCTTTCCCGCTTGAAAGAGGAGAAATGAGAGGGTGATGGTCAGACAACGTGTTAACAATTCATCCAGATTCTGGTGTGTGTGTGTGTGTGTGTGGGTGTGTGTGTGTGTGTGTGTGTGTGTGTTTGTAATACCTTGTGGGGACCATTTTCCTGACACATACAACATACAACGTTGTGGGGACCCACTGCTCCCTGTGGGGACCGAAGCCTGGTCCCCACAGGGAGGGGTTAGGGGTTAGACTGAAGTTCTGTTTTCGGGTCAGGGGTTAGATTTAGGACTACAGTGTGAATTGAGTTGTGGTTTTGGTTGAGTTTGGGTTAGGTATGTAATAGGGAGGTTTAGGATAAGGGTAAGGTTTAGGCTGTAGAAATGAATGGAAGTCAATGGAAGGTCCCCACAAAGATAGCTATGCAAACGTGTGTGTGTGAACCCGGTTTTTATATCTTTGTGGGGACCTACTGCTGTCTAACTGTGGGGTGGTGGGGACACTGCTTCTTGTGGGGACATTTCTTGGTCCACATGAGGGGAAACGCTGTTTTGGGTGTTGGGGTTAAGTTTAGGATTTAGGTGTGAATTGAGTTTTGACGAGGGTTAGAGGTTAATCATGTGATGTTAGGGTACGTGTTAGCCTCTAGAAAATGAATGGAAGTCAACGTAAAGTCCCTACAAGATACAAAAACATGACGGCGTGTGTGTGTGTGCCAGTTGGAGGCTCTGCTAATGTATTGTGACTCCTGCTGTCAGCGGTTCGTCTACGCTTCGTCTTGCTGTAATTTCAGGCCATCTCCACTCCAGAGTGGCCCACAACAGTTCGTTCTACACCTCCATGTTTTGAGAGAGTAAAGCACCATGTGGCCCAGCTGGGCTAAACATGCTCCTGCTGAAAAGGACAATCAAACTGTTTTGTGGGGCATTTATGTTCTGCTTGTACTTTACGGCTTCCAGACTCTGAATAGCAGTGGACCTTTTTACTCAATAAACCTCAAGAGAATATTTGGTTTATTTTACATCAACGGCAACAGCACTGAGCTGCTTGATGTGGAGTACAGTTACAATATGAAAACCAAAATTATTACGTTTCTATCAAAAAAAAAAAAAAAATATATATATATATATATATATATATATATATATATATATATATATATATATATATATATATATAATGTCTATTTGCAAGCAAAATTTAGTTTAACTTCACTTTTTAAAATATGTGGAGCAGTAATGACAATCTTTACTATGGAAAAAAAATAATTCTACCCTTTTCAGAATTTTGACTTTAATTTCAAAATTCTGACTTTAAAGAAGGCAACACAAGTAAATTAAGCAAATTAGCAGAGCTTGGTGTCTCTCCTACCTGCATATTGAGCTGTTAGCATGTTGGGACTGTCATCAGACCATCTTCAGTCAGAGACCTCTTCAGATCTGTTGTAAGACTGACTGCTACCAGAGATAAAACTATGTATTTTTTATATATTTGTTGAAACTATCCCCAGATAATCCATGAAAATGTTTTAGCTCCTCTGCCTTCTCCCAATGCTAACTAGAAACAACCAATCAGAGCCAGGAGGCGGGTCTTAGCGCTGTCAATCACCCTGCCTGTAGCTACCTGCTATGCTGCAGCTAATGTACCCTACTGTCAATGCTCAGGCTCATTGCATAGCCACCGATGACGGCAAATAAACAATTTTCCTGTAATAAGTTGTTTCTCCACCACTAGGACATTTAGCAACATGTTCACAGGATTGATTGACAGCACTAAGACCGTCCTACTGGCTCTGATTGTTTGTTTTTGTGGGGAGAAGGTGGAGGAATCAATCTTTTCACTGATAATTTGTCTCATATTTTGCTGTCACAACATAATAACAGTTTTAACAAATATGTAAAAAACATATTTTTTGTAATAGAAGTTAAAAACCTCAGATTTAAATGTAAGAAAAACTGACGTGAGCGCCTGGAGAGTAAAGTTGCTCTGAAAGGTTAAAGGACATCTCGTTGTCTGTTTCAATCCATTTCTTCTGCATTCTTCTAATCAGCACTAATCACTTCAGTTTCATTTGTCCAAGCAGTGGATGAAGCAATCCCTGAAGCCAAAGCTGCTCATTCATTAGATTGTTTTAATGTGCCTGAAAGCAGTTGTGCAAATAAACAAGCCGTTACAGCGAAACGAGAGGAATCCCTTCAACCCAGCAGGGACCGCAGCTCCAACTTGTGCCTTTTATCATATTAATCCCACGCAACGTCATTTCTCAGGTCCACAAGAAGGACTTATAAATTGCCTCTAATAGGCTTCAAATCAAGCACTAATTAAAACTGCATTAACCTTAATGAATCCGAAAAACTGAGACCCCAATTTATTGGAGTTGTGTTTATACAAGAGCTGCCTTCAATAATACATGACGCAATAAGCAGCTGAGTGGGATGAGCTGCTCTTCCTAATGCGAACCTCCTGTGTGTGTGTGTGTGTGTGTGTGTGTGTGTGTGTGTGTTTGGCCCCTCGTCATCATTACAGGCCTTGTTAAAGGTTAACTTTAGCAACATTCGGTGCGTCTTTAGCGCTGCGGAAGGAGACACGGCCGCGCCGTGCCAATCAGCGTCACAGGTGTTCATAATTGTCTGTCTAATTGGTTCATTACTGGCCGGGGCGGCCGGCGAACCACATCTGGATTTTGGGGAAGCCTCTCCCGAGTTTTAACATGTATCTGCTTGTTGCCGTGATTTCCCAGGAGCACGGCATCTATTTGTACGCCGATTCGGCCTCAAACGCCTTTAATGGGAATTCCCCAGGCTGCTGCTGGTGCTGCTGGTGGCGCTGGTGGAGCACTTATGGTACTTTGTTGACAGGGAGAGCTCATTTGTTTTTAATGAAAGAGGGAGGAAAAAAAGGAAGTGTTGTCTTTCTTCAGGTTTTTCCTTGCCGAGTGTTTTTCAGTCACTCGCACCATTAGAAGACCCCTTGAGATTTCCCTCCAGAGACCCGCTGTCCTAATGAATCAAGCCTCTCCGATGTGGGAAAGACCTGGGGGGGGGGGGACTGTGATTATTTATTACAGAGACTCCAATAAACCTGCCAAAATCACCAAACATCAACCTTTCTTCCAAAAATCACCATGAACATCAGCAGACGCTAATACCTACAACGAATCATTCACACCAGCCCCGTTTAGTCCGCTTTAATCGAACTCCAGTCCAACTGCCAAGAAAGTCCAGTTCGTTTGTTTTCACACTTGATAGTCCGTTTGATTAGGGACCAAAATTACCACGTTTGTTTCATTTTCAGCTGCTGTGGTTCGCTTTCACACTGAACTGAGTCAAACCAACCAAACCCTTTGAGCAACCTGTTCCCCTCCTTGCCTGTGGGGGAAAGGAGGTGTTGTCCACTGAAGGAAACAACACAAAAACCTCTGAAGAAGACACTTAGCACCACTTCCTGTTGCACAAAATGTGAACTAAAATGGAATGGCGTCAGTTATTATGGGTAATAGGATTTCTCTTTTGTCTTTGGCAAAAGAAAATGAGCCATTTCTTCTGGTAGAGCTAAACTAACATGCTTGTTTTGGTTGTATTTACCCAGAATGCCCTGCACTCTAGTCCACTTCCTGCTTTTGGAGCGGTCTCTGGTCCATATGGTGTTCACATATGCATTCAAATGGTACCAGAGTTCAAGTCAACCAAACAGAGATCGAGGTTTGTAGGCGGACCAGAGTTCACTCTTTTGGTCCATTACACATTCACACCTCTCCAAGCGAACCAGAGTTCCTATACAAGTGGACTGTAGTTTGATTAAAGCAGATTAAAAAAGCCACATTGACTTGGCAGAACAATTACAACTTGCCCAATGGCAACACATTTCTGAAAACATCTCTCCATTTTCCTGAGATGCTAGCTTGATTCATGCTAGTTTTCACCCTCCAAATGGAAATATGCCATTTCTTCTTCTTTTTTCTAATATTTTAAAAGTTCACTAAACTTCACATAAGAATTTAATGAAACCTTGGGAACTGGTCTCTGGTTCAGGAATTGCTTAATACAAGTACCACAGTCTACGCCCTATGAATTCACAATCTTTTCACATCTGTCACTATTCTTTTTGATTGTGCAAGGTTCTATTATAGCTTGTCCTTCCACTCAACTTTCCTTTTATATACAATCTGTTTAGTGAGTAAAGCCAAAGTGTTTTTCTGTGTCATCCCAGTCACTCTCACCATCAGACCCTTTGAGATTTCCCTCCAGAGACGCGCTGTCGTAATGAATCAAGCCTCTCCAATGTGGGAAAGACCTGAGGGGGAAAAAAACTGTGATTATTTATTCAAGAGACTCCAACAAACCTGCCAAACTCACCAAACATCAACCTTTACTTCTGCTACATCCAATTACGTTAGAACCTTAAAATATTCAATATCATTGCCCAAATATACAACCAGCTTTAGGATGAACAAGTCAACCGGAAGCATTTTACATTACAATTCAATTTAAACATAAACCTCAACCTTTAATGACTATTGCTATACCAAAGTGATTCAATGCCTTCACAACAAGCATCTACAGTATGTTACTTTTAAATGTCACTCAACGGCTTCTGGCAGGAATCGTATCTCACTTTTGAACAAATTGAAGTCGACTTTCCTTGGGTCGATCATAGTAAACATCTTGGACTTCAGACATCTTACTTTCTTACTGTGGAAACTGAAAGTCCTACTGCAGGTGTTTAATTGTGGTCAGTTGAGGGTTTGCAACATATTGTCTCTTCAGGAGTCCAGTGGCAGCCATCAAAATCTTAAATGTATGAGTGATATATAAAAGGAAAAGGGACGGAGTGCTTTGGTACTAATTGTCAACACTATGACAACTAAATAAAGTCAGGAATTTCATAAAAGTAAAATTAACGAGTGAGAAGGAAGTAGGTCAGTTATGCTAGCTTGACTTTGCAGAATTTTGTGTCTTTCGGTTCAGTAAAAAAAAAAAACAAAGGCGACCATCACACCAACTCTCTGCCAGATCAGAGCTGAGTTCATATGATCACTTATCAATAATCACAAAATAAACATCAATCCTAAAAACATAAAACTGTAATGGACTGAATGCTCTGTTCGTTGTGTGGGAAATGGTTGGGTGTTTTTTGGTGTTAAATCCTGATATACTAGTGGAGCAGTAGTCAGTTGCTATGGCGATGGGGTGTGTGTAGCGTAGCATATGAATGTTTTTGAGCTCTTCAACAATTTTCTGCGTTATTTTTTCCCTTTGCTGTGACACACTGCACTAGATTAATAATACCTCCATCTCCAGGTGTTATTTAGTTAACGGGATTGTTCTACTGCAGCAGTGTGGTTATGGATGGCAAGTAACAGAATCGTATTTTTGCCCTCCAGTGCTGTGCGCATGCGCAAAAACTTCCGGATTTAAACAATAACATTGATAGCGCAGACATATCTTAATCTGTTAACAGATCACCTTTAACTATTTCTTCTGTTGTGTAGCAGTTAGCTTCATTCTTTAGTTTTTGCAAACATTTCATACTTTTCCCTAAAACCTTCCTCTTCAGCTTATGAAAACACCATCATGCATTCTCCGGAACCTAATACTTGGATGACAGATTAGGCCATGGGTATCCAAAGTGTGGCCCGGGGCCATTTGTGGCCTTGAGATTACAATTGGTCGGCCCCCAACTACAGTTTGAGGATGATACAAATTTGGCGTATCCAGCACAGGTGGATAATGCAAACTGAGACTTTTTATCTGTAATTTGGGTAAAAACGATTACTGACATAATTTTCTTTCAATGGAAAATGTTAAGTAAAACAGAAACTACTAGTATGTTTATAATAAAACTTTAATATCCAGAGACTTTTAGTGAAAAGCTGAATTTGCTGCACAAAACAGCTTCTATTTTATTTATAAACTTGGCTAAATATAAAAAAACATTTTGAAAGAAATTTTGAGAATAAATTTGTTCAATTGAGCTCAAAATAATTAGAAAATTAAAAGTCTTTCTTTTAATACATAAAAATATTTTGTTAAGTTTTGTATTTATGATGAATAACATCATTTTCCTACAAGAGATAAGCAAAAACAAAAATTAAAATTTTTTCTATTTTCTTGACCTGTGAATACTTTTGACTCAATGATTTTGGCCCAAAAGGTTTGGACAGCCCTGGATTAGGCCGAGGTCACCGGCTTCAATGAGAAGTTTATCTAGCTACACACAGGAAATGCAGCAGAATAATAAAATCCTCCCAATGAACTCCTGAACAGCGGAGTGAGGCGGTGACCGGCGCGCAACCCCAACCCTCCATCATGGCCGCCACCCACAGGCTGTTATGGATCTGCTCACGTCAAGCCCGGGCCTGCGCACGCCAATTATCTCCCAGCCATATGGATTTCAACTGTGACTTCTGGCAGATGTTTGTCCAACCCAATGCTCAATTATCGGCACATTAGGGACTCGATGTCGCCTTCTGGGCCTTTCGAGGATTCCCGTCAGATTTTGATTATCAGGCCTAATCAGTGAATTTCCCCCCCAAAGCTCGCTGATTTGACATTTTTCCTTTACCAATAAAACACAAGCTTTAAATGTGATTAAATGATCTTGTTGTTTGTGAAATGGAAATGCTGAAACCTTTTAGCTGTCAGATGTCGACGGGCATGTCAGAACTTGATTCTCCCTGACAACCGAGCTACAGGCGGCGGCGGCGGCGGCATCTCCACTCAGGCGAACGGAAATCCACTGAGAGCGACACACAATGTCAGCACAAAACACAACATGCTAGCTCTGATTTCTACCTGCTGTAATCAGACATGACGTTAGTGAAGTTTAATCATTTTAATTCAAATCAAAGCAAAAATCAATATGAATTACGCAAAGTGATTTATTTTTTCTGATAGTTTTAATGATTATGGTATTTTTATACATTAATATCCACTGTAAAGTTTTTTTTATTTTTGATATGAGTTTTTTTGTTCTTTATTTTTTCTCTGACACTTACAGTACTTCCTCGAAATAAATAATTTTTTCACTTCATTTCAGTCTATGCACTCACTCCTTCTGCATGAACCTCCAGGTTTTGCTTCCCTTTGCTTCTCTGCACCTCTTTCAAATGCACTTTAAAAAAAAACACACACACACACACCCCCACGCGCGCACACACACACGCACACACACACAACAAAAACACCTCATCCAGTGCCAAAACTTTTCACTAAAAAAAGAAGTGCTTTTTTGAAATTGGGTGTTTCTATTAAGCAAATGTATTTTTAGAATTTCAAATTGCGTATTTTTCATGGGTAATGAAAACACAGCTAGTGAGATGATTTTGCTAATTTTGAGTTTTTGATTTGCTTTACAGAGCTTTTTTCTAAAATCGCTTTTCTTGCTTAACAGTTTCTTCTTGTTTTGGATGCTCTGTAGTTGGACAGATTTTTAAAAATACTTTTCATATTTTGCTATGATGCGTAACCATAGCAACAAGGTGAATTACATTTTATTTAATTTCCCTTTGGGATCAAGAAACTATTTCTGAGTTGAATTTGAATTGAAATTTTGGACTTACATGGTCAACGGAAACGCAGCTAGCGACAAAAAGTCTTTCGCATGATTTTTTAGATCAGAATATTAAATTCATGTATTAAAAATATAGCTTTTATTGGTGTTACAACAAACAAATGTTTTCTTCCTAATATGAATTATTAAAGTAAACTGTTAATGATATTCTGATTTACTGGGATAATCTGTATATTCTGCATATCTGTTGGATTTTCTTATAAAGTTTCAGTCAGAAATACGTCTCTGTTTATTTATTTTTTGTTACATAAACTTCAACCTGAAGTCCCAAGATATTGGGTGAGTTTTTCCTTTTTCTCTTACAGCTTATGTGCAGCAAACGTGGCAGCAGCAAAGGGAAGTGATTCATTTTCTTAAAGTAATTAAATGCCTACTTGATCTTTTTTTTTTCTGAGAACACGTACAAAATGTGGCAAACAAATTAAAGGAGCACTCCATGACTAAACCTTTCCCTTGGATTGGTGGAAACCTCACAAGGGAAGCAAGGAGCCAAACCTCTTCTAATCTACGTTTTGGGAGTTTGTGAGGAAACAATTGGGAAACGCTTATTCTATTTCTGTTTAGGTCCGATTATTAATTTCAATTTATGTAACCCCACTTACTCCCACGGTTTAATTAATGATGCCTGTTATCAGCTGTGTTTAAGAGGTAATGGACAATGCTGAATTTTGAGTGTTTGCAGTGCTGCAGAAGAAAAAAACTGCTTTACTCCTTTGTAATGGACTGCCAACAAACAAGAGATTAACACTGTTTGTCTCTCTCTCTTCCTGCTGCGGTGTAATGTAAAGCAAGGCGGAGAGACGGGCAGCGAGGTATGAAACGCATAACTTTGAAAATGATGAGGAGAAACAGTGACGGCGGTCAGGACTGCAAAGGCCCTTCATCACATAATCCATACCATAACTCCTGATCTGATTAGAGAAAACGGGAAGGAGGAACGCGGAAAGGAACGGCAGAAAAAGCAAATACTGATGATAAACAAACATGTGCAAGAGTGAAAATGTTTACAACTTTGGCGAATTTGTTTTAATTTTGCTAACCTTTTCACAACTGTCGCACCTTAAAGGTGACCTTCCTATTATTCTTGCTTTAAGGTGTTGTAACGTTTAGTCAACCTCTGGCACGCTGCTGTTTACGCACAGAAATGTTGCGCACAACGCTGGTCTGTTTCATGCTGTGCACAACAATCCTGTTACCTAAATGAAACCTGGAGATGTAGATATTATTAATTTAAATGAGTCAATCAGAGGTAAGAGGAGTGTCTTAGCAATGTCAATCAATCTCGTGAATGCACTGCTAAATGTGCTAATGGTGGAGCAACAACTTACCGTTACGGGAAAACTGTTTATCTGCCGTTTATCCGCTGACACAAATGCCAAAGCTAACTAGCCTTAGCCTTACAGACTATGTAGTGGTGAACTAGCTGTAGTGTAGCAGAGAGTGAAGTGGGAAGTGGTGAGAATGAGAGTGATTGACAGCGCTAAGAACCTCCTCCTGTCTCTGATTGGCTGTTTCTGACTGAATGTTGTTTTCTGCACTTTGTAGTTAATTTTTTTCACATTTTATCTGTGTTATGTTATACTGTCATGACATGAAAATAATTTGAACAATTACGTAAAACAAATATATATTTTTAATAAAAGTTACATATTGCAGCTTTAATGACAAATAGAGTAAAATAAATTAGATTATTGCCTTTTAAAACATGAAGAAGTTACCACTGGTTCCTTTTGTTTATGTTTTTGCCAATAATGTCTCAGGAACATTTGTGAAAAACATTAAAGATCTTCTAATTTGTGTTGTTGGATTTGGGACCCCTTCAGGTTCCGGGCCCCATTACTCACACAGCAAGAACTGAGAATAAAACCCAAAGTGTTGCGAAGAGCCCCGAAGACGTCACGCACGTGCCTGATCTGTGTTTGTGAAAACCTGACGCTCTCCCCGCTTTCATCTGGACAAGATGGAGTCAGTTAAACCGCCGGATCCCGCTCGGCTTCAAAGCGCCTGTTTAAGGTCTCGGACCGGACGCTTGCTGCAGGTGCAGTGTGGGAAACTCTGATGCAACAGCAGAAATGTTCAGCTGCAGAGGGCGGCGGGGGCAGAGCGAAGCCGCTTCGTGTTTCAACGTGGAGCGGCGAGGCCTGTCCCAATAAATCTATTAATCAAATGATATCATGTTTAGAAACAAACAGTAAGATCTCAGGAGCTGTTCTGTAGTTATCCTTTATTTAGTTAGTTAGTTATTCTTTGTTCTGGCATTTACATTTTTTATTTTTGTTGTCTCCTTCTCTTTGCCACTTCTACCCAAAATATCTGTGACTCTATAGGTTAGTTAGCCAAACAATATCAGAGAAAAGCAAAAATAATAAAGCAAATCAGAAAATAACTGCCAAGAATAAAAGGAAAACTGAATATCTTCACCCACATATGTTAAACAATTTCATTATTTTTGTTTTGACGCTGTTTGGTTATGTGTTTTGTCCTGAATGTGTTTATTTTAATGCCTCCTTGTTTGGTCTTTTTTTTGGTTGTTTATTAAATTTTTGTGCTGTTATTTGTTCTTTATCTTTATTTGTTATTTATTTTATAGATCAAGATTTCTTTTTGTTAGTCTGTAATGTTTGTTTTATATGCATTAAATTGAGAATTAGAAAAAATAAATAATAAACAACGATAATACCAAATAATAATAATAATTGCATGATAAATTAAAAAGACATCAATAATCTCTATTTGCATAATTTATCGTTTCTCTCTTTTTACTTAAAACTGGATGATAAAAGTTCATTCTGGTGTTTTGGTCTCTTTTTTATGTGTTGCTTCTGTTTTGTTTAAATGAGACTTATTTTGTGTATTTAATGTGTTAAATGTTCATTAGAACTTAAAATGTATAGATTTTTGAGAATGCATTACCGTTATATTGCTCAAAAATGGTCTCAAAACAATAATATTATCATTCATCGTTATAACTTCTGGGATGATTTATTGACCTGCAGAATTTGTTTTGGTTAAATTCCCAAGATTTGAATTTCTTTTTGAAAAAAAAAACTGGTACAAAAAATAAAGCAGTGAGATAAGATTCCCCCTTTGAGTCTCCATACAAAGTCATAAAATATAAGAATGCAGTGGAACTACAATAAGTGAGCGGAGGATTTCATTAGCTGCACTGTTGCATGCTGCACAGTCATGCATTCCCAGTAAAGCAGTGAGTTACTGAAAGGGAAGGCGGGTAAACCCCCTGTGATGGATCTCTGTAGGTTAAGAAACGGCGTTCGCTGATCCAGCAGTGAGATAGATGCGCTTACCAAGGTCAAGGAGGCTCCCCGGCGTAATTACCCGCCTCGCAAACACAAAGGGCATTGTTATTGGACAAGTATAATGCGGCACATTAGCAGAGCAACACTAGCTGGGGAAGACACTGGGCGGGCATCAATTCAGCCGACTTATCTAAAGTCTCTAATTACTTGGTTTATTTGATAAACAGAACAAGGAGAATCCTTAAATGATTCTGTGAGATCCAAAGGGGATTAATTTCTGACTCCTTGGAAAGAAAGAAAGAAAAAAACAAATCGCTGGTAGAATCCCATATTTCACTCTTTAATCACGCAGTAATTAGGAGCAATAGGGCAGCAGTTACATTTGGCATCTGGTGAGATTGGAGAGGGAGGAAAAAAAGACGTCTGTATTAGAGAGGCTAAAACAAAAGACGCAACAGTCAGACTGAACAGCAGGAAGCTGAGCTACAACTCCAAATCCACCAGTCTGGATTAAATATTTCACTTTTTCCACCAGAAACGTCCAAATATGGCTGAATCGATTAATCATGATAAATCGATTACTGAAATAATTGCCAACTAATTCAGTAATTGATTAACTACAGACCTAAAACAGGTGATTTTCTGAAAGAAAAACACACTCATGCTGTAATGAACCCAAAGTTGTAGAAAAACATAATACTTTTTGAATTTAAGATAAAAAAACTGAACTTTTCAAGTGACACAATTTTAGCATCACCTGATTCAAATTCTGTAACAAAAAACAAAAAAACTTAACTTACAATCGCAGTGTTTCTATTAAATAAGACGCGCAATTAAAATCACACATAAATAGGTTTGTACACATGATAAGTAAAAAAAATCATCATCCTCCAACTACTTCCTGTTGTCTTCTTCGTCATTTTCGCCTGTAGTAACATTCGGTTGTTGACTCGTGTGGCGAGAAACAAAAAGTGTTTCCATTGCAGTTTTGTCAGGCAAACCAATTTAAATATGGCTAAAAAACAACCTCATCTAAAACTGTTTAACAAAAACAAGTTTCTTCTAAATGGGCGTGTTGTCACTGAGCAAATTTACTGTCAAAATGGTAAATTGTAAAATTATATAGTCAATAGAAACGCAACATATGTGATGTTTTATATAGTATCTCAAAACTAGTGGACAGAAGCAAAGATCAGAATAATTACAAGCTTCATGCAGCTCTACTCATTTAGTAAATGTAATAAAATAAGCAGCAGTGGGAAAAAACTAACAAACAATCCTGTAAAATGTGTTGAGCAGCAAAGACTGAGGAAGAAGCTAACTGGAGGCGCGGTTTAGCACTCAGGGAGAAAGGCTTAGTGCGGAGCAGGAAACTAAACACCTTGGCTCTCTACATGCATGGACTGACTTAATGAACGTCTAATTAAGGTCTGTTTGAGGCTCTGTGTTACTACCAGCTAACAAAACAAAGCCAGTATGTCCCCGTTTTACCAGCGACGGTCCTCAAACAGGACAAAGGTCTTCTCTGATCGAGCCTCTCCTGACGGCAACATGATGCGGCTCCTTCGTATTTTGGTGTAACAGATAGAAATGGGAGGGTTTGGGTCGGGGTTGCCAGATCTGACTGACAGTTTTAAGGCCAAAAAACAACATAAAAAAAAGGAAAAACTCCAGAAAAACCTCCAGTCCAAATCTCAACCTCATACATCATTGACTGTATTTATAGACTTGCGGTAATTCAAAATATTTTTGGTTGTCCTTAGTTGTTGCAACGTGACGTGACACACGTTAGATTCCCCACCTCCCTGCTGCTCGCTGACGATGGCTAGCATTGGTTTTAGCTGTCAAGTTGTCAACATAACGTGCTAAATCTTAACTGTAAGCCTGATTTTAAAGAAAAAGGGATGCAGGGCTTTGCTACTAATTGTTAACACTACAACTAGATAACAAGGTCCGGAAAATGTTTTAATTAGAAATAAAGAGAGAGAGATAGGTCAGCTATGCTAGCTTGACTTTGACAATCTTAACATGCAAAAAAGGCAGTCGAGTTTTTCTGCGTTGTTTTTCCCTTTGCTGTGGCGCACTGCACTAAATTGATAATACCTTCATCTCCAGGTTTGCTAACGTAGTTGTTCTACCACGTCAACAAGAATCGGATTTTTGCCATCCAGTGTTTTGCACATGCTCAAAATTTCCAAACATAAGCAATAACACATAACATCTCTGTAGAGGTTCGATACTGCATCAGTTTATATTAAACAAAAACAGGTTCATAAACCAAATTTTGTAATTTAAATTACCAGTATTAGGTTAGTTTAGCTTTTTCTTAAATAGACTTACAACTTAAACTATTTTTATAGAGATTTTTGAGCATTTTGAACTGATTCCCAGGACTGGGAAATTTGATTCTGTCTATAATCGATTATTTTCTGAATCATTATCCTGAATATTTAGTCTTTCTCTGGCTTCCATGTTGAACTTCGTGACGTTTGCGAACCAAACAGGCGGTTTTGAAACCGTTTTGCTCTCAACCTGCTTTCTGATTCCTGCAGCTTAAATAAAGAGGTAGCTTCTCAAGCAATCTTGGTTTTGTTTGTTTAACGTAATTACTACTTGTCCTCCCATCCTGCCGGCCCAGATGATGCATGAAAATTACCAATTCCCCTACTTCAATCAAAGCGGGAAAAAGCAAAAGGGAGGAAGAGGGGGGAGCAGATGGGAGCGCAGCGCTCCCTCCCCACATAACAAGAAAGGGCGCTGTCTCTGATTAATTAGCTGGAGTTGGTAATCAGTTTAATAAGACTGAAGTTGATGGTGAGCGGTCCCTTTGGCAGGGCCGCGCTAAGCTCCGCTCTGCTCAGGGCCTTTGCTTTCTCCCATCAAGTAAACATGCACGCTCTTATTTACATAAACAGTTGTTTCTTTTTTTCTTTTTTTTTGGCCCAACAGACGCGGCGGACTTTAGAGAAAAATGTATGATTAAATTGAGGGTATTTTAAATTAATATGTCGTGAGGTATTCACTGGCACAAAGAGAGTCTAATTCAAAGATTTAATTCTGCCTTGATAGCATTCAGCCCTTTGCCATGGTGAGCCGTACAGATGGCTGGGCTCTTTTTCATTCTTTTCTTCCTTAATGGCAAAATCTCATTATGGTGGTTATCAGTGAACAGAGAGCAACGCGGGAGCGACAGGCCGCTCAGCGCGGATCTGGAGCAGGACGCTTACTGTGGGTTCAGGTAATGGTGGGAACATCTGCGTAGGTCTTTTATTAATCACCTGAAAACATTTTATTCCTCAAAGGAAACATATTTTTATTCTTCAGTTTCGTTATTCTTTAGTTTCTTTACACTTTGGAATGATTGCATTCCACAGTGTTAATGGTTTAATGGTTTTAAACTGGACTTATTGAACATGCAGATTTCACTGGTATGGGGTTCTGTTTGTAAAGTTACACAGTAAACAATTAGTAAACAAGTTTTCATCATCATATTTTCTTCATGTTATCCATACATTTATAAATATAGGTTCAAAAATAAATATAATTTAATTCGCAAACTAAATATTTAGCTTAAAAATGAAGTATTTAGTTCCAAATTAAATTTAGTTTGTAATCTAAATACTTAGTTCCAAAGTAAATATTCATTTTCAAAATTAAACATGTATTTTACAAACTAAATATTTAGCTCAGATCTTAATATTTAGCTTAGTATTTAAATATTTACTTAGCAAGCTAGCCTAGCTAATCCTAAAATTTAGGCTAGCAAGGTCTTGCTGCTGGAGGGAAAAAGCTGCTAACTTTTAGCTATTGTCAACATAAAGCACTAAATCTTACAATGTACGTCTGATATATAAAACAAAAAGTTACGCACTGCTTCGCTACTAATTGTCAACACTACTACAACTAGATAAAAAGGTAAGGAAAACGTTTAATTAAGAAAAAAAATAGTAGTTTAGCTATGCTAGCTTGAGTTTGACAACCTTAACATGTAGATGCTGCAGAATTTGGTGTATTTCGGTTCAGTTAAAAAATAAGAAAAGGCGACCTAACTCATAGCAACTCATCGACAGAGCAGGTGTTTAAATTAGCAAATCAGCCACCGCTGTGCTAGCTTAGCTAATAGCAACGGTAGCTAATCTACTACAATCACATAATAATAACCACAAAATAAACATCAAGCCTGAAAACATAAAAGTTCTGCTCTTTGTGTGGGAAATGTTTCCATGTCTTTTGGTGTTGAACCCTGAAACATAAAGTGGCGTTGTTGTCAGTTGCTATGGCAACGTGTTTGGGGGGAAAAAGAAGAATATGATTGGTTTTGAGTTGTTTTCTGCGTTATTTTTCCCTTTGCTGCAGCTCACTGCACTAAATCAGTAATAGCTTCATCTCCAAGTTTTTCCTTAGTTAACTGGATTGTTGTAGCGCTGCTGCAACAAAAAGCGCTGCTTTTTTCCGCTCCAGGTTTGTGCGCATGCGTGACATTTCCAGATATAAACAATCACATGCAACATGTCTGTAGGCTTTAACTTTAATTTCCTTTGTGCTGCACCTAAATCTTACAAGACACGACTCAGATTCATCCGAGAACAGGAGAAAAGAAGTTTCTGCCGCGGCCGTGCAGTTCGTGCCTAAAGTTAACTCTGAGGGCCGAGCCGGAGATAAGGCCGCTCCACATCACCTCGTGGCGTTAATGATCGTCCGCAGTTACAACACAAAGGCAGTCAAGTAGCAGATAGAGCACGGAAATAATTTAAGCTCCGCTAAGTGGTCTATTGTCATTCAAATGCTAAATGAATGAATTATGCTTGGCAGAGATGTTAAAGTCTTTCTATTTTTTTTTTAACAAAGTGTCACTATTGTTTGTGTGGAGCTGAGGTCTGGAGGAGCTGGAATGGTGGGAATTAGCTGGGAGAGTTCGGAGTTCCTTGGGGTTTGGACACAAATTGGCTCCCTGCTCATCAGGCCTGCCTGAACTTTCAGACAAAACCTCCAACATGGCAGCGTTAACGTTCACAAACATTAACGTTCACAAACATTAACGTTTACAAACATTAACGTTCACAAAACCTCCAACATGGCAGCGTTAACGTTCACAAACATTAACGTTCACAAACATTAACGTTTACAAACATTAACGTTTACAAACATTAACGTTCACAAAACCTCCAACATGGCAGCGTTAACGTTCACAAACATTAACATTCACAAAACCCCCAACATGGCAGCGTAAACGTTCACAAACATTAACGTTTACAAACATTAACGTTCACAAAACCTCCAACATGGCAGCGTTAACGTTCACAAACATTAACATTCACAAAACCCCCAACATGGCAGCGTAAACGTTCACAAACATTAACGTTTACAAACATTAACATTCACAAAACCTCCAACATGGCAGCGTTAACGTTCACAAACATTAACATTCACAAACATTAACATTCACAAAACCCCCAACATGGCAGCGTAAACGTTCACAAACATTAACGTTTACAAACATTAACATTCACAAAACCTCCAACATGGCAGCGTAAACGTTCACAAACATTAACGTTCACAAACATTAACATTCACAAAACCCCCAACATGGCAGCGTAAACGTTCACAAACATTAACGTTTACAAACATTAACGTTCACAAAACCTCCAACATGGCAGCGTTAACGTTCACAAACATGAACATTCACAAAACCCCCAACATGGCAGCGTTAACGTTCACAAACATTAACGTTCACAAAACCTCCAACATGGCAGCGTTAACGTTCACAAACATTAACGTTCACAAACATTAATGTTCACAAACGTTAACGTTCACAAACATAAACGTTCACAAACATTAACGTTAACGTTCACAAACATAAACGTTCACAAACATTAACGTTCACAAAACCTCCAACATGGCAGCGTTAACGTTCACAAACGTTAACGTTCACAAACATTAACGTTCACAAAACCTCCAACATGGCAGCGCCTGCGATCAGCATGAGAGACAATCTGCACAGCAAACTGTCCACAAGTGGAAAACATTTCTGTTAGGCTTCAATCTTCCAGTCAGGTGAGATCAGGAAAATACCAAACTTTAATTTAATTAAATTAGATCAAAAGTCATAATTCTTATATTTTTCCCACTGGCTCCATTCCTCTTCTGCAGTTCATCAAAAAATTTTATATGCAATATTTTTGTCTTATTAAAAGGCAATTTTCTAACTTTTGGGAAAAAAAAATTCTGTTTATTTGTTCTGAATTTTTTTTTAATCTGTTCCCAGTGACAACAAACCTATTAACCAAGTTTGATAAAAGAATTGAGTCAGTTTAATTTTATACTTAGCATACAATTAAAATCAAAAGAAAACACTGTTATGAATTTTTAAATTAAATTTGTAATTTAAATTCTCATTGGAGGGTCAAATTTGTACCAATCTTGAATTGCAGTTGAGGGGCCACGGAAAATTGTTCCAAGGGCCAGAAATGGCCCCCAGGCCACACTTTGGACACCTGCGCTGTAGATTATTCTCTGTTTGTCGTTTCAGACAGAAAAGCCGGCGAGGTTTTGCTCTAATTTGTGGAGACGAAGTTTGATGAAGTCATTGTTTTATCTTTGCATAACCCGATGATTGGTCAACTAAACGACGTTTTCTTCCGTTTCTCTCCGTTCTCCTCAGGTTCTCTTAAAGCGCCATTACCTCTGCCGGGACTGTTAAACGGCTCCATAAAGAAAACTGAAATATTCATTAACTCTGTTAATAATTCATTCGGATGAAATGGCCATGTGTGCTTTGTAGAATGAAGATGAATATGAAATGAGTGCATGCTCAGCATATTTATGTGTGGGAATGTTTTCATTCCCTGATAGCAAAGGAAGCCAAAATTAATTGAAAGTTCATTTAAATTATTTTGTTCTTTCGCGTTATTCTGCGTGATAACGTTGATGCTTTCCAAGCAGTTTTGAAAACCTACATTAAGTAGTGCGTTATAAAAGTTTTTATTAATTTATAACTGACCTAATTCCCTCTCGTGCGAATCTCTCGTCCCGAAACGGAGCGACGAGTTTACTGGTGGTTTTCTGCTCTCGTAAACAACACTCATCCAAACACTGTCAAACTAATTTCCTCACACCGCAGAGGTTCAATTTAGCTTTCAGATGAATCAATTCTTCCTCTAATTATCAATTGTGACACCCATAATGACTGGAAGACTGTAGCGCTGAATAAATGGCATGTCTTTTGTGTTATAATTCTGTGCATCTTGACAAACATGACCCATTAAACAACCCTGTGGCCTTTTTCAAGAGCGACGATTAGGCTAATTAAAACTGCTAAACATCTGAGGGGGCTGCAGACGTGCCAGAATTAAACAGGTCATTAAATCAGCCGAGGAATATGTCAACATCCACTCTGCCTGTCGCTCCCGCAGCGAGATACTCGCAGAGCAAGGAGGCGATAATACGCAGCAGATCGTCTCATATGCGGGAAGAAAGTGGCCTCGAGTTGACAAACAGAACACATAAAGAAAACACATTAAAGCAACTGGAGACGTGACAAGAATTGATGACAAAACGCCTCACAGACGGATCTGCTCGCTGTAAAACCCTCTGAACTACGTACGTTTAGCCCCTCAACCTCTTCAAATCAACGCTTCAAGTATAATCTTCAAATAAAAAGCATAAAACATTCTTTCTTCACAGCAATTTTCCTATGTTTAAATTGTCCAGCAATAGTCTTGATGTTTAGAAAAAGGTGAAAAATCTCAATCATATATTCACAGTGTTAGCTTACAGTGGCCTTCACAACTATTTACATTCTTGTTAAAAACTTTTAAAAATCCACTTACTTCTGCTTCAGGAACCTTTAGAGTCACATAAAGACAATTACAAAGTCGGCCTTCTGTCACCTGAACAACGTTTTTATGCCTTAAAGCGCTTTGAACCGCCTTAGTACTGAAATGTTCAACACAAATAAATTTAACGAAACGGATAGCGACACGTTTCTGCAAACCGCTTCTTCTGTAGACGAGATAGGCACCAGCTCACCTCCCGACCCCCCAGGGAGAAAGGTGTTAGAAAATGGATCGATGGATAGATGAACCTCCTATATTTTGCTACAAAGTTATTATAGAGTTATTTTGTCTTGTTTCTAATGTATTAAGATATTTTCTCCAGAAACTAGAACAAAATTACTTGGTAAAAGTTTGTGTTTTTGCAGTGCAGTAATTAATTTTTTTATTCTCTCCCCAAGTTGCAAACTGATCTGCGTTTTGTGGGTGAAAGTGTCTCCAGAGTGAAGAGCTATACAAGTTCAGTTCATTTACTATTTTTGTAGGTATTTTGTGAATAATAGTTCACAGGCATGTAAATCACAAATCAGCAGGCACTGCCTGTTACCTAGCAACCCCAGCAGAGTTCCGCCCGTTACCTAGCAACCCCAGCAGAGTTCCACCCGTTACCTAGCAACCCCAGCAGAGTTCCGCCCATTACCTAGCTAACCCAGAAGAGTTCCAGCACGTTTGGTCAGCTGGTTTTACTGCTGTACAATGGCTGCTGGAAAAGACAAGTGTTTTGTCGTTTCTTACCATTCAGAAACTGTTTGCTGCTTTCTTGTTGGTTGTGCAGGAGGCTCCACTTCTGCTTTTCAAAGATGTGCGGTTGTATAATTGCGCATCTGTTTGCAGCCATTTTCACCACAGTCATCATAGTTAACTAAAACTAACAAAATAAAGAAAACTGAAACAGAGAAAACATTTTCATTAACTGAAATAAATATTGTGCACTTATAAAAGTAACTAAAACATACTAAAATTAAAGATATGATATTCTTTGTTTTTGTTTTTTCTGAATCTACCTTTTGAACCTTTTGAACTGATGTGAAATTTATCCTTTTTTCTACACAAGCAGTTTACTTCAGCTGTCAGAAAGTTACGACACTCTACAAACCCCCCCCCGCGGCGTTTAGTCCGCAAAATGGCAACGGCAAAAGTTGGGAGAAAACAGAAGAGTCAGACGGTTGTTCAAGAATAAATGAATCAATTTTAAAAATATATATTTTTAAAAATATATCTTTAAAAAACAAACTGCTTTAACCATTTAAAACTAAACAATATTTAACTAATAATAACTACCAAACCCCCAGTAAAAACTAATTAAAAATAACTAAATTAGACAAAAGGTCAAAACAAAATTAAACTATAACACAGAATTATTATATTGACAGTAACATCCTCACCTCAACATCTCTATTTTATTACATGTACATGACCTGCTGATGCAGTTTTTCCAATAAATCCCACAGTTGCATGTTTTTAATGTACTGAAGCTTTTATTAGTGAGTTTAAAGCCTTCAGCTGCGTATCAATAGCATCTTGTTATTAATCTCTTTGAACGCAGCGTAAGGCCGGGGGCAGAGATGATTCTGCTTTCAAGCTGGAAAATCCACTTTTCTGCAGTCTGTTCCTGGAGGCCAGTCTTAACCTTTGACCCCAGACGATTTGTTGTGAAATCCTGCGACAAATTCCTTGGGCACAAGTCGAACCACTTCTAGCAAAAGTGTTTGTTGTGTTTGGGGAGGTTTATAAAAAACAACAGTAACAATCCCATTAGGTGGTTGTGGAAGCTGAAAGGGGAACACATGTTGGCGGTAAGGAGACATCCGGCCTATCGCTCGCTGCCATCGCCGTCCAGCAGTGGATTAGCGCAGATGCTGCTGATAGCGCCCAGAGAAACGCCTCACACTCGCCGCCGCTCAGACGAACCCAACGTTGCTCTCATAGACGCCGATGAAAGTCGGTTCACTTAACAAAACGAGACAATAAGAGAAGAAGCTAGGCTTGGTGAGTTTTACTCCAGTTTGAGGAAATGTTAAAACGGGAAAAAATGACCAGCATGAAGCGAAACTTTAAAGGTGACCTATTATCCGTCCTTTAATAGGTTGGGACAGGATATAGAAAATATGGTTACTACATTTTTCGCACAAAATCATTTATAGATAATGACGTTAGTCTGATCAGTTCTGCGTATTTTGAGTTGTTTTACGGTTCTGTCACTTTAAATCCAAATGAGTTGCTGCTGGCCACGCCCCCAAAATCTGGGTTGAAAAAGTTCTGGGTTTTTCATGCAGTTTAGTTTTATTTCGTTTACTTTTTGTCTAATTTAGATAACTTTAATTACAGTGTGTTTGCTTGTTTTTATTCGTTTTTTTTAGACTTCGTTCCCCTATTATTCCGACAATTATTTTCTCAACAACTTTACTCTCGTATTATTTTGAAGCTATTCTCATGTGTATTCAATATGGCCCTAGCACTCTGTCATAACAGAAATTAGATTCTAGTAAATACTGCTAGATACCATCTGCTTGAAGACATTTCAGTTTGATCAGAGGTCAAAGATCAGCTGGTCCAAACGGGTATCAGAACCAAAGTCATAATAAAAAAAGCATCTTATGATCATTTGTCTCCATAATTTATGAAAATACTTTGATGAAGGGTTTCAGTTGTTGAAAGAAAAACCCCCAAAAACCCACTGGAGTCTTTTTGACTCCAAGTTTATGGAAATAAACTTATTTCACGTCAGCGCTCGTCTTTCCTCCCCTCATTTGGTTCATTTAATGAAGCATCTCTGATGTTTCTCATCCTGAGTTTAGATATTCTTCACAGCCGCCATCAAAGCGGGGAAATCCCACGCCGCACTTTGATGAGCCTAACGCAGTTTTAACTCGCCTCTCATTACTGAGATAATTAACAGTTTAATTAGCAGCAATTCTCAACAACCGGGAGAGAGACAGAAACGTGACGCAGAATTTCCCACAAAGCGGCTCGGTTTCTGGAGATCGGGTCGGTTCGTAGCAGGACTTTTTCTTTAGGTTTCTCATCTCACCGGAGGACAAACCGCTTCAATATGAGCAACGCAAACAACTTGGCTAAATTTAATTTCATTCTCATTACCTTGAAGCAAAGCAATCATCTGTTTTGAGAAAAAAGCCCATCATTACAAATAAAGCAATTATCTCTCTTGCATTTTTTCCCTTTTCTTCCTGCTGCTTGGTATGATGGCATATTGTGGACAGAGGAGTTAGAAAAAAATGTTAATTAATTTTCTGCCAAAAATCTGAAATTTTTTTAGTAATTTCTGAAATTTTCTAGAAAAACTCTGAAATTTAGGCTTAAAAAGTCAAATATTTGCAAGAAAATAATCAAAAAAATTCTCAGAAATTTTCTAGAAAAAACAAAAAATAAAATTAGCTAAAAAACGTTTTGGAAAATTTGAAATTAATTTCAGAATTTTTTTCAAAAGATTTTGAGGTTCCAAAAATTTTCTAGATAGAACGAGAAAATATTTGATTTACAAAAGTGGAAATTTGTTTGACAAAACTCAAAAATTTAGAGGTAAGTCTCAGACATTTTCTAGAAAAAAATCTGTAATTTCTCCTTTTGAAAAGTAAAAAAATTGCAACAAAAAAATGTTAAACTAAGAAAGTTTCTAGACAAAACAATGAATTTTCAGAGCTCCTAAAGTGGAAAGTTAGCTAGAAAAGCACAGAAATATTGAGATTCTCAGATTTTTATTTTTTTTTAGAAAATTTGAAGTTTTCTTTATTTCAAAATTTAAACATTTTTTAAAAGTTGGAAATTTCAAAACTGTCAACTTTTGAAATGGAGAAAAAAATTCTGAGATTAAACTAAAAGTTGTTTTTTTTCTGGAAAAGTAGAAGATTTTTTTCCAGGAAATTTCTGAGTTTTTTTGGCAAAAATGTTACTCCATTTTTTTCTGTCTCCGATTTCTCTAATACGTTGTTGTAGTTTGGACTTAAGACTTCCTGAATGAAGCTTTCAGCGCGTTTCCGCTGCAGATCCAAGCAGATCAAAGCTGCAGAAACTGGAATTTGGATTTTTATGTTTAAGCGATGCTGCAGAGGAGCTCAGCGCACAATGAGCAGCAAGTGTAGGCTTCAGGAAAAAAACACGAACGCGTGTGCCTCTTGTTTCGGGCGCAGAGACAAAGCCTCGTCTCCCAGCTGGGCTCGGGCCAGCAGCAGAGTCTCTGTTTCAAACTTGCAGTTTGCGACCGCTCCAAACTGTTTACAGCAGCCAAATTTCATTTTCTGCTCCCAAATCCGATCGCACATTATCCTGTACATTGCATTAGCGCTCTAATCTTCCCTTTCTCTTCCTGCGCAGAAGAAAGAAGCGCCTTCATGATTAACCCACTTTACAGCAATAAATAAACGCATCATCCAGTAATGTACACCAGATTTAATTTGAAGGGGAGGGAAGGGAAAAAAGGCTGAAATCACTGAAATGTAATGAAAAATAACACAATGCAGACACCAGTGGGCGCCTTGGGAATTAATTTGAATGCTTCTTCATTATTTTCCTCTCTCTGCTTCACTCTGGATTGGTTTTCTCTCAGCCGACTGCCTGACATTTCCCCCTCACATTCAGCTGCTGAAATGCCTTCAAAACATACAAGAATGAAAAGAAAAAAAAACACTTTTTTAATCAAATTAACTCCTCTTCCTCCATTTTCATCACATGAAGCCCATATTGCTTTTGGTTTCCCATCGTTGCTTCGCCTCAAACCTGCAAAACAAAAACAAAAAGCATCAAAAACCCACAGAGAAGTGGCTCCGCCGCGCCGTTTTCACCCAGAGCGCCACCCGCGGGAGGGGCGTGACGGCAGACATAAACACAGAGACACGAGGCGGACGTCTTACCCCCAGGCGATCTGCCTCTTCCTCTTCCTCGCTGCCCTCAACGCTTCCTCTTCCTGTTTGCGATGCACAAAGTCACGGCAATCAGCAGCCTGAGCGATTTGCACAGCCATCTATTTACAGACGGACAGAAAAAAACGGAAATTAGTCTGTTTCTATGAAACGCCTCCCAGAAATCACCAGAAAACCTTTAATAGCAACGTAAACACAAAACTATCCCTCAATTGGACGATATGAGGAGAGTCAGAGAGTCACTAAATCAGCTTTGTAAACTTTTCCCAAAGTAAAATTCAAGCACTTTTCAAGTATTTTCAAGGTAGATTTTCAAACTTTTCCAGCACCACGCTTTGATGCTTGACACCAGTTTCATTGACTTACGCAGGTGACGCTTTAAGCTAATTGTGATAATAAACAGAACCGGATCGGCCGGTTTGATAACCTGGATGGTTCGGAAAAGACGTGTGATCGACGAATCGGTTTCCGTATAAATAAACAAATAAAATAAAATGAAAGCCATTTCACTTCACCATTACTTTGTGTTCGTCTGTCAAAAAAACAAACATGTTGGCTGTAATGTGAAATACTTTTGCAAAGCAGTGGATGTAATTTAAATAAAGTTAGTCAGTAAAACATGTTAATTATACAATGAAGTTCAGTTAAACTAAACTAAATTCAAAGAGCCAAATGGAGCAGAAGACTTTTTTTTTACTTTTTATTTGTCTAATTTAGTGTTAATTAGTTTTTAGAGTGTTTTTAGTTAAACATTGTTTAGTTTTAATTAGTTCCAGTAGTAGTTTTAGTTTTTCATACTTAGCTTAATTTTTAGGTGCAGAATTGAAAATGTATACATTGACTGGGTTATGAATACTCAGCAGTATTTTCAGAACCTTTATTCAATTAATGTTGAATAATCAGCTGACTCCGGTGTTTTCTATTAACTGTGGCTGTTGGCATTTTGCAGACTAGTGATCGTAATTTGACATCAAATTATGGAATATTGCTTGATGTGAAATGCTTGAGTAGGGGAAAAATGAATTTCACGTCAGTTTGAAAGGCTAATAAATAAACTGATTCATGAACATAAAAATATCTAGAATTTCAGTATGTTTTAGTTTTATAAACACGTGATACGAACACTTTTCATATTATTAATAACATCCGCAAATTTGGAAACACTGGAAAGCAACAACATGATTCTTTTAGCCGCGGCGCCGCGGTGGAACAATCCCGTTGACAAAATGAAACCTGGAGATGAAGCTACTATTTATTTATTTAGTGGAGCACAGCAAAGGGAAAAATAACGCAGAAAAACTGTTGAAGAATAACTCAAAACCATGTATTTCTCGGTCTCTACGTCGGCTACGCTGCAGAGAGATTCGTTGCCATAGCAACCAACAACAACGCCACTTTATGCTTCAGGATTCGACACCAAAAAACACCCAAACATTTCCCACGTAAAGAACAGAACGTTCAGTCTGTTACAGTTTTTTTTTTTGGCTTGATGTTTATTTTGCGATTATTAAAAAGTGATCGCTGTGATAGATTAGCTACCACTACTACTAGCTAAGCTAACACAGCGGGGCTAGATTAACTAATTTAAACAGCTGCTCTACTGATGATCTGTCAGAGTTGGTGTTTAGGTCGAATTTTTTATTTTTTACCTGAAACGAAACGCATTGAATTCTGCAGCACATCTACATGTTATGTTATAAAAGTCAAGCTAGCATAGCTGAACTACTTCCCACGACCTCGCTACTGTTTTTCTTAATTAAAACTTTTTCCTGACCTTGTTGTCTAGTGTTGACAATTAGTAGCAAAGCACTGCGTCCCTTTTCCTTTCATTTATCAGTTGTACATTTAAGATTTAATGCATTAAGTTGATAACTTGACGGCTAAATCCAACGCTAGTCATCTTCAGCTAGGAGTTATTTTGCCCTCCAGCAGGGGGCGGGATCTCAGCCTGCAGTGGGTCCATAAGGGCCATTTAGTTTTAGTTTTTCCCAGTTATCATTTTTATTTATTTCAGTTAAAATGTTTTTTCAATTACATTTATTTTGTTAGTTTTAGTTAACTATAATAATTTTACTCGTCACCAGAGACTATTCTAAATTTTTTACATGTTTATTGTTTATGAGTTCTATTGTTATACAAAAACAAAAAGAGCCATTTTTATACTTTGAGATGCAGCTCATATCCCACCCCAAACCCAATTAATCAAGAATAAATGATGTAATAAAACTACAATCCATAATTAGAGACAATCTCCACCATTCTGCAGATTTTGCACCAGAGTCGTAATAGCATTTTTCTTTTTCTTTTTTTTTGTCTGCGACTTTGTGTGTTTGGAGTGAAGCAGAAATCAGAAGATGAAGAGAATGACCGTGACTGCAAGAGGCAAACATTGAAATCCCAGGGAAGACATGCGCGCATTGTGAAGCGCAGTAATCCCAGTAACCCCAGACACACAGAAGCCCCGAAACAAAGGGGAAAAATCCTGCCGCTGCTTTCACTCCTGAGATAGGTTTATTATTCGAGCAAAGGCGAACTTTGATAAACAACTTGGAACAATTTCACCAAACCTTCGGATAATTCTCTGTAATATTCAGAGCACAATCAGCGGGGAGAGCAAGTCTTAAGGTAATGAAGAAATGTGCCACCACTGTGGAAAAAAAAAAAAAGACCTGCTGGAAAAAAAAATGTTTCAATTATAATTAAGTGGGATAAACTTTATTAGAAAGACTGAAACTAAAATATCTCTTAATGCATGCTGGGATTAAGCAGGTCAGAGCGAGCAGGCAGGAAAAATTAAACTCTAAAGGCTTTTTATCACCATATTTCAGGAACCAAGGGTGTAAAATGTTCTAATTTGGGATACATTAAAAGCCATAAAGGTCTTTCAAAAAGATTAATGGTACTTTGCTTGGATTTAAGATAAGGGCTTCGGCTGGCTGCAAGTGCTGGGCTGCGGCTGGGCCCTGCAGGCATTCATCTATACAGTCACTGCAAGATTTCTGAACGCGTCTGAATAACCTGGAGCACACAGGCTGTGACAGTTCTGCACTTCTCTGCCATTTTATACGTTTTAAACTCCCAGAATCGTGTTTTTCTCCTCCGTAAGGGACGAAGGCTCCACTGTATGCAGCAGATTTCCAGATAAAACGTCTTGATGGGGGAATGTTGGGGTTAAATGGGTCAAATCGACTTAATTTAGAAAAAAAAAAATGCTGATAAACTCCAACTGCAACTGAAGGATTCCTGGATCAAATAAAAACAAACAAATGACCATAAAAATGGTATTTTGACTGAAATCCAGACTGACCAACATGATGTGACCAAATTTGGTCGCCTGGCATCTTTTCCTGTTTGGCTGACATGAATGGATATGTTGTCACTTTATGTGGGAAAAAAGAGAACAATTTATAGAAGATATTTAGATCTAAATTTTAAGAAAAATAATATATATATATATAGATAAAAATATGAACCACTATAATTTATAGTGTTCCTGTAAGATTTCCCATAATGATGCAATTCATTAAGATATTCAATGTAATATTAGTTTTTCAATCCTTTTTATTTTTACTTTCACGTCTTACTGACATTTTTCTGTTGTGTTTTAAATTTTTTTTATAATAAAATTGTTTTTATTTGTTGTTCTCACTCTTTTCCATAAACATTTGGGATTTTTTTTCATTATTTTGTAATTAATTGTGATATTCAATATAACGTTGCATTTTTATCTTTTTTATTTTTACTTCTTAACATTTTTGTTTGACATATTTTTTAAATATTTCTTAATAACTTAATTTTTTTCCTATAATGTGACGACATGAATGAATTTATCAGTTATCAGTTGATGCTCCATCACAACGGTATTGATATTATTCTAGCTGCAATGTAAAATAAAGACGTTTTAAATGCGTTTCCATCTTGTCCAGTGTGCGCCTTTGATTATTTACAAGGTAACTTCCTCCTTTTACAACAAACTTTTTTCTAATGATTTAAAGATTTTAGGACAGTTGAAGCATTTAAAAAACACAACAAAGACTCAAAATCATTCACTTTAGCTGGGAAAAAAATAAGAATAAAGTGAAAAATGAGAAGATATTTGCTCATTTCGGTTGCAAATCAAACAGAAGTGATGCTAAACGGTTTTATTTGCAGATTTGCGCGGAGCGTTTTTACACAGGATTACCCACATTAACCAGCTCTCCTGCAGGTCTGGAAAACGCCTCCTGCTACATTCCTGCAGCAAAGCTAAACCCCCCACTTCCCTTCAAATTCCCAGCATACCCTCTGCTATATTTAAAGCTTAAAGGTCTTTAATTTTATCAGTTTTAGTCTACACTCCCTGATTGTCTTTACTGCGGCTCAACATTAATGTCAACCAAGTTACCTAGGAGACAGAGCAGATCAAAGAGACAAAAAAAAGCCCTCAAATGTCTGATTAATCAAGCCTGCAAACAGCTTATTTCTTTTAGCCTGCATGCAAGTATGAAAATGAGATTCGGAGAGCAGTACATTGTGCAGATTTGTTCATTCTTATCTGAACAAAGCCAGCGGCAGCTTATTTCATGGATCACTGGCACTGTCAGCGCCGCGGCGCCGAGCAGGTGACGGCTCCTCTTTCTGCGCCGAGAACGAAATTAGCAAAAAGTCGGCACAAATTAGCCTCTCATATTTTCAGTAATATGACATTATTTTTCATTTACTTTTTTGATCCACTTTTCAGGATTTTTTTCTTTTTTTTTTACCCACCCCCCTTCCTCCTCCTCTTTCTCCTGCGTGCATCTTAGTGCCAAATCCTTTCACATCAGAGGCTGGTGAGAAATCGCACTGGAAGTACAAAGCAGGAAGAGACAGGAAACCTCCTGCGCTCTTTGTTTATGTGGCTCCTAAACGGCAATTCTTCCCACTCCATCACATATTAACATACAATTAATTGTCCATCATGGCCGTTTCTCTTTCTCTCCTATGTGGCCTCTCCTTAAAAAAAAGATTTATTCAGAGGATTAATTATCTGACCTTTAGAAGATTTGAAGAAAAACAAAAAAATCAATGCACAATGGCGGCGCTGCAGCGGCGGCTTAAGGCCACTAGGAGGGTTAAGTCAACACTGTTTTCTGTTCGGGTCGTCATGGAGATCCAAGTGAGGACTCAAACATGGAGCCACAAAGAAATGACGCTGCTTAAATGTAGAAGAGACAGAGTCTAACACTTTATTGCGTCATTATGCAGCAATTAAAAGCACACAAAGACAATGGCTGAACCGGAGGAAAAAATGCGTCTCCGTGTGGATGAAGTGTTAAAGCTCCTATTAACAATATGAAATAAATGATGGCTTTAAGGAAGAAATGGCCTTAAACCCATTCATAAATTTCCTATCCAGGAAGCCTCTTCCAATTAAAACGTGTGAGAGGTGGATTAGCAGAGGCTATATGGCTTTGCCTCACTAAATCACCTCCCCGAGCTGCTCCGCTGCATTTGACGTGTAAACGATTAATGACCAGCCTAATTCCTTTATCACACCACCTTAATGCCTAAATAATGTGGCCTTAGTCAACTTTGGGAAAGCAGGGCTATATAAGAGAGGAATGAATATCAGATTAGGCAGCCTGGGTGCTATTTCAGGATGATTTCTTTGGAGTGAGGATGAATGGAGGGAAAAAGAAGAAGAAGAAAAAAGTGTTTTTAGCTGAGAAAGCTTCAGTGTTTCAGGAACAACGATGGGGGTCAAAAGGCCAAGAGGTCAATCAATACCACCCAGATCGGGTTGCAGACTAAGGTTGGGATGTTGGAAATCTGTACGTGTTTTCACACCTGATAGTCCAGTAGACTCGGTGGAGACTGGGGACTAAAGTTGCAACATTTGTTACGTTTTCAGCTGCTGCGGTTCACTTCCACACAAACCCTTTGAAAAGCCTGTTCCCCTCCTGGCCTGTGGGGGCGCTGCACCAAAAACCACTGGAAAAGACACTGAGTGCAACTTCCTTTTTCATGAAATGTGAACAAAAATAAAGTGGTGTCAGATTTTACCAGTTGAAGGAATTTTTTTTTTGTCTTTGGCAAAAACAACGAGTCATTTCTACTGCTAGCGCTAGACTAGCGTGTTTGTTAGCGCATATGTTAATGCTTACATTTTACAGAATCATCATTATTATTTTTATTTTAAACATGTAGAAGATTTTATTATTCTTGTTGAAGTATACATTTTCAATTTTATATATTTTTTGTTTTATTTTTTAATTTGGAACCTAATAAAAAGAGAACAAAAAAATAGAAACAATCACCTATTAGCCTGTCACAATAAGAAATAAATAAATTAATTGAATGAAAGAAACACAATATTAATCATTTCTATTTGCATCATTTATTTTCTCTTTCTACCAAAAACTGGATGATAAAAGTTTTCAGTTTGTTTGGTCTCAATTTTGTTTACAGAGACATAATAATTTATTTTATTTATTGTTCTTGTTGTTTATTTTGGATATTTAAAATGTTTTCCAGTTCCAGTGTTAAATGATCATTTAAATTTAAAATTTGAGAATGTGATCTTACAATATTACCATTGTATTATTGGTCTCAAACCGTTTGTCGCGATAACTTCTGGAACAATTTATCATCCAGTAAAATTCAATAATAATAACTTGATTTTGATTTGAACTAACTAGTTTGAGCAGCAATAGATACATTGAAACAGATTCTCCTGAGAACTTAATGATAATTTCATAATTGCAGCTAAAAATCGCAGCAATTTCAACTTCAGATCCTGAATCCGTCACCTCTGTGTTGCTGTATTCCCACAAAAGTTGATCGTTCCTCTTTGGGGAAGGTTTTTGTAATCTTGCCTTCACTTTAACAAACAGAATTACATGACAAAAAAAAGGAAAAAGGAGCCACTCTGGGACTGAGAGCGTAACTCCACTTCCTTTCTGTTAATCTGATTCCATGTCATGTCATCTTCAGGGAATAGACAACAAAAAAATCTCCAAAAGTTTCCCTGCTTTGTGCCGTTCCCTTATCTCTCCCCTTCTGAGGAGGGAGGCTTTGAACTCACACTTAGAATAATATGCCATCAACAGTTTCATAAGCTAATTAGAAAAAAAAACAGTTTAATTAATGAGTGACTGGCAATAAAATGGCAATCATAAAAAAAGAAACCGAGGGTGCTAAGCTTCCACTACCACCAATTAAGGCCTAATTACAAACAAATTATATATGTGTTTTGCTGTGGGCTTTAATTTAAAAAAAATGCTTTAATTAAAAGAGAAAACATGCTAATTAATTAAACAGCACAAAAATCTACATTGAAAAGTACGCTTTGTCTATCAAGTAATTAATGAAATACAATAATCCAAATGAGATTCCCAGGCATTTGATAAAAGCTTAGCACCCGTTTCAAAAATCCATTTCAATATTAAGGGGCGAACATTTAGTGTGAGTCACACTGAGATACAATATAAGTTCATTCAGTGATAAATAAAAGGAGAGTTAGCCTAAACTCTGCGCTGTAGCCTGGAGGAAGCAGGCTGACGCAGGGCGGAGACGCTCAATCTGATAAAAAACACTTCCCACAAAAGCTGCGCTCATTAATTTTTTTTGATTACAAACAGAAGGTGGTGAGAAAAAAAAGGTGTTAAATAATATAAATATCATGAAACCCTCTTAGTTCAGCTCTTTGTTTTAACTAAGCCACCATGTCTCCTCTGACAAAACGCGGCAGCACCTTTGTTCGGCGGCGTTTAGGCGAAGCTTTCCAAAGGGTAGATTTCAAGGACAGCGGGGCTTTTCCTTTCAGCCGCCTATTGAATCATGAGCTCAGACATAATGAGGGACGCTCCATAACCAGCCGCAGAAACCGCTCCTGCTAATGCATATTCATACGGCTAATTATTGTGCAGCCTATTAGGAAGGGAGCAATTTTCAAACGGTTTGGCTAATCAGGTTAATCTGGGTGAAAACGGTCCATTCAGAACCCAGTAAAAAGGCCAAACTGGGTTTTTGGGGATGTTGTGGCATTTTGTTGCATATCAAACGTATCCAAACCTTTCGAACTTTTACAACTAGAGACGCATCGATCCACTTTTTTCACTTCTGATATCGATACCTGAAGCTTGCCATCGTCCGATCCAATTTTAAAAAAAGTCAGAATTGATTTAAAGCCTTTTTCTTAAACACAAACATAAATTTACTTAATTAGAAAATTATTTGGTAACTCTGCACTTAAATAGCTTCACTAGCTTCATCAAACATGTAAAACAACTTCAATTTGTTTAGTCAGTAAAATCAGGAGTAAAACATCCAATGTAAACTTTAAAACATAAAATCTTACCAAGTATATTTGTTCCAGTTTCTAGTATAAACACTTGAAATAAAACAAAGTAACTTATAAGTAACTTTTCAACAAAATATAAGAGCTGGTTTTAAGTGAATAATTTCTTAATACTGATGAGAAAGTTATTGTTTTTTTGGCAGATTATTTATCTTAAAACAAGACATTTTCCCCAAGTTATAAGTGAAATAATCTCCAAGTGGAACCAGAACTTTTTCTTCAATATTAAGGAATTATTCACTTAAACCAGGCTCCTGTATATCTTGCTTAAAAGTTACTTATTAGTAAGTTTTGTCTTATTTTAACTTTACTAAGATATTTTTACTAGGAAATGGATAAAAAATACTTGGTAACATTTAGTGTTTTAACAGTGTGAAAGTGACAAAAATGATCGTTTGAATATTTTGGTCAAACATGTAAAAGATAAACTACACAAACCTTCTGTCCAAAGGTTCAGAAAATGTAATTAGGAATTCAAAATATAAGGTAAAATAAATAATAATGCTTAGAATCAGGCAGAATAGATCTGCCCTTATAGATCAGGACACTGTCAGTATCGGATCAGTTCATCTCTAGTTCTAATTGGAAATGGACCGATCCAATATTAATATCAGTGAAGATGTTCCCAATCCATAAGGGCGGATCTATTCAGTCTAATTCTATGTTTGTGCTCTGAGTGATAGCATGTTTAATTATTTATACATAAATACGCACAGAGGAAACTGCCTTAGCGCTAATGCAGAAGCTAACAGCTTTCTTATCTCTGCTCTTAGGGATTCAGCCAATCAGCAACAAGCAAAGTGGAATGCAGCTGCTGGATTGGCTGGTTTGCCAACGCCAGCCAATCATGTATCAAGTAGCACTGCGTCTTAATTTTCAGAAAAATCTGTGACTACCGATCCACGATCAGTTGGGGGACCAACGTAATGACAAATGGTGATAAAATAGTCTATACATTTTGAAACAGGCTTATTGAAGACACCTATCACTTAGAGGCCATTGATTTGTATCACTAACCTGCGCACAGTAATAGAGTTTATTTTTATTCATATTTATTGATGTTCTTTGTTGAATAAAAAGTGAAGAAATTAGCAAAATTAATAAAGATTCCTTCACTGACTTGTAGTCGATATTAAACGTTTCTGTTTCATACCTGATAAAGTTCAGCAAAAATGACTAAAACTAATTTAATAAAAGTACTAAATTTTGCTTAGAATGAAAAAAGCAGCATTTCTCTAAAACCAGTAAGTAGAAAAAGAAAAACCGGATTTCCAGATTGTAAAGAAATGCCATAAATAGCTTAGCTAAAGCTTTGTTTAAAATGTTTTTATTATTATTTATTTACCTTAAAAATGGAGGTTGTTGCATCTTTGGAGCTGCTAATACTTTCACTTTTAACAAGCAGGAATTAATCCAAAATCAAAGAGGCTTTAAAAGCTGAAATGACAATAAAAAAAAAACACCTCGAATCCCAATAATGACGCATCAAAGACGGACGGAGAAGCACATATCTCAGAATTAGTTTGGAGCATTCACAACAGGTTTTATTTTCTCCCAATCAAATTATTTTCATGCTAAGATAGAAAAACAGAAAAGTGGAGCAAATGGAAGTGATTATTCGAATTGCGGGAGCTCTAAACAACAGAGACAAACAGTTTTCTTTCTGTAAACGCGCGATTCTGACAGCCGGCTCTCCCTTTGCTTTGAGGAGATAAGAGCCAATCCGTTAGATTGAGGATGTAAATACGCTGAAACATTGTCGCCCAGCGTTTCCCTTACAAAGCGATGCCTGAAAGGGACAAACGAGCCTCTTTACTTCTTCACAGCTGTCGCAAAAATTTTACATTTTTTTTATTTTAAAGAAAACCTTTTCTTGTTCTCAGAGTAAAAAACCTGACAGAATAACGTTGTAAATTAAACATCATCTAAGCCTCTGTGGTTTAAACGAAGGCCTCAGTTTGAACCTTGAAGTCGAGATCATCGATCTGGTGAACGTAACACACCAGCGGTGTCCAAAATGCGGCGCGAGGGCCATTTGTAGCACTTCCACTGATTTTGTGCGGCCCTCAACTGCAATTCAAAAATGATCCAAATGTAATCCCAAGATGCAGATGGAGACTTTTAATTTTTTAAAAAGGGTAAAATTATTACCAATAAAACCAATAAAATGTAAAGACTTTTATTTTATTGAAGTTAATTAACTTCAAAATTTATTACTGAAAATAATTTTGTTCAATCAAGCCCAAAATGAACGGAAAACTAGACGCTTTTCTTTAAAAACAGCACACATGCAAAATCTACAATTAATTTTAAGATTAATCTAGAAAATCTAGGAGTTCCAAATGTCAGAAATGTGAAAATCTAAAATTTTGAGACTAATTTCATAAGATTTCTAGAAATTAGCTTTGAAATTTCTGGAAAATTTGTGAATGAAACTCTGAAATTTTGAGATTAATCTAAAACATTTTCTTGAAAAAACGTTGAAATTTTAGAGCTCCAAAAGTCTTTTCAAGAAACTTTCAAGAAAACAAACCAGAAATTTTGAGAGTAATCTCAGAAATTTTCTAGAAAATAACTTGAAAAATTTTGAGTTTCAAAAGTTGAAAATGTTTAATGTTTAAAACATTCTAAAGGTCAAATATTTGAACATTTCTGAGATAAATTTCTGAAATAAATTTTTAAATTTCTGCCAGAAATATACTGTTTTTATTTATTTTATCTGCAACAGCTGCTGTAAAATCCCCTTCAACTTTTGGATCTACAATAATTATCTATTTCTAAAAAAAGTTTAATCGTGATACTTCATTTGTGTGATTTATGTTGCTTCTTTTGGCCTGCGATTACTTTTGACTCGACAGTTTTGGCCCATGTGACAAGAACTTCGGACATTCCTGTAATGACTGTAAAAGTAAACATGCAAAACTTTGCATCACTTTTGGTTTTGGTGACTCCAATACAGTCAGTTTCCCCTGAAATGAAGTTATCACTGCTCAGCAAAGGGTGTCTGCTGCCAAACTGCTGTCAGGCCCCATCACGGTTCTGGCGCCGGGCGGCGAGGAGCGGAGAACCTCAGCTCAGGCTAAAACCAACCCGGCAGCACCGTAAGAGGCTTTCAGGAGGGAAGAGCACAGGTGCCACTCAGCAGAGCTTTCCTTTAAACTCCAGCAATCTGCTGCTGGTTAAAAACGGGGAATGAACGCAGCGATGTCCATTAAAACTGGAGCGTGTTGGTAACACCGGTCCAAACGATGGAAGAGCTCTGAGTCCGGTTAGAACAGGAAAAAGAAAGTGCACCCCTGGGATCCAAAACATCTAAAATGCTTTCATGTTTTTTGCTTTTTTTTCAGTCACGTGTTAATGTTTGAGATCATTAAATGGATTTTATTATCTGAAAAAGATAACTTGCCACACAGGTTTGTTTTCAAGCATGAATCTTAATCAGATTTAAGTCCAGGTTTTGACTAGGCCTCTTCAAAGCTTTATTTGGTCTTCATGCTGCCCGACTCTTAATATGACTGGAGTAAATGTTGGGGCAGAAATGAGAGATGAATGTGTTTCTATTATCCATAAAATTACGCAAATTGAAATTACAAAAACGAATTCGCTTAATGGCAACATGGCAATTTAGAAAAAACTCATTTTTGATAAAAACTTTTTGTGCCTGACGTTATTTTTTTTAAATCAAAATAGATGTCTGTCACCAAAGTGCATTGGAAACATTTTTTATCACCGCACAAGTCACGTGATCAACAACTGGATGTTACTACAGGCAGAAAGGACAAAGAAGATGACAGGAAGTAGTTGGAGGATGATGGTTTGTTGTTTTTCTGGCTCCATCAGAGCTCTCACAGCATCACAGTTCATTAAAAGCTGTTTGTCGTCCCAACGTGTTGAAGCCATGGCTCCTCTGTAAAACTGCAACTTCCCCAAAATGCCCCATATGTAGCCGCTTCCAGGTAAACTGGCTTGTCATGTAACCGTTTACATCCGTTGATGTAATGATTTATCGCGTGAACAAGCTTATTCATGAGTGATTTTAATTTAATTTCACGCGTGGAAACACCACAGTTTAAAATGGTGTTTTTTCAACATTAGCCGAATATAGACCAAGAAATGAAGTTGCAAGTAATTACTGAAACAGCAAAACAGCCCCAGCATAGTATCAGGCTGACAACACGAAGTAGGCTAAGAGATCTCTAAAAACAACACATCATACCCTGATCTACAGAAACAGAACTGAAGATTCTTTCCCACCAGCCATGCTTTAATCAGTTTGACTGGAAAGTCCATTTTTGGGGGGGAGGTGTGAATGCTAATCAAACTCTGGTCCACCTACAAACCTCAGTCTGGGTTTGGTCAGATGTCACGATTCAGCAAAAAGAAAGAAATATTGGGTAAAATGGCCTCCATGGTGAAAACGTCTGCTGACCAAATTTAGATCCGTCTTTTCACGTTTCCCACAAAACATCTCTATGATCACAAGACAAAAAAATTAACTTTTTCCAAGATGTTTGCCTGTCTTAGTTGTTTAAATAATGTTTATGTCTAAATTTAATAAGCTTTAAAGTTGACAAACCCAAAAATAATACAAATACAGTTTACTTGTAAGTTGAATTCTCCAACTTAAGCAATGAGTGAAACAGAAATGGACTGTTACTGTTTCATCATATTTAACACTGAATACTCCATAAATATGGCCATGTTTACAGTGGTTATTTATTCATATATTTCACAGTTTACTGTAAAGTGTATTTCAATTTATTCTGTGGACTGCAATAAATACATTTATATACAATTTATTGTAAAATAAAATAAGGGGAAAACAATGAGTAGCGGCCTTACCTCATTCGTTCTGAACTGGCAACTATCATATAAACAAACACTGCAAAAACACAAAATCTTACCAAATCTTATTGATGAAAAAGTGCCAGTTCCATTGGCAGATTATTTTACTTGTAACAAGACATTTATTTCATCTTATAAGTTAATTTATCTGCCAACTTTTTAATCAATATCAAGAAAATATTTATTTAAAACAAACTCCTATATCTTGCTAAAAAGTTACTTTTAAGTTAGTTTGCCTTATTTCAAGGGTGCTAATATATTTTCTCTAGAAGCTAAACCAAAATTACTTGGTAAGATTTTGTATTTTGCAGTAAACAAGATGAAAATATGAAGTATATTCTTACATTTTCATGAAGGCAAAATTTTGAGTATTATTCAAATGATTTAGCTGAAATTCTGGCCCAACAATAAAACCAGAGCCAACATTTAGTTTTTTTATTGATTGAAGCTCATTTGATGCTGCAAGCGACACAAAACATAAAACAAAGACACTGAAGTTTGTTGCAGCTCAGCACTGTATGGCTTTGTGTCTTTTAAACCAAATTTACATGCATGTGTGTATATATCTGTGTGTGTGTTTGTGTGTGTGTGTGTGTGTGTGTGTGTGTGTGTGTGTGTTACATTTTATGCTAAATTACATCCAAGCCACTCGATCTCTGACGCCAGCCTCAGTAAAACTTCAGGCAGTGCATTTAGGGACACGCACACTTCAAAGGTATGAAACTCTTACCTGCAGAATGATTTAACAGTTGGCTTGAAAGAAATGCAGCCGTTCATTAAAAAGCAGAGCCAAAAGTCCTTTAGACACTGCAGCACTTCAAAACTAAGGGGAGGGCTTTCCATTAACTCAATAGGAAAAGGGCTGCGGGACTGAGCGGCGGATGTCTGCGTGTGTTTTTGTTCCTCTCTGTCTTTGCAGCAGAAAATGGCCACGGATCCATTAGCTTGATTTGTCACAGCGGGCGCAGCCCAAAGATGGCTTATCTATCTGCTGAACGTACCTCTCGACTGGCGAGTCTGTCGCTCATCTCCTCCGCCTTTGCAATGTCCCCTTCAGCGACGGCCTCCTCCATGCTCTTTTCCAGGCCGGACTGCGGATAAAAATTCAGTTTTTTTTCTCTCTTTTTTATTTGAAATGCGAGCAGACAGAGAGCGAGAGAGAAGAAAAAAATAAATCAAAGTAACTTGAAAATTTCCCCCAAGGCTGTATTTTTAATATGATCGCCATTACTACAAATATGTAGATTTCGCCTCACAAATGAAAACCTCTTTGATTGGATATTAGTGAGGAAATCTTGGAAATGCTACAGGAGATTACCAATCATAAATGTGATTCTTTAATTACATATTTCCATCACAGAGCCGCTGACAGGCCCCAGGAGGCCAAATCTTCATCAAAGTAAATAAAATACACCAGATCGCAGTCGTAAATATTAATATTTCCACATTAAAGATACTCAAAACCAGTTAGTAGTAATATTTAATCTACTACTAACTACTATTTCACTTTGCAGTAAAAATAGTTTAGTAAAACAGGGACAATGTACAAAAAACATGAAGAAGCACCAGATTTAGCTCAAGCTACTCACAATTTTATTCTTATATCATCATCAAGACTATTCTTGTGTTATTTCAATTTTTTCTCATACTTTGACTATTCTTGTATTTTATAACTATATTACTATGTCTTTATTCTCATATTATTAGAGCTAAGTGCTAAAAATGCACTTAGCATTTTTGAGCTAAGTGCATTTTAGCATCCAATAGTCGCAACATCCAAATGTCGCGACTATTGGATGAGTCGTGACATTTCTACAGAGCCTGGAAAACATATTAGGGGTAAACCGTTAAACTGTTTGAGATTTCCTTCATTTTGGTTGATCGTGATCGGCTGATATTTATATGAGAGACTAGGGCTGGATAATGCAGCTATCTCAATATAAGCGTTTCACATCAGTCGTTATCAATGATTATTAACTAGTTTTTTTGTTTTAAATACTTCCAAACTATTTATGTGACCTTTCCTCTTCTATTCACGGTTTCCTCTCACGTTGTCGTTTATTTTTAAGCAGTCATAAGACAGCAGTGAAACATTAAACTGCTGCTGTGCCAGTTACTCAACAAGTTGTTGCTAGGTAACCAAAGTTGGGAGGAAACTTGAAACTGGTTCTTACCCAGCAGGTTGTTGCTAGGCAACCAAAAAGTGAGTTAACTTTTCAGGTTTTTGCTTGTGAAGAATTTTCTAAATCCTGAATTAAATCCCACATCACAATGAGGCAACACTTTGACGTGGCTTATACACCATACAAACTGCTTTATAAAGCGCTGTATTATGTAGATGTGTTGATTTTTATTTTATTCATATGAACATTATTTTGTTTTATTCCTAAACTTTGTTCAATACTTTATATTGTGCTGGTTTTTTCCATTAAAACTTAGCTTTCTCTGGGTCAGTGTTAGGGCTAAGAAACAAAATGTAATTAAATTACAAGAATAGAGTTGCAACATTACGAGAAAAAAGTTGTAATGTTACAAGAATAAAGTCAAAATAATATGGGAAGTCATAATAATACGAGGAAAGAGGTCAAAATAATTTGAAAATAGTCATAAAAATACCAGAATAAAATCGTGTGACTAAAAGTCTGAATATTTTGAGAATAAAGTTGCAATATGACAAAAAAGTTATGTAACAGCACCAGAATAAACTTATAGTAGAAGAATAAAAATGTAAAAAGAGTAAAGTTGTACAACAAAAAGTCATAATTTGAGCGTAAAGTCATAGTAATATGAGAAAAAAGTTGTAATGATATGTGAATAAAGTCACAATATTACCAGAGTGCAGTTATAATATTAGAAAAATGAAGTAACCAGTGTTGGAATAAATTATTTTCAGTTACAGCTACTCCTTTTGTCTGCTAACATTCAGACTTCTTCTTCCCTAGAAAAAAAATCACACTTTCATCTCAAGCGCAGCTGAAAGGCTAATCTTATCACTAAACGTCACAGAACATAATCCCTAATATTCTTCTCTGTGTCAGGTTGAGTCATTACAAAGAATCCACACGTCAAATCGTATGAGACAATCAGAAGACACAGCAGCACAGAGACACAAAGGATGTAAAGGTGTTACTAACAGCGGCTATAGAGACAGAATTAAAGCTCAGAGGACAGGTTGGGAGGCTTCGTTACCTTCGGAGGCGGCTTGGAGCAGGCAGGCGGTTGAAATCGATCGTTCACACCAAAATACTGCTTCAGCTCCTTCCAGTGCTTCTCCCGGCCGTCCTGTCGCTCCCTGACAACAGAACATTTTAAATATATGTGGACAAACAGCACTGCAAGGCAAACTGCGGGTTGGATAATTTAAAATAAACCTTCCTGGTTCGGTTGCAGTAAATGAGAACAGTCATGAAAGAATTACTGGAACATTACTCCAGAAAATCCAGAAAACAAAACATGTTTGGCACTTCTGGCATCTCAAATGAATTACCAACAAGGGCATAAAAATATATCACAAGCTAGATTTTATAAATGCAAAATGTCATACTAAGGCCTGACAACAAATCAAAAATATATATTGCAATAGACACATGATCAGTATCAATAGGTAATATATTCAATATTAAATATATATATGTAATATTAACAGAACCACTGAACCTCAAAGTGGTTGGAATCAACTAACTCACTCACTCTTTGGTTACCTAGCAACTCACTCACTCTTTGGTTACCTAGCAACAACCTGTTGAGTAAATTCCGCAGCAGCAGTTTCAAGTTTCCCCACTGTGCCACAAAACTGCTTAAAAATGAAAAACAACGCTGCGGAGTGAAAACTGGATAAAACAGCAAAGGTCACGCCTCCAGTTTGGAAGTATTTCAGATGTTTAAAACATAAAACCAATCAGTAATTATCAATATCAACTGATATGAAACACTTACGATACATTCTTTAACCATGTTGTCCAGGCCAATTTCATACTTTTCCAGACTCATTTTTTCCAGCATTTCCATAACATTCAAAACATTTGGATAATTATTTCATTAGCCAAACACAAAACAAGATAATGCTCAGGATTTATTTAGATTCAGCTTGGTGGTAGAGGAACATTTCACTACTTTCTTAGTAAACTTTGGTAAATATAGATTTGAGCAAAGAAAGATTACATGTGGAGTCCCTCAAGGATCTGTTTTTGGTACCATCTCATTGTCTCTCTAAATGGACTGGTAGATCCCTGAGCTTAGCATAATGACAACACTGAACATCACCGAAACAATACCAAACTTATAGGGGATGTTGGTGGTGGAAGGATTGGGCTGTGGGATTACTTTTGTTCAAATCATTTCAATTAAAAAATATACTTTATTCATACCAAAAGGAAATTAAATGTTGTTGCAACTCATATTATCAAAGTTTCTTTAAAAAGTTGTTGTAGCTGCTGATTGTTGTGGCCAGGCCTGTAACAAAAACTAATTTTACTGGATGATAAATTGTTCCAGTAACTATTATTTATTTATTATGTATAAATCATGTTCAACGGATATAATGACATAACAACGTAAGTTCATCATCTGGAAAACTAATGAACTTTAATTTTGTAGAAAACATTTAACACTGAAACTGGAAGACATTTTAAATAAGCAAAATAAAACAAACAAAACAATAAATAAAAAAGAAATTAAAGAATACAAACAACTGAAACCATAAATAAAATGGATTATGAAGTCTCTGTAGAGAAAATTCACCATCAACAAGTATTAATCATCAGAAAGGAAATTATTGATTAATTGCTTATTAGGACAGGATTAGTTGTGGGCAGGAAGGATCTCCAGTAGCAGTCTGTCTCACTGAAAAAGCCTCTGACTGAAGACACACTGTAGTTGTATAACAGATAGCTGGGATTTTAGTTAAAGTGATACCATAAACAGCTGTTAATATCAGTAAGTTTGGCCACAAACCTTTTATATGTCTGCTAGAAAACCGATTCCAGTCAGACATCCAGATCAACCAATGAAAGACCCCAAAGGAAAATGGACGTTTTGGATTGGCCCAGCAAGCGCTGACAACTAAATCTGCCTTGAAATCTCTGTGGGAATATTCTCAAAACGGTTTAGGACAAGAGGAGACTCACAATCTGATAGATTTGGAGAACTTTTGCAAGGTTAAGTGAAAGAAAAGTTATGATGCTGAACAATGAAACTGAAGCTAAAGATGCTCCAATTAAGTATTTTCCTCTTACAAACGTCACTGTTTCAGTTCAAACTTCAGAATGAAGTAAATATTTTGTCAAGATCTAATGATTTTATATCACAAAACTCTGACATTTTAACAAAAAAGGAGATAAAATATTCTATATCCACTCTATGTTTGACAATTAAAGCAGAATTTATTAAAAAGTACTCATTTGCAGCCTACATAACATTCTTTAAGAGGTGCACAAATTTTACCTGTCCTCTGTAGGTTCCTCGCATTTTCTTTCTGTTAATTACAAAATAAGGTAATTAATAAAGTCGTTTTTAAATTTGCTGAGGTAATCATGGAGTTTATTTACCTTTTTTGCGTCTTCTTTTTCTTCTTTCAGGGATCTTTGTTGTCTTAATTTCATCTTTCTTTTTCCGGAGCTCCTGAAATTTCTGTAGCAAACACACAAATAAAGTTAATTCACAGCAGCTTTAATAAAAACAGGAGTACAGCTCGTCATAGGGACCTACCTGCCACATTTCCTCGGATATTCCAGGCATGCTGCATGTCCTGGAATCATCGTCGACATCGTTCCCAGTCTGAGTGGATTCACAATCATCCGGAAAGACTGAGTTTTCAGCACCATGGCTTAAATTTCCAGCAGAAAGATTCTCGACAACATCATTTTCTGGTTCATCCTTCTCCTCCTCCTCTGGACTGAGGTCGTCTTCCGTTAAATCTTTGGGTAACAGCCCGCTATACATATCGAGTCACTCATTTAAACTAAAATTATCCAAAATATTCAGCTTTACTCGGTGAAAAACTCCGGGAAATCCTTAAACTACATAACAGTTTAACACAGGCACTCGTTTCCGGGTAAACACTGTGACGTTTTTGCTGTGAGCGCCCTCATTGGCTGATAGCGAATGACGTTGAGGAAACTCACCAATGACTGAACGAGGATGAAACTGAAAATGTATTTGGATGTTTAGGTTAAACAAATTGAGTCCTTTTTATTATGTTTAGATTTGTATTGATATTCAAAGGTGGAATACATTCAAATTCTATGATTCTTTCAGTTGTTCCATTATAAACAGCTGAAAATCGACAGCTTAGTCGATTGAGTGCTAGCTAGATACTTAGCTAGCTAGCTGGTAGACCGATTCCTCTGAAAGTTTTTTTTAAAAGTCATTCATGTACTGTCAGTAAAAATAAATGTATTGCCACTATCAGATGATGGCTCTAATCCAAATTCTACATTACATAATAATATAAAAATAAAACTTTTTGTTTCTACTGTTGCAAAAATATTGTAGTAGTAGTAACGTTATTTATTGTGATTTAATAATAACGATTAGCAACCTGCTAAATTGACGTGTGATTTTTAAGTGCATATTGCATGCAATATTACTATTCTTCATTTTCCTGTTCTTTCTAGAATAACACCAAGTGAATATTAGCTGGTAATTAGTCAGGCTATCTGCTCAGGTAGCCGTCCTACACTTGGCAGCTTGTAGTTTTGAAACATTGGGAGTTATTGTGGCACTCTTTTAGCTTGCACATCATAATTTTGTATTTTTGTGAGGAGAAAAATTCCCAAACTGACATTTTTTCTTTCTATTAAGTGAAGTAAAAGTGGTATCCTTTAGTAATAATAGCCCATAACATAAGAACCCTCCAAATAAAAATCTGAAAACGTCTTTTAAGAGTTAAGGCAGTAGTTGTAAAAACTTGAATAAACTTGAGTGAAAGCCACTTCTAATTGAGGTGAGCCAGGCGACTAACAGGTTCGTGAATTACCAGGAGTCATTCAGATGTTAACCTATATTTGTGTCATGTTCTGACTCAGATAAGCTTCCTTCTATGACCAGTGGTTCGCAATTTGCTTAAAGTGCTCTGGGCATGACATTATTATTAGAATGATTAGCATGCAAATCTTGTATAGCCCCTGGCACTGGCACAGGCATCTACCCTTAAATTGCTCTTTCACATTCATTCACATTAGGCCCCCTTTTGGTTGCATCTTAATGCTGGGACCGTAATATACATAAATTATAGCCTGTATTTTGTGTGTCACATAAATGCAGGATAAAGGGTAAAAGACCCATAACTTCAGACTACATATAAAAAGGTCGATTGAAAAAGTAGTGCTTTATTTTTAATCTGGCTTGATGCTAAAGCTAGCTCATCTACATACAAAAAATATTATTAAAAACTGTTTTGATGGACAAGCGGTAATAATGTCTGAATATAAATATTGTTATCGGTGAGTTTTGTCTTTGCTTATTTGACATAATGTTGAGTTTATGGGAATAATAATATGCTTACTTTTTTAAAAAACTAATATATTTCAGGAGATGTTTATTAGTAATTAATTCTCGTTATTTCTGAAATAAAGGAAAATAAGTCACAATATTACAGAACAAAGTTGTAAAATTACTAGAAAAAAGTATTCTTTAAAAAGAAATTAAATAGTTTAATAACCATTTCAAAGTCCTGCTACTGATAATAACTTGACTTTGATATGTTAAATGATGAAATATTTTCTCAATTGTAAAACCAAAGTATAACTTTATATGCTGCGCAACATTCCTCATTTTAAGTTTTTACTATGTTTTGTGTTGGAGTTATTATAATATTGCTACTTTATTCTCCTAATATTCAGACTTTATTCTGATAATGAGGGTTTTTTTTATATTTTATTACTTTTGACTTGTATTATTTCGACTTTATTCTTGTGAACTTTTTTGTATTACTTTAACTTTTCTTGGTATTATTACAACTTTATTCTGGTAATATGACTTTATTCTTGTGTCATTAATCCTTTTTTCTCACAATCTACTGAGTTTTTTCACTTATTTCAACTTTATTAAGATGTTATTCTCATTATTTCGACTTATGTCTTTACGACTAAAATGACTTTTTTCTAACACAGCGTTTTTCTTGCAATATTATGACTTTTTTCTCGTAATCTTTTTCTCTTAGCCTCGCCCTAATAGTCTTATAATACCAACTTGAGTTTTTGCCTAAATATAAATAATGTAAAAGTCCTTGACCTTCCTATGATCTTAGAGATTTATCCGGTTTATTTCTGCTGCGTATATTAAAGTTGAGTGATAAAGCTTATGTCATCCTGAACATGTAAAATACATTTCATCCTCTGAAATAGGCCGCCATTAACTGGTATCACTCACTCTGCATTATCGCCACTTTAATTACATTCATGACAACACATCAGAGACTGAAGGTAAACGAAATGTACAAAGTCAACGTTAAAGCTAAAGAAATTTGATTTCCAGGTTTAAATCATTTTTTTATTGATTAACAGGCTTTGTGTTCTATTTCACAGTTGAATTAATGTCTCGGCTTCCCCACCATCCATCTTCCTCTCTCTCTCCCTGGCAATGTGCTGCAGTTCATTATTTCTGTCATTTCTTGGTAATTTGGAGTTGGCTGTTTAAAACTTAGAGCCTCTTATTAAGTTTTTGGCCACGGTGGATAAGAGGCAGGACTGTAAGAGCACAGAGATAAACTAATCATCTTAAAACCCTAATTATTAGTATCTTACTGTGACAGACTGTTTTTGCGAGCCAGCCAAATTGAGCCTCAAATGAGGAAAGGCATATCTGTGGAAGTGGTAATAATTTTAAGTCATCTCGATCTGGCTTGGTGTGGCAGAATTCATTAGTGGAGATTAGCGCTGTGTGTACAAAGTAAATGAGATATCTAATAGCAAACGTGGAGGTCTGGGGACTCTTAATTTCCTCGCCAGTATGAGGGATGATGTTAAGAGGTGATTTTATATATTTATATATATTTTAATGTGGTGGCTTTGGTTATGTGGATTTGTCTGCACTTAAACCAAGTAGTTAAACCAAACAGTGTCGCTAAACTGCTCACCTCTCACCTTCCTTTGAGTTTTTGCAACAAAAACGAAACCCGAATCAGATTAAAAGCCGCCGTTTTTCTGCCAGAAGTTAATTATGTGTGTAAGGAGAAGGTTGGGGGGAAAAAATAATAAGATTACAAAGAATAATTTGCTGATATAATTACACCAAAATTGGGTACACACAATCGTAAAATACATGTATTGCTTGACCCGGGTTAGCCGGTGAAATAAATCCTCCTTCTATAGCCTTTGTTAATTTGTTTTTATCATCTCCAAGTGGTGTTTGTGCAGGCAGTTCAATTTGCATGTGTAATTCCACTGTGCAAATTGACAACAAGTAGATAATTCGAGGAAATGGGCTGGTTGCAGGCCCCTGCTATCTTCCAGAGCCTATTCATTTTGAGGAACCACTGAGGCATGAAACTCATACATCAACTATTTCCTGACAACGCTTTGGCTTATTGTCCCCTAAAATGTCATTACAGCCATTATTTATGAAGCTAATTCATTTATTAAACCATATTTACTCTGACAGAATTTGTTACATTCTATCCATGTTGTGAGCGTCTGAAAATTGTCTCTCAGTGTGGGAATCTGCACTGTTCACAAAGTCTCAAATTAAAGGATTGTGTCTCCTGAAATAGTTGGAATATTGTAGAAAACTGTAAAGCTTAAAATAAATTCATCCTTTATTGCAGCAACATAATCTCCATGTGAAAACTTAAGAAAAGTCCAGCCTTTAACTTCAGCACTTTTATTTAATGGAGGAAAATCCTACTTTAAGAAGTAATTATTTTTTAAAAATCATCACACTGTTGATTTTGTACACATAAGACCATTGTAGATAGAATAAAAAATAAATAAGGAGTGAATTTGCTAGAAAAAAACAGAAAAATGTGGAGATTAATCTAAAAAATTATCTAGAAAATTTCTAGAAATTCCTGAGTTTTAAAAGTTTAAAATATGCTACACAAATACAGGAATTTTCCACAAAAGTCAAAAACTTCAGAATTTGAAAAGTTAAAAAATTTGCTACTAAAAGTTCAGAATTTTTTAGATGAATCTCAAAAATCTTCTGGAAATTTTTGAGCATCAAAAGTTAAAGGTTTGCCAGAAAAGCAGTCTGAAATTTTCTACAAAAACATTTAACATTTCTTAATTTGAAAAGTTAAACATTTTGTAGAAAAATTTCAGAAATTTTCTGGAGAAAACATGGAAACTTCTGCGCTTGAAAAGTCAGAGAATTTGCTACGAAACACTCAGAAATTTTGTAGAATTTTTTTGGGGGAAATTTCTGAGTTTGAAAACGTAAAAATGAGTAGAAAGAAATTAATATACAAATTTTTGACCTTTGAAACTCATAAATTTCTAAGTTTCTTCTCAAGAAAATCTGAGATTAATCTAAAGATTTCCAGATTTTGTCGAACAAATGTTTGACTTTTCAAACTCAGAAATTTCCAATTTTTTCGTGAATATATCTCAAATTATCCCCCAAATATTTGAGTTTTCTCTTGCAATTTCAACTTTTCTAGCTCAGAAAAGTCCATGTTTTTTTCTAGAATGTTTCTGAGATTGTTTGCTAAATTTATTTGGCAGAATTTTACTCCTTTTTTTCTGTCTAAACTGGCTATAATACACCATCATAGTTTGGTAACCAGGATGAATCTTCACTTTGCTTCCACACTGGAAACTGGAATTACAAGCAGCACTGCAGTCAAAGTTTTGAAATCGGGGAAAATTTCTCCAATTGGACTGATCAGAATCTCCTACATTACTTATTGTTAGACTCTGAAATTGGGCAGATGTTGCTCCTGTAGAATTTCCTTTGGGTTTAGACCACTCCCCTCTTTGACTGGCAGATTTTACAAACTGGAAGGAAAGTGAAAGCTAGACAAGGGCTTTTTTTTTTTTTACACACAGTGACAGATTTCATGACTGGTGAGGCACTGCGCGCCACCATCCTCCTACTACTTCCTGTCGTCTAATTTGTCGTTTCAACCAGTAGTAACATCCAGTTGTTGACTCATGTGATGCCAAAAATGTGTTTCTATTGCAGTTTTTGTAAAATACATACAAACTGGTGCATCTCCATTAAGCACATTTATTTTTGTATTCCCAATTTATCCAATTTTAAGGTCAATGGAAGTGCAGCTGGTGAAACCAGACATTAAGTTTATAGACATGTTGCATTGTGACGTCACGAACACATAAGATCCCAACAGAATCGTGTTTTTGCCTCTTCAGAGTTGTGCGCATGCGTTAGTAGAAGAGAAAAGCCTGTAGTTTTGTAACAAACGCTGCGTTTCCCCCTGCTGCTTCCTAAACCAGCATTAGTCAGTTTCAGCGCGTCTCAGGCCGACGGCGGAGACTTTCTGCATCGAGCCTCCTGGCCTGTTGCTGCTGACTTGTGGATCTGTCAGTTTAGTGCAGCACACTTCATGACAGTGTGGATAATTTTCAATTGTGAGCAGTGAAGGAACACATGGTGAACCGGGAGGTGTGTGTGTGTGTGTGTGTGGGTGGGTGAGTGTGTGTGAGGGTCATAAATTTTAATGTTACATGTTCTCTCTGGATAAATCCGTCACACCATTCTCTTGCATCTCTTTCTCTGGACTTACCTGTCACCCAAAAGCACTTATCACAGCAGTGGCGACGAGTTGTGTTTGAACTGTTTTACAATATTGATTCGGAGCCGTGACATTTTAATTAATACTGGGTGTTAGCTGTCATATAGGCAGCCGTAGAAGGTGCGACAGGCGAGGTGGGGGCGCCGCAGATAAGACTGAAGCACTTACTGGGGAAGAGAGGGATCAGACAGTCATGGGGCGAATTTAAGGTGGAAAAACAGAAATATCAGCGCATACTGTGGTCCCGTCAAAGCCCATTCTGCGGCCTATAACACAAATCAGCGAGACACGGCGTGTCCTGCGTGTTTTCCACAAGACCCACATCCAAAACCAGAGAGAGGGAGAGCGGGAGCGCAGGGCGACCAGGGGGAAATTAGGTAACTTTTTAGCACTCCATTGAACAGCAATAAGCTTCTAAGGATTAGCGAGCATAAACACATTAAACTGATGAGATTCATCAGCACTCTAGTGTCAAATCTATTGAGCCCACAGGCGGAGCTCAGCCGCTGCGAGCTGCACACTGCAAAAACTCAAAAGTAGTTTTGGTCCATACTCCAAATATCTTATTACACTTTAAAACTAATCTACAAGTAACTTTTCTGCAAAACATAGAAGCTTATTTTAAGTAAATAATTCCTCAAGAATGATGAAATAGTTCTAGTTCCACTTAAGGGAAAAATGTCAATACAAGTGAAATAATCTACCAGTGAAAAACTAGAACATCAATTACTGACTTAAAACAATCTCCCATCTCACTGGAAAGTTACTTACAAGGTAGTTTTGTCTCATTTGAAGTGAATGGAGATATTTTAGAAACTAGACCAAATTTCCTTGGTAAGATTTTGTGTTTTTGCAGTGCAGACAAGGAAGCTAGCACTTTCAGGTATTTTGTAGACATCAATTTTATCCAAATTGTATTCTAGATTTTAACAAAATAATTCACAAAAACTCCTGACAGTCAGAAGTTTGTTGATATAAAACATTTAAATATGAAAAGTATCGCTGTCAGTATCGGTATCGGTAATATTTTCTTGGTATCGGATCGATACCAATGGCACACCTTCAGGAGAAAACCTGAAAATGTGGTTCAGGTATCAGAAGTTTAAATTTCAGACGGTTTTTATCTCATTAAACTGACCGCACTATAAAACATCTGTTTGCTAAGATGTTGGTTTTAGTGTTTGAATGCAAAAAATTAAAATGAGAAACAGATTTTATTAGCTTTTTCAACTGAAATGGGAAGCAGCAGCAGAGTTTCAGGGATAATATTTCACATATTGACATCAGTGATACAACCCATCATACCATAAATATACAAATTATCCTGTATTATATACTATATTTATCACTGTAGCTCTTTTCCAAACAATAAATGTCTAAATAATTGTAAATAATGGTTATAAATATCCATTATGCTTAAATGTAGCTTAATTTACAGTTAGTTCATCATATTTGGTAAAGCTGCAGGATCTTCAACCCGATAAAACAAAACATTTGACTTAATTTGATCATCTATCTGTTGTCTGTTTCCTTTCCAAACCATCGCCGCCTCTCGCCTTTCACTGGAGGCGACCAGATCGGCATGAAATTATCCGGTTTGAAACTACGGTCCAATCAGATGAGCCCAGATTTAATCTCCGCCGCTGCGGCCGACCAGAGTCCGTCCAGAGTCCACCACCCGGATGAAAAGTTCATGGCTTCTCCTCCATTACATCAGTTTATGCCAAACACTTCTTGTTTTTTTTATTCTCATGTGGTTTGTAGCATGAAAGTGAAACATGGAACATTAAATATGAAGTGACCCCAAACTGATGGAACTGAAACTGTAAACAAACCAGGTTTGGTTTTGAGAAAACAATGGAAATGTTGAATCTAAATACCAAACATTTCTTTGTGATCGTTTGAGATCAGGGCTGTAATAGCTTTGGGTTTTTCATGGTAGTTTAGTTTTATTTTGTTCTGATCTAATCCAGTTAGTTTTTTCAAGTTATTATTAGCTAAATATTGTTTAGTTTTTATTAGCTATAGTAGGAGTTGTAGTTTTTTATACATTGGTAAGTATTGTAATTATCTATACATCGATTGGTTAATGAATACCAATTAGAAGCTCTCTGTGACGGCTGGGCAATTAATAAATTTGATTGATTACTAAAATTTTTGTTTTTTGAAGGCTTAATTTTTGGAAGCTGTCCTTTTTTCCATTTTTAGCATGTCAGCACGCCCAAGGCCGCCATCGATTTGATGAGCATGTTTTACAGCTTTGGTTTATTTGGACTTTCAATTCTGTGAAGGAATATTAGGGTGAGGTTATAAAAACCAAAATAAAGTCAAAATATCACAAGAATAAAGCTATAATATAAAGCAAATACCAGAATAAAGTTGCAATAGTAGGAGAATGAAGTAATAATTTCATGTGAACTCCATGGTGAATTCACACCAGTTTAATCCGGTTTAATCCAACTCCAGTCCGTTTGTTTGGAAAGTTTGGTTCGCCTCTGGTGCGGTTTGAACGTATATGTGAACACCAAGCGAACTGGAAACTGCTCCAAAAGCAGGAAGTGGACTACAACGCAGGGCATTCTGGGTAAATATAACCAAAACAAACACGAGAGTTTAGCACTAAAGGGAGAAATGGCTTGTGGAATTTTACCAAAGACAAATAACTGTTAAATTTGCTAAAAACCAATCAATAGTTTGGGTTGTTTCACTTAGTAAATACAACCAAAACAAAACCGCTAGTGCTATCGCTAGTGCTAGTGGTATAAATGCCTCATGGTTTTTGCCAAGGACAGAAGATAAATCCTTCAACCGGTAAAATCTGTCACCTCTTCATTTCTGTTTACCTTTCATGAAGAAGGAAGTTAAGCTCAGTGTCTTCAGAGGCTTTCCTGTTTCCTGAGCTACTTGGTCTAGCGCCCCCACAGGCAAGGAGGGGAACCACAGCAGCTGAAATTGTAACAAATGTTATCTTTGTCCCCAATCGAACCAAATCTACTGGATTATCAGATGTGAAAACACCCTGAAACTCAAAAACTGGTGTTTTTAGCAGACCAGAGTCCGATGGCGCGTTCTCACCTCCAGTCAAACCAACTGGAGTTCGATTAAAGCGGACCAAACATGGCTGGTGTAAATTCACCCCTTATTTTACTGTGTAATTGCGGTATACCCCAATAAACTCTGTCCTCTTCCTCTGCTAATTAGGCTCATCCAGTAAGTTCACAGGTATAAGCTCTCCATCCTGACACCTTGGTGAAAGAAGGAGGGAATGAAGCCCACATATTGTGGAAATCATCTTCCCCTCAGAGGCAGAGACGGGTGGGGGGGGGAGTCGGCTGTGCGATGCCTTCTCTTCCTCATTACACTGCTGTCATTTACTCTTCATCCCCCGTACTCTTTAGTGGCATTAAGACGGGATGTAAATTTGACAGTTAACGCTGTTAGAAAATGGCTAGTTCAAGAAGGGCAGGAATTAGAGATGGGCATTAGGCGCTGATAAGCTCCTTTCCTCTGCTGCGGCGGCTGCTTAACATTCATGGGAAAGTCATCATCAAACAACGTTATCACAGCTCTGTTGACGGCTGAGGAACATCATCACTATGATAATTTTTTTATAGCTGTGAGCCAAAAAAGCACTCTTTTATTTCAGCGGTTTGTTAATGAGATAGGAGCTTGTTGGTATGGGCGAATGCAAACTTGCCACTCTCCAGCATTTGTTTGAGCGCCGCCCCCTCCCCCGCCACCGCCGCCGTCCTCCATGATGGCTCCCAGCTACCCTCCACACTGTTTAATGTTGCAGGAGGTGTTTAAACGCACTCCTCCCGAAGTGCGGTGTGTACACTGCTGAACGAGGGCCTTTATGTGCAGCTCTGCAGATCAGTCGCTCAAAGAGGAAAACACGCTTATATCAACAAGCGCTGCCTGCTGAGGGCCGGCGGCGGCGGGCGGCACCTGCCACTCACCTGGCCTCAACCGCATCCAGACAATTAGAACTACAAAATGCTTCTGAACTGGAGATGAACCGATATAATACTAATATTTGTATCGGTCTAGATTATGTATTGGTGGCGATGTTCCTGATCTATAAAATCAGATCTACCTCAAAGTGACCCAAATCCGCTGTTTCACCTTAATGTGACCTGTGTCTGATTAAGTCTGAGCAACACAGATCAGATTTGTTTTAATTCAACCCAAGTTCTAATCCTGATACGTGTCTGATCTTTTGAAATGGACACTGCAAAAACAAAAAATCTTACCAAGTATTTTTAGACTAAATTTGAGAGAAAATGTCTTGAAATACACTTGAAATAAGACAAACTAATTGATAAGTAACTTTTCAGTAAGAACTAGAGGCTTGTTTTAAGTACATAATTTGTTAATATAGATGAAAAACCACTTGTTCCATTGTCAAAAAATGCATTATGACATGGGAAAAATACTTGTTGCAACTGAAATAATCTGTAAATGAAACTAGAACTTTCTCAATATTAAGGAATTGTCTACTTAAAACAGGACTCTATATCTTGCTGAAAAGTTACTTGTAATTCAAATTTGTCTATCAAGTGCACTGAGGTATTTGCACTAGAAATTAGAAAAAAATACTCTGAGATTTTGTGTTTTTGCAGTGTGACTTTGTTGTAGTTTATTTTTGTCAGTTTCAGTTCCTTCACTAGTTATTTCACACTGTCTCTTATTCTCCTAATTACACTGATTGAATACATTAAAGTTGTTTTTAAGAATATATCAGCACCAACATCAGTATCAGCTGATAAAATTTTTTTTTTACATATCTGTATCAGTCCAATGTAAAAAACTGATATTTATTTTTTATTTGTTTCTGTTTGGGGTTTTTCCCCCCAGAGTTGTTGAAAAGGTAATGAAATATATATAAAACTGGTAAATATCGGTTATCAGTCCTGACACCGTTATTTATATCGGATATCGGTATCGGCCAAAATTTTCATATCAGTTGTTTTTACGTGTTTGACCAAACTTTGTGAAGCTGTTGGTGTAATTAAAGTTGCTGTACTGATGCAGAGTTAATAAATTTGTAATTCAGTACATTTATGTCTGCTTAAAAAGAAGAAACATTTTAAATTAAGTCAGATGTTTTTCTGTATCGGATCGATATCAGCCAATGCTAAACCTCAGATATCGGTATCGGAAGTGAAAAAAGTAAATCTGTGCATTCCTGTCTTGAATCGTAATAAGAGGAACGTTGGCCAACATGTCTGATGCGTATCAATAATTTTGATGACGGCTCTTGACAAACTGTAATGCTGATTATTGGTTTTCACTAACTGTTGACTCTATGATGAGTTTGTGACCATTTTTATGTTTTTATGATGTAAAACACTTTGAACTGATAAAACAACAAATTAACAAAAAAAATTGAGAAAACATTTTTGTTAACTGGAACAAATAACAGTAATTAACAGGGGAAAGCTATAAGCTAACTGGAATCATATGTAAAACTAAAACATACTAAAATTATAGATTTAATGTCCTTTGTTTTTGTGTTTATGCATCTATCTATTGGCCTTTTGAACTGATGTGAAATTTTTAAAAATCCAGATTTTTCAAAAATTAAATATTCAAACCAAAGATTCGATAAACCGATAAAACCGATTTATCGCCCAGACTGAATCCTGCATCATGTTTATTCACAAGTCAGAATTTTGGTCCAACCATAAAACCACATTTCATGACGAGCTCTGTGTCTTTTATGCAAATATAAGGCAACCTGACCCCACATAAGGTCATGACCTTAAACTGGTCAGGTGATACTTCCTGTTAGCTCCAGACTTTATCTAATTTAAAGCAGTCAGGATCAGCGTTTTACTGAGTAAACTGACACAAACAGTAACAGCAGATCTGAGCTATTAAAGACGGAGGGATAGTTAAACTGATTTTCTCAGCATTCAGTCGGTTAGCGCCGCTGGATTCACACGTTCGCTTGCTGCCAATAAGCTGCTTTTCCCCTGGAGATCAGCGACAAACTGGACTGCAGATATCAAAATCTGATTTTGGCTTTGCTGCTGTTCGTTTTTGAGAGATTCAAGTCTTTAAAAATCCTCATCAACAGGGGAAAACCAATCATATCTAATGACTTCTAGAACTTTTTGTTTGTACAGTTTGTGAACAAAAGCAAACATAGTCAGATGTCTGGAATAGAAAACCTTTAAATATACTGGAAAAAGAGCAGGTGATCCAATTTAAAGATATTGCATTAACTGGTCACAAGTAATCAAATTAAATTAATCCAAGTAAGGTTTGGAAAGAACTGCAATGTGGGTTTTATACTGGAAAAGCAGACGGTGTGTGGCACCAAGAACCAGTAAAACCAACAGAGCTGCGTCGATTTAAAGCACATTTAAACGTTTAGCAACAAAATGGATGATTTACAGTGAGATATTCTACAACTTCGATTCAGATTGTCATGTTTTGACTGAAATTAAAAAAAATCTGACTAAAAATAAGACAAACTAAATAAAAAGTAACATTTCAGCTAGACTTAGTGGCATATTAAGTAAATATTTCCTTAATATTTATTAAAAAGTATTTGTTTCATTGGCAAATAAGTTAGCTTACGGAAAAAATGACTTGTTACAAGTGAAACAATCTGCCAATAAAACAGGAACTTTTTCATCAATATTAAGGAATTATTTACCTAAAAGAAACCTCTATATGTTGCTGAAAAGTTACTTTTTAATTCGTTTTTCGTCTTATTTCAATCGTACTGAGATATTTATACTGGAAATTAGACCAAAAAACACTTTGTGTTTTGTGTGTTTGCAGTGTGACAGGAAGTGTTGACATTCTGACTGCAGAAAGTTTCAGAGGAGGACATCGCTGCCACGTTCCTCCGCCTGGTTCTCAGATGCTGCTGCGCTGAAAAGCTCAGCGTAGATTACGGCTCTTTGCAGCACAAGGTCTCATCACTTAGCTAGAACTAAAACACCCTGACAGACTGACACATCACAGGTAGGAGCTCTGGAGCCGAGCCACCGTCTGAGGTACACACTCACGTCCACCACACGTTCACACACCTGGCAGATCAGAACATTTCTTAGCTTAAATACAGCAACACCTCCAACCGGAAACGTTTAGAAAACTCTTAATTTGAATACAGAAAATCACCGTGAAAACAAATCCCACCAACAAAGATTGGTGTTCAATAAAATCAGATAAAGCGTTAAAGGTGGGACGTTTTACCATAACAATAATTTATTTTCTATTAATAATATGTTCAAATCCAGCTGTTTATTAAGTTTGCATATTCCTCCCACACTCAAAAAAATGGCTGCTGGGTTAATTGACTATTCTGAATAACTTGGCAGTAGTGTATGTAGTTAAGCTAAAAGTTATTACAGCTGCAAACTCGTAATCAGAACTGAAATCTGGGGGTATGTTTGGACCTGGACATTCAGAATCACATAAAGACAGTTACAAAGTCGGCCTTCTGTCACCTGAAGGACATTCCCAGGATTAAAGGTCTAAACTCACCGACACGTTTATCTTCAGTCGCACTGAAAACAGCGTCTTCTCAGGTCTGCCTAGACAAATTAATCAGTTAGCTTCCAGATCCAGCTCATCTAATCTGGAACAAACTTCCAGAAAACTGCAAAACTGCTGAAACACTGATGCTGCGTTTCAGTTGTTGTCCGAACTGGGAAATTCCACCTTCCCAGTCGGAAAAATCAACTGGAACGCCTCCCGTGGCTAGATTTCTGGTTACGAATGTGCGCTACAAATAAACTTGTCTTAGGTTCTGTAAAGTTTTAGGGATATAATTAAACAGTTAATTTTATTAAATCTAATTAATTTAATCGTTTTCTACAGTGCACAAATTTACAACACATGTGATATGTAGACAAAGCAATCATACTTGTATCCAATTTTATAGGAATATGAGTACAATTTAGTCCATGTCAATCCAATTAACTTTAATAAAAGCCACTCAAACAGGTTCAGATGAAGTTAGAAATCATAAAAATATGTCGATCCAGCCGAATGAAGCGATTTGTAAACTGAGGAAGAACAGAATATTGATATTTGGCTTTGCATCAACCCCTCGTGCTGAGCAGGCTCGAACGTGAAATAAAATGTGTTGCTCCTTTTGAACACATTTAAATGTGATTAAACGAGTGTTATTGTCAAACTGCTCTGTTCTACGTCAGGAAAAGTAAAATATATTCTGATTTTATTTAGAAATCATAACCAGGCTGCAGCCGTTTTCTCCGTTTATGATAATGAAATGTAATTCCACCCGTCACTGACACCCAGCACTTTTTATACCCGCTAAATTATTCCTCTTTTTACCCTTACTTTCCATATTTTGAAGCCATTACTTAATCACATTGTCCAAATCCCCATTCCCTCTCATCAATCCCACACTGAGCTTTATTTGTGATCCTCTCTGTCTTTTTTGCCCTCACTCCATTTCTCTCATTCAGTTTTGCTCTGCATTGATGTTTATTTATTCTGAGGATGATGGATTACTCCTACTGAAATAGCTGTTACTGAGATTTTAGGCCATCTTCTAAATCCATTAGGAGGAACGTACAAATAACCCTTCGCCTCTCTGCCAGCCGTAACGCTTCAGTCTTTCTCATCTTCTTTTGTGACTTTTATTTGTTGACAAAGTAGTTTACTTTATTATTAACTCTTCATTTAACCAGGAAAGACTTTTAACATCTTATTTAGAAGAGTACACTAAAGCACAACAAACACAAAGGTTGGGGTAACTAAAGAGTTTAATAAAATTACAAACATCTACATCATTAAGTATCTGAAATTTGGTGAGACAAGCTAATTCTGAAGTTTAAATTATATTTTCTCAAATTCTGTATAAACCTTTAAAAATGTCAACAGCTTGATGTAGGATTAGTTAGAAAAAATAACAATCCATCAATCACCAAAACCAGATAGAAGCTTCAAAAACTTAAATTTAGCTTAATTTATGTTTTTGAAAACAAGTTTCTAATGGCTACACTGTAAAAACTGACGACTCCCTTGGGTTAAATGCTCTCAATTTATCTCCATTGTTATAATGTTATTATTTTTTAAACACGGAATGTAAGTTTATGTGTTTCCCATTGTTTAAAGTGTAACTGAAATAATAACTCCGCCCCCAGAAAAAGTCTGGAAAGTTCCACCAAAGTGGGCGGAGCCAGGAGGCGCTGAGGGGCGTGGCCTAATGTTGGGACGAGTGGAGAAGGTTAAGCAAAGAGATGAAGCATTCTTGCCAACCTTTTTATATATTTATGGACTTTCAGACACTATTTTGTGAAAAAAGAAAAGAGACCAGCAACAATTTTTTCTGGAGACATTTATGGCAACAATACTTGAATCACCAATTGCTCTGCAGAAACCGAGTGAGAAACCGAACCAATGTGATGTAGACCTCAACCAAACTGTTCTGCCGTATCCAATAGGAAAATTAAACTGCAGTAATTCAACACAAAGAGGGCAGCACTGAGCCTTGCTCAGAAACATAAAGATAGCGTCTTTAAGAATCAATTTAGACAATTTATCTTCAAAAATAGTTAATTTGGGGTTTAGTTCCTCTTTCACCTACAGTTTAAATTGTGTTCTTAAGGTGTCAGCATTGATCTATCTCATGTTAGTGCCTCACAACAGAGTATCTTACATCATTAAATGCAAAAAAGAAAAGAAACGGAAAGAAAATTGGTGTTCTCTTTCGAGGCAGATTGTTGGTTTTTAAAGTGAATAACAGCAGTCCCAGAACTGAACCCTGGGGAACGCCTTAGGATACATGAAGGAAGCTAGACTAGTCAGATATTCCTTCAGTTGTTCACTCATTAATGGATCTAAAGATTTTTACAAGAACATTTTTGATGAACATAAGCAGATTTTCTGATGTAGAAAGTGTCGCTGCGATGGCCGTTTTGTCCTAAACAAACATTTCTAATTCATTCCAGCCGTTCAGCGCGGACTCTAATGCCAAACACTGAAAGGGTTTATGAGTGCAAACTGCTGCATTTGTCATAATTTGTAATTTATTAATTTGCAATTAGCAGGTTTAATGAAAGCGATACGGCTGTATTAGTTTTTAGCTGCACAGTTTCAGCAGAAACAAATCTGCTCATTCGGTTCCATAAACGTGGCCACATGAAAGAAATAAAGTGGAGAAGCAAAGCGCATTGAAGCTAACGAAGTGCATTACACACTTATTAAAGTCATTTTCACTTTGCCTTCCAGACCTGGCCAAAAACACTTTCAAATTCTCATTGTACTCAGAGGTAGAGCAATTTTTACCCCCCGTCCCCTCCGTCTTCCTCTTGTTAACTTTGAAGTAAGCTCAAAAACGTAAAGGTAGACAGGGGTGGCATCAAATAATCAGCAACTTCAAAAAGCATGCTGCCACTTAGCACTCCTAAAGCTAATGTCCCCGAGACATTCAGGATGGAAATTATTCAAACTCATTTAGTGGCTGCAAATTGGTCGGAGTTCAATCAGAAAACAGACTGACACCGAACAAGAAGTGCAGCCTAATTATACTTGTTTGTCAAATGAAAATTTCATTTGGGCCGAAATGAAACCTTCCAGCAACTTCTTTTAAGGTGAGCTGCTAGTTGTATTATCAGCTAAATGCAGTAAAATCCATAATCATGTGATGATAATGAAAATGGAGCCAATGTTAACATTCAGGCTTCCAACGCCTCGGGCGTTTGGAGATAAAAATTAAGTACCATAGTCCTCTGCCAGGCACGCTGACACTTGGGCTGGTCTTTAGCCTCTTAGATGCGTTTTTGCATTTTAAAAACTTTATCAAAGCACTGTTGCAATGTGGAAAATGTCAACGTGAAATGCACTGAAGGCAAATTGGAATTTCATTAATGGTAAAATTATTGCTTTTGACTGATGTATTACTATGGTTGTTAAAAGCCGGGGAGTGGAACGCCCGTCTGTCTGGTCGGCGGGCTTCGCCTCTTCTCGGCCCGCGCCATTTGCTGAAAGTTAAGAGATCTCGACTTTCCGGATGGCAAATTGAAACAAGAAGTTGCTAAAGTTGCCCAACGTTTTGTTTATCACATGATACGAAGCGGAAGAGATTTTTCTCTTTGTTTGTCCTAATTGTGTCTTGCTTTAACTCATAAATACTGAAAAAGCTCATAATATGTATCATTTTATTTTAAATCATTTAATTAAATCCTGCTGCACACCTGGGATGACTATCACAGGTAAATCAGGCTGAGCAGAAGAAAAGAAATCAGTTCTCATGTTTTAAATTCAATAGAGGCAAAACAGGAAAACTGTCAGTTTTAATAGAAAACATAATAAATTACAAAATTAATCACTTTAATCTGACTGAATAATAAAAAACACAATGTATTTTTATTACATTTCAACTACTTGTGTAAAAAAAATGCTACTTGGAATTCTTGATGTTATAAAATTATAGATTTTTGCACAAGAATTGGCATTTTATTATGATTTCCTTATTTATTCTCACACTTGAATCCGTTATAAGTTTAAATCTGATTCTTTTTTTTTTTCAAATCAAATCAAATTACAGTTTTGTGCTGAACACAAAAACAGCAAATAACAGTAATTATAACATAAAGGAAAATAAAAACACAGCATAAAGCAAAAAAATAAATAAAATCCCATAAAACGAATGTCTGTTTTAGGAATTGACTTCGAAACACCAAAAGTTTGTAATTTTAACTAGAAATTCATCATTTCAAACAAAAATAAAATGTTGAAACAATGTAGTTTTTAATATTTTTTGAGGTTGAGACCGCTCTTCCTATTTTTAAACATGAATCTGGTCAAATATATTTAAAAATATCCTGGTTTATAGTTACCTAATTTACAGAAATATATCGATTCTAAATTTATTTGTCATGTAAAAGTATAAAAAGGAAAGATAAAGTAATTTATTTGAACTCAGCCTATTAAACTTTGGTAAGTGGAAGCAGCCCACAGCATTACCTTTAATGATAGCATCTCCTTACCATCAGTCACAAATTACACTGCAACCTTGTTCCAACCGAGCTTTCAGGAATTTAAAAGATTTTCCCTCCACACAATGTTGTCTCGCCTTTCATCTAGTCTAATGACAGTATTAATTGGATTTGTAATTATGTTTTAGGCAAACTTATTTCAGCAGGCATCTTTCAGGCGCCGGGCGCCGTGATAACGGCGAGCAGAGCAGAAAAGGCAGGATTTGTAGGAGAACTCTGCCCTCTTGTGTCTGACTGAGGAACTGCAGGCATTTTCTGTTTGCTGAACTTTTGCTGTTTTTTTTTGTTTCTATTGTAAATAATCAGATTTAAAAGAACATACAGAACAGCTGGACATACCTCACTTATCTCTAGTCATTAAACAATCAGTTTCACAATGACTTTTGTCTCTTAATCAATTTTCTGATGATTAATCGATTAATCGTATAAAAACATTTCCATTTCTATCATTTAATTTTACCAGTAAGCCATTTCAATCTGGAGAGACTCACACAGAGAAGAAAATAGCAGTTAAAAAGATTTAATGGTACAATTTCTTTGGCGCTCGGACCCGGCAGAAGACCGTGAGCCGAGGATCGCTGTGAGCAGGCGGTCTGCTCGGCGAGCTCGGGATAGTCTTCCCCCCCGGGACCGAAACTGGTGGTGGAGCGGAGCTTGGAGAGGAAGGGCACAAGGGATCCTGGAGAACGACCCTCATGGTGAAGGTGGAGAAGGGGAGGAGGTGGGTCGAAGCACGGCTGACGAGCAGGAAGACCCCAAGGTAGCTTGGACTTTTGAAGGTGTCTTTGGACGACGATTGGCTGGAGCGGCGTGAAGCTCCGGTCCGGATTGGCTGCGGTCGGGCGTAGTGATTAGATGATGTGGTGAAGCTGGTCGAGTCTCCCAGTTTGAATTTTCGCCAAGGCTCCATTTTTATACAATATTAGAAATACATTAAAATATACAAAAAATAAACATTTTATTCCCTAAAATGCAACAGCAGCATTCCTTTAGTGAACGCTTCCTCATTTGTAGCAAACGAAGCATCTGCAGCTAAAAACAAAACTTATATCATGAAAAGCTCAGTCATTTCACATTAATACAGCGTAGGGCTGATCTGTTGATTATTTGTTCTATTAAACTATTAATAATTGTTTAGAATAAGGGGATTAACATGAGAATTTCTTAGAATTTGAACCAGACAAAGTTAACAATTAATAGAAAATATTTACATCTTAAATGCAACATGTTTATAATAATGTTTTGGCTTAATTATTGCTCTGAGTGTATTCTTTCAGAAAATGACGGGGGTTTTGAGTCTATATAGTCCAGTTAACAATTAATCAAAATCGATTAATCGCGATCAATCTGATTAATCGTTACAACTGTAGTCTCATTGACCCCTGTCTCGCTCAGTCACAGCAGAAACAAGAAATGTTCACATTTTTGTCACATTACTGCAGTCGGGTGAAGTAATTAAAAGTAAAAGTAGTTTTACTTTGACGCATTAATAAAATAGTAATTGTTCAAACAGTAAGAGCAAAAAAGTATTTAATAAAATGACTGTAGCTGATCAACTGATTAAAAAAATAAGTTGAAATCTTTGTGCAAATTGTACTATTTTAAAGAAAAAAGTAGCTTATAAGCAACATCTAAACAAAACAGAAAATTTAGGGATAGAAACACATTTCCAACCTAAACTTGTTCAAAACTTAAAGATTTAGATTCTTATATTCGGTCATTTCTGTTAGAAATGTGCAAATTACAATATATAAACTTTTCAACGTATAATCACTCAACCTCCAAAGACTCTGCAGATTATTAAAACAGTTTTTACTTTTGAAACTCAGAAAATTTTAAACTTTACGAGGTCAGAAAATAAAAAAGTTTTTCTAGAAAGCTTTTTACTTTCGGAGTTCAAAGATTTCCACATTTTCTCCAGAAAATTTCTGAGATTAATCACAAAATGTCTCGCATATTTTCAACTTTTCAAACTTAGAAATTTCTATGTATCTCTGAGATTCATCTCAAAAGTTCTTTTCTGGTGAATTTGAGAGTTTTGGAGCTCAGAAATTTCCATGATTTTTTCTGAAAAATTTCTGAGATTTACCACAAAAATCCTGACTTTCCTTTTTTGCAAATATTAAACTTTTTGAGCTCAGAATTTTCTTTTTTTTTTTATCTGAGATTAATCTTGAAATTTCTGAATTTTTCCTTGCAGATTTCTGACTTCTAGAGCTCCAACATTTTCCATGTTTTTCTGAAAAATTTCTGAGATCTATAAAATTCTGCGTTTCTTTTTTTTGCAAATTTTCGATTATTGGAACTTTTCAAGGTTTTTCTAAAAAATTTCTGAGATTAATCACAATATGTCTGAACTTTTCCTTCCCCGAAATTTCAACGTTTTTAATTAATATCAAACTTTAGGTTCATTTTTTGTTATTTTTCCTTTTCATCTTCCCTCTACCTTTTGGAGGGCCTTCTAACAACAAACAAACTTTAAAAACGGCCTGTCCTGCACAGAGGACATGTAATCATCAGCCTTACTCTCCAGTTGTTGCTCTTTTAAATTTGCGCTGAAGCTCATCAGGAGTCTCTCATAAAGAGGCAACGTTATTCACCGGGCGTCGCTTTTGCTATTATTCATCACGTGTTCATCTCTGTCAGCCTGATGAATTCAAATGAAGCAACAATCTGTCACATTTACTCCACAATGAGGGCGGCCGGCAAACTTTCTCTGCAGAAATGAAACTATTATCTCCCACTAGACACGCACGGGGCTCATTATAAGTAAATAAAGTCACAGTTATCTGCTGGCCGGGTGATTGCTGCAGTCCAAATTGACTGTCTTATCGTGCTGAAGTGGCGCCTGCAGATGAAGGCTCCGCCATCTTTAAACCGTCGTTAATGATGGCCGCTCGATAAATTGCGCCACAACAGTTTTGATCAGCGAAGCATGCGTTTCCTCCGTTGCCTATTTAGATGTGCAGGATAAAACTTGAGTGGTGTCCACAAATTATAGTCAAAGGTAATGACTTCAGGAGGATGTTTTTAGTATTTTGTAACGTAAATAATCAAATAGGAAGGTTTAAAACAGATCTGGTAATAAATTAAGACAAAGCTTTCCCTACTTCTGTTATAAAAGTCTATAAATTGTATTTGGTTTCCTGTCCTACGTCGAGCCGTATGTGGGAAATATCAAAGCTGTTTCCCTCTTTACTAGTCAAAGCAATGCTTGTTTAATGGTAATTGGAATCTTATCCCGCTGTTTGCTCATCATTTCCTGCACCTAGTTATTCCACGCCTAAACTCCATTTAAGTTTTTAATAACATTTTAGAATAGTTCCTGTTGGGGTAAACAGAATCTGATTATCCTGATGGATTGAAAATGTATGTCCGACGGTGGTTTATTTGATTTATTTATTCGGGGGAACTCAAATGGAGGCGGCTTAAACGTAGGCAAACAAACACTTCCCATATGTTTCCCACCAGAACACAGAAACCCAAATACTGATTTGTTTTATTTCCTTCGCTTCTCTTTTCAGAGTCCAGACTTGGTTTGTTTGTTAAAAAAAAGAGGTTTTTTGGCCAGCACACCTACATTTACAGCCATGGACAAATTTGTTGGTGTCATTGGAACCGATAGTTTATTTCTAATGAAAAAAATCTAAATTGTTCTCACGTTTAACCCTTTGCGCGTTTGTCACATTTTCAGAATATCAAACCAATTTAAATGTTTGTCAAAGACAACACAAATGCAAAATGCAGTTTTTAAATGAAGGTGATTATTATTATGTAACTTTTATAAAGAATGTTTTTTTACATATTTGTTAAAACTGACATGATATCGTGACAAATAATCTGTAAAAAGCTCGATCTCTTCCACCTCCTCCTTATTACTGTCTGAAGAAATGCACCGCTCCGACCGAAAACAAACAGTCAGAGCGTGGAGGAGGGTCTTAACGCTGTCAATCAACATCATTTAGTCTCCTGGCTCTGATTGGCTGTTTCTACTTCGCACTGGGAGAAGGCGAGATATGTTTATACTTTTGCTGCAACATTATGGCTCCTCATCGGCTGTCAGACGAGACATTGAGATTCCCTTTTGCCTTAAAATTGGGCCAAGTGGAGCTACTAAAGTAAATTTGCTTTATAGAAACGCACCAATTTCGACTCCAATAAACTGCGGTCACTAGTGACACAGAGGAGTAAAGTTGTGTATCATCACCATATGTATGATAAGGTGCCTTAGAACTGAGCCTTGATGAACTCCCAACCACTGTTACAGTCTATTAGCAAAAGCAGCACAAAAAATATTCTGCTGCAAAAACGTAGCCCAAACGTTTGACACCAATTTTGTTAGATTTGAAGAAGTTCGGGGGATGGTTGACCTGTAAAGTTTCATTAATATCTTCGTTCACAAGCAGCACAAACAAAACATTTGGCAGAGCAAACTTAGCCGAGTTGATTGATGCCGGCTTTGTCTGATTTGAGGAAAGTTGGGAATTTTGTTGACCTTTCATGACCCCTGGACACATTTATTAATATTATTAAAATGACAGCAGCACAAACAAAAATTGTTGCGGCACAAACGTTTGACACCAATTTTGTTTGATTCGAGTAATATGAGGCTGGTTGACCTTTTCACCTTTAAACTTTCATTAAAATACTCAAGCAAAAAAGCAGCACTTTTTGTTGCTGCGGTGACCAGCACAAACGCAGCCCAGGTGACTGACACCAGTTTTGTCTGATTTGAAGAAGGTGAGGAAACGGTTGGACTTTCATGACTTCTCAACCTATCTTTAAAATGATAGCGGCACAAACAAAAAAAATTGCTGCACAAACGTAGCACAAAAATTGGACGCCAATTCTGTTAGAGTTGACGGAAGTGGAGATTTTGATTGACCTTTCCTGACCTCTGGACACATTTATTAATCTCTTAAAAATAACAGCGGCACAAACAAAAATTGGTGCTGCACAAATATTTGACACCAGTTTTGTTAGAAGAAGGCGGAGGGGCCGACTCCCCTCAGGTCTGGGAGAAAGCGCTGTGGGCTGGAGGAGATCGTTGGATCCGTCTGAAAGCTGCAGACGTGTTCCCTCCCAGTCAGGCCCAAACCCGACGGGTCTGAAACCATCCTCTGATAGTTTTGGATTTCTTTCTCTCCATAAGCCTCTCATTGTGCTGCTTTGTACAAGCACTTGCCAGCTGCTTGCCAAATGAGGTTATAGTGTTTCCCTATCAACTGTAAATTTCAATAATTTGTTGGAGGGGCCTCTCACTGTCAGTTTTTATCATATTATCAATGACGACTCAATTTTCCTGTGCCACTCCATCTCAAGCGCTGACCCCCGGCCCTATTACGGCCCTGTAATGAAGTGCAATGGAGTGGTAATTGGTCCACATTATACCAGATCAGGTAACAGTAGACTTATTTTCTTATCACAATGAGCCCCTGCTGGTGACTCTCAATGAGAAACCAAACACAGCGCCTTTCTTATGCGGGCTATCGTCCAAATAACATTTCAGCTCCAGAGGCTTTCCCCATTTTAGTTTTCCGTTTCAAGATTGCCCTCCGTGTCCTCGGACCGCGCTTTGTTTCCGACTTTTAAAGTCTCCCGAACGAGCGGCGAGGCGGGTCAGATATGAGGGTAGAGGTTTTCCAGCGAGGGGAAGTACAGTAAACGAGAAGGTAACTCGACCGCGATGCGAGGAATATTAGACGCCTCTTCCCTCCATCACCGCTTCCTCTTGATAACTTCACTTTGGATCATTTTTTAATGTCTTTTTTTTTTTTTTTAACAGCGGCACATTTTTCAGAGTTTCCGAGGGTAAAACTGCATCCTGGTCGATGCGTTTTCTTAAAAATTACCTTTTGCAGCCAGGAGGCTCGGAGATGTAGCTAAAATGAAATGCAGTTGGTAAAATTGGCACAAATCAATTTGCTCAAACCAGCTGCAGTAATTATGTCTCCGTCAGCTACAAAGGAGATTATATAACTCTGGGTAACAATGAGATAATGTAAGATGCAAAAACATTTCCGCTCCGAAATTAAATGAGCAAAATAAGATGTTATGTGGAGGAAATTACTGAACTGTCCGAAGGCTGTGGGCCGAGAAGATTGAAATGAAAACGAATCGTTGGCTCAGTATGTGAGTCGTATGTATGATGGAGTATTATGAGATACTAAGAAAACATGTTAAAAAATTACAGGAATAAAGTCATAATATGAGAATAAAGTTATAGTATTAAGAGAATAAAGTCATAATATTTAAATATTGTCATAAAATTGCAAGAATAAAGTTTATAATACAAGAAGAAAGTCTAAATAATACAAGAAATGTTAATAATATGATAATAAAGTTATGATATTCAAATAATATACAAAATAATACAAGACTAGTCGTAATAATGAGAATAAAGTCACAATATTTCAACGTCATAAAATTACGAGAATTAAGGTAACTTTACAAGAATAAAGTTTAAAAAAAAATACGAGAATGAAGTCAAAATATTATGAGAAGCTGTGATAACATGGTTCCTCATATTTCAACAACATCATAAAAATACAAGAATCAAGTTAGCTTTACAAAAGTAAAGTCAAAATATTACAAGAAGTTATACTAATATGAGAATAAAGTCATAATTGTATGAAAATAAAGTTGTAATATCATGGCCTTATTCTTGTGCTTTATTTATTCTCATTTTTGTAGCGTGGCGCTAACTGTCGTTAGCAGCCACCGCAGCCCTCCCAGCCTGGGTCTGACTCTGAGCAGCAGCCGGTCATTGGTTGGTGCAGAGCCTCCGGTCGAGTCGCTCCGCGTTCAAAACACACAGACGACTAAACACACAGGATATTGGATAACAAGGTCAAATTATAGGAGCAAAAATATGCTCTTATTAAAGCCAGGCAGCAGGGATTTGAAGTGAGCCACCTAATAGACAGAGGTTTAAGGGAGCCCAAACTAAAGGTAACAGGCCGGTCATGCTTATGGTGGCTAATGGCAGCTTTAGAAGAAATTAGGGGATTCTTTTTTCTGCAGGAAATTGTGCCTAAAGGCAGGTCATGAATCACCGTGTTCTTCACAGGCGGCTTCAGAAGTCAAAAAGTGAACGTTTGCTGCCGATGGGATGACGACTGTGTTGTAGAAATGGGCCGAAATCAACCGTTTTATCGACAGAACTCAGACGGAGGAGAGTTAAAATGGAAGCGAAACTCTGATTTTTACCAACTTTTACCAAACCAATTCCATCAAACATTTAAAGAAGAAAGAAGATTCCTTTATATTCCTATTAGGGGATTAAAAATACAACATTTATCAAGTCTAGCTTATTTGTAAAGCACATTCCAGTCCAAAATGCTTTAAATAATAAAAACAAAACAAGCAATAAACATCACATTTTGTCAAGCATCATTAAAATCAATAAGAATCCGATTTATTGATCAATGCTCCAGTTGTTATTAATCAAACCAGCTGGGATTTTATCCCTGATTTAAAGGATTCAGCTGTTTTACAGTTTTCTGAAAGTTTATTCTAGATTTGTGGCACATAGAAGCTGAACGCTGCTTCTGCATGTTTGGTTCTGGATGCAGAGCAGAAACAGAACCAGAACCAGAACCAGAAGAACTGAGTGGTCTGCAAGGTTGACCAGCAGCAGCAGGTCTTTCAGCCGTTCAGTGATTTATAAACTAACAGCCGTATTTTATTCTCTCAGTGAAGGACTGTAGATCTGGGTGATTTGTTCTGTCTTCCTGGTTTTAGTCAGAACGCCAGCAGCAGTGTCTGGATCAGGTGTAAATACACTGTTGCAGTAATCAATACGACTAAATATAAACGCATGGATGAGCTTCTCTAGATCACATGTGTCAAACTCAAGACCCGGGGGCCAAATCTGGCCCGCCGTAGGTTTTTATGTGGTCCTCTAGACTCCAAATCACATCAGTAAGTGCCTCCAGTTTTTTCACAAATCTGCAAAATTCACACAAACCAACAATGAAATCCTGATTTCATTGCATATTTTCTCAAATTTGGTCAATAACACTGGGTTTTAGCGACTGTTGCCTCAGCCTACTTGGTGTTAAGTTATAGTCCGAGATCGATACGGCGAGTAATGAAACGTCAAATTTAACATCAAACATTAGCACAAATACCATACAAATTTCTTACAAACATTTCTGAATTAGCACAAAATCTGTAATTTTGAATGCAAATAAACAAAAACAATCACGAAATCCTGGAGATTGATCAGTGTGAAAAAAGTTTCAATAATATTTAATTTTAAGAATCTTACTGAGCACTGATACAAACAGCTGTTTATTAATGTTTTAACACCTCAATTGTTTTAATTAATGCATTCTGGCACAACGGCCCTTTAAGAACATTCAGACTTTTGATAATCCAAAATGAGAATGAGTTTACACTTCTGCTTTAGATCCTGCTGGGAGATTAGTCCTTTAATTCTGGAAACGTTCTTCAGGCGATGGAAGGCCGACTTTGTAACTGTCTTTATGTGGCTCTGAAGGTTCAGGTCCATCACCACACCTGTCTGAGCCTGATTTCTAGTTTCCGTCTGAAATAACTGAAGCTGTTCATTGACTGGCAGCATCATGTAGAGTGGTGTATCATCTGCTAATCTGGTAGCTAATCTCATTACTTGCTGTGATCTGAACTACTGGGAGAATGTAGAAAAATGTATAGATCTCTAAGGAGTTTAAATAAATAGAGTTTACTCCAGAATTTGATACCAAGTGTTAATTTGAGGGAGAAATATAAACTTTGAGATACAGAAAAAGTTTTCTTCTTTTTTTTTATCTCTTAGCTCAATGGTGGGTTTTCCCCTTTCTGTTCTTTGTGTTTCTGGCTGATTTAAAATAAATGAAACTTTGATTAGTAAATATACTTATACAATATACTTGGTAATATATTTTCCTTGGTAAATATACTTACCAAGGAAAGTATATTTCCCTGGTACCTGGTGCTTTTAGCGTGTGGATAATTCTGAGTTTGTTACCAAACATTCCTTACCATGAGACATTTCCTCACAGTAGATAAATTCACTGAAATTAACACCTGGATTTTTCTGATTTTATTTTCAGTGGGAGTTTATCCCACTGCAAAAAAGCTTTATCTTATTTGCATTTTCATTAATTTATGTTTTTGCATCTTTACCAGAGATGTCAGTACTTTTGGAGAACCTTGTGTTCTCCAAATAATCCAAAACTTAACTCACCCGGATGACAACAAATTGCAGAAAAACTGCTAAATTCCCTAAACAATCAGTAATTAAAATAAAGTCAAAGTGTCTTTATGGTTATATCTGTGCAGTGAGCTGCTGATGAAACTGAGTCTCCTGACCTCTAGTGGTGGTTATGGTGTGGTGCAAATTAACCTTTAATTATTTTTGCTTTATATTTGGCATTAGACTAAAACCCATCTAGAACTTTAATGCATTGTTTATTTTTGTTATGTTACTATAATGAAAGTGGATTTTAATTAATTAGAATTTAATTTACTTCAGCAGCTCAGTTAATTTAATAAATTCAAAATAAATTTACTCTGCAGAAAGGAATGTCTGTACTTTTCCGGATGCATTCAGCTGTCGGTTGGGGCTCATTTGCATGAATTATTGCATAAATCCTAAAGTGGCCGTTGATGACGTAAAGCAGATATTTGGACTTTTGTCACTCCTGCTGGGAAACAAAATCAGCCTTTCCATAAAGCTCGTCAGCAGCAGGAAGCAGGAAGTGGTGTGAAATTTCCAGGTAGACGTCTGGTCTCGTTTAGATTTGATCAAACTCATCTGGACCGGAACCAGGAGACGACATGGACCGCCACATCTGTGGAAACGTCCCACTGGACCTGAAGCAGCGTGGATTATGTGAGTCTTCGCGCTTCCTCCTGATTCTGGGACCTTCAGGCTTTTCTTTCACCTCAAACGAGGACAGATTATTCATTACGCTAAAGCAAAAATCCATCACGTTTTTATTTCACGCAGAGCTTTTTCAAGCCTTTCCACAACATAAAGGGTTACATTTTTCAGAATGTTCTGAATTTAGCAAAAACATAATAAAATTTAACATTATTTTGTCAGTTGTATTAAATTTCAAGGGTGCATTACACCACTGTAAATAGAAAAAAAAGAAGCGTAAATTACTACCAAAAATTTCAGAAATTTAGATTTAATCTGACATTTTCTAAAAAAAAGTTTGAAAAATTTAAAATTTGCACACACACAAAAAAAGAAAGAAATATCATATTTTGAGATTAATCAAAAATTTTCTAGAAAAAGAATAAGGACATTTCTGAGTTTCAAAAGTTGGGTATTTCCATAAGTAAAAAAATTCTGACTTTTCAAACTCGTAAAATGTCAAAAATAAATCTGGAAAATTTCTGAGATTAATGTCAAATTTTCAGATTTTTTTCTAGTAAATTTTTGACTTTTCAAACTATGATATTTCCAAGTTTTTTTATACAAAATTTCTTGGATTAACCTAAAATTTATGAGTTTTTCTAGAAAATTTCTCAGATTTATCTAAAAATATATATATATTTTTCTAATAAATTTTAGATTTTTCAAAATTTGAAATGTTCAAGTTTTATCTAGAAAATTTCTGAAGTTAATACAGACATTTGAGATTTTTGGCTTTTTTTTCAATCTACAACCGCTGTTCTTAATGAACTGACTGACTGAATAAACAAAAATATTTAGGTTTCCTCACGTTCCTAAACTTTGTAGCACAAAAGTAATTTTTTGTTGAGAAGTTGTTGCTGCTCCTGCTTGCAGCTCGGCTGAATAAAACTAAAGTTGAAAACTTAAGGACTTTATCGAGTGTTAATATTTCAAAACAGAATCACATAAAGTAAACTTTCCTCCCAAACCGAACTCTGTTTGGATGTTTCTCTTTTCCGTTGTGGAATCTCTCTGCCATCTTTGTTTCTATGTCAACTGTCTCCGCTTTAGAATGACCAGCAGCGCCCTCTGCTGGGTGGAGGCCAAACTACAACATCAAAAGAAGGTCTAAATGGATGTTACTAGCTAATAACAGTAACCAATTTTATTGGAACCAATTTTAATCTACTAAGTCATTAATCGTAAGTCAGTTCCATCCTTAGTTGTTACCTACTGGTGCATTTAATACATTGTCATAACCTTTATTAATCATCATACTGGCCAGATTTCATACCATCTGTGTTTTTATGAAGAATATTTCTGGACCATATTATTTCATTGCTACCTCTGCAGTGTTTATATCTCTTTGTTTACTTGTTTGTCATCTGTGTTTCCTATAAAACAAAAACTCAACCTTGCCTTTGTAAATTAATAGATGTAAAAGTTAAAGTGCTAAATAAAAACATTATGACTAGATGTGTCTGTGTGTGGTGGCCTTTAAAGCTCTAACTTGTTGCATCATGACACTTCCTAAAAAACTGAGCTGAGACAATCCTTTACCAAACTTTATATATATATATATATATATATATATATATATATATATATATATATATATATATATATATATATATAAAGTTTGGTAAAGGATTGTATCTATATATAGATACAGTATATACAGTATATATATATATATATACACTGTATATATATATATACACTGTATGTTAATAACTTGAACCAGGTGAAGCTAAAATTGCCACTTGATTTCTGGGTTGAACATATTTAGAGAGAAAAACTGGTTTCTTTTATCTTAAATGAAAAATATGTACATTTTCTGACATTTTTGACTTAATTGCTGCTCTTAATGTGTTGTTGTTGTTTTTCTTTTAATCAAATGGCTGTTTTGAGTTTAGAAACTAGACCAGAAATACCTTTCTGATCTAGTGTGCATACTGTATATGCAGTGTGTATATAAATGCGTATATTAAAAGGCCCCTGCCAGTGCAACTCTTCACAGTTTCTCCCACACGTCTTCCTTTCTCATGCAGCACAGAAACAACATGGCTGATTGTTTAAAGCAGCTTTTACTGCCTAGTTTGGCATTAACTGTCGTATCTCTGAAGTGCAGAAAAGCACGCGATTTTTCTGTTTTCTGATGATTATCAGTATGAATTTGAACTGTGATCTCACAGGCTTGTGTGAAAGTCTCCTGCCAGATTGCACCTTGTAAAGGAAGTGAAAAATAGGAAGAAGTTCTCAGGTGAATTGATACGCTTGTTTGTTAATGGAACTTTTTTTAAATGGAGAACAAAGACTGTGCCCTAAAATGTTGCCTGTTATTAAGAAGTAGGATGCGTCTTCTGTTTGTATGCTTCCTAAATTTAAAGTGTCGTCTCTCTGTTTCTGCTGTTTTAAATAAACATGTAAGTAACATGAAGGCACACGAGGCTGTGGTGACGCCAGACTTGTTGCAGTTTCTGATGAGACAAGGGTGCATTTTCTCACTTCTTCAACTGTTTCAGGAAGTGGGGCTGAGCTACCAAAATCAGGAAACTAAAGTGTTGCTATTTATACGACTGAGCAAAGGGCCAGAGCTGGTAGTCACCGGGTTAGTGTGAGCCAACGAGCGAAAGAGAGAGCGTCGGTGGAGCTGGAAAAAAGGAAAATATCTGGAGGAATGGAGCCGCTTTTGGGATGATTTTGTGCAGATTTGAGCCCAAACCATGGAAGGACTCCCATCCATTACTGAGTCAGGTGAGTGTTGCCCGTTCCCTAAGACTTTTACACCCAAATATCACAACATGTCCTCTCACTTCCTGCTTACTTCTCTGGGAAATTACCTAAATTTACTCGTTTTTCATTTATTTTAGCCATCGTTTTTGCTGACTTGCATTTGGTCGACCTTTCATTGAGAATTAACATCTTAGCTGAAAAAAGAAAAAAAGAGGAACCAAACATGTCTGCATCCTGTATGGTTAAATGCCTACAGGAGCTAATTAATAAAAACCACCACACACACATTTAGCGTTGATTCAGTTAGTTTTGGACGGTCTCAGCAGCAGACGCCAGCGCTCGGCCGCTGATGAAGGCGAGCGCTCCGTTCGGTTTCTGAGTACAGAGCTGAACTCGGCCCGATTAGCGACTGTAATGAGTCAAACAGAATTACTCAGTGCTGTGTTGACACACACCGGTGTTTGCTCAACTCGCCGTTGACTCACACAGTTCACACATCCATCCCTCAGCCAGTCACCTTGACTTTCAGCAGCTGGAATGCTGCACAGGTTTTACACAACCTGCTGCAGCGAATAACGTCCCCAGGGTCTGAAATGTACCGTTGCACTGCAAAAACACCAAATGTTACAGAGGAGTTTTGGTCTACTTTCTGGTGAAAATATCTTAACACACTTGAAATACGAAAAAGCTAACTTACAAGCAACAAAATATAAATAAATATTTATTATAAATATTTAGTTAGTAAATAAAATATTTAGAATATTTAGTTCCAAAATAAATATTTACTTAGTAAAATAAATATTGAGTTCACCAACTAAATATTTACCTTGAAACGAAATATTTGGTTAGCACAATAAATATTGAGTTAGCAAGTTAAATATTCAGTTAGCAAGCTAAAAATTGATCAAGCAAGCTATATATTTAGCTCTAAATAACGGAAATTGCTAACTACATTTTTAGCTCTCAAGAAACTAAATATAAATATTTAACAAGCACTTTTTCATCAATTTTAAGAAAATATTACCTTAAAACATGAGTCTATTTATTGCTGAAAATTTAATTATAAGTTAGTTTGTCTAATTTCAAATTTACTAAGACATTTGCATTAGAAACCAGACCACAAATATTTGGTAACATTTTGTGTTTTTGCAGTGTAGTTTAAATCAGAAGAGGTTGAGGCTAAACCAGCTGATGAAAGTTTCTTTTTCCACTTTGTTGCATTTTAAAAACACGCTTCAATGCTTTGTTTTGCAGCCATCTCTGAGTTTTCCTCTGCGTTTGAGCTGCTGATTCTGCACACGGAGGAGGCCCAGGAATGGGCCGCGTACCTGCAGCAGATCCTAAAATCCTCCAAACATTTCCGCCGGGGCTCCGTGTTGCTCTACGCTTTGAGCTCGGCCGATCAGCTCCACGGATATAACTTTGAGGATTTCCAGAGCTGCAAATGCATCGTGGTGCTGCTGACGGGATTTTTCCTGGACGTCCTGTACGACCCGGATCTGCACGGCGCGCTGCAGAGACTGCTCTATCCTCCACACAGGGTGGTGGCGCTGCTGTGCGGCGTGACGGAGGCCGACCTGAACGTGGAGTGCTTCGAGGGCTGGCCGAGCTGGAGGAAACTCTACGCCGACGACGAGCCGGGCGTTTATGTTTCTACCGTTTTGGAGTCAATAGCTGACAGTATGCAGACTTTCATCACCAAAACAAACGACAAATCCTTCACCGGAATTAAATATTTATCCACATTTTGATTTGAAACATCTGCAGAGATTTGATTTTTAACATTCGGAAATTTCAAATTTGCTGTTTCTTTAGGACGGACAGATGGATAAAACCAAGGGCGTAGGTTTGGTCTAAGTTTTGGTGGGACCTTACAACTTACTCACCAACTCACCAGCATTTAAAATGAATGCTACCACTGCGTAGTATATTGAAATATTAAACTAATCAATGTAGATTTTCGTTTATTTATTTTGTTTTTGTTAAAAAAATACATATGTTTTTTTTTTTATTTATATGGCAAAAATTGGTCGGGACTATTTTATATCCCTTGAATATTGGTCGTGACATGTCACGACCGTCCATACCCAAACCTACGCCCATGGATAAAACCAACATTTTTTTAAATTAAATGTTCTTTCAATTCATTTAATTTAGTTATTTCAAACAGGTTTTTAAAAACAAGAAAATAAGTAATCAGTAGGTCCAGAGAAAACGTGGAAAGGAGCAAAAAGAAGTGAATTTTATTTAATCCTATTTTATCCCAATTTCATTTATATTTTTATACCAAGTAAATATTGGGCCCATATCTGTGATACTGATACTTTTTGTTATTTAAGTTTGATTTATCAACAAACTTCTAATCTCTAGATGTTTTTGTGATTTTTCTTTTAAATTGTTTTGTAAAAAACAAGGACAGAATTTGGACAAATTTTATAGCTGTCTATGAAATACTTTAAAAACAAATTAATCTGGAAAACATAGAAAAACAAAGAAAATTTGTGTTTTTCTACACAAAGTACAAAAAAACATTTGAGAGCAAATAAAAACAAAATGTTGAATCAACAAACTGCAGACAATTATAATTTTAAAGTAAATCGAAACAAAATATTTAAACTGAAAAACATTTCAACATTTATTGATCTTATCGTATCTGATGCCAACTTATTAGCCATATTATCAATATTTCGGATCGATCAGCCCAAATCTAAAGCTTTCTTTGCCTATAAAAATGTTTTTATTCCTCCTTAAACCCTAAAAGAAGAAGGATATTAACGTGTTAACATGTTTCCAGTTGTGCACGATAAATTGGAAAAATTCAACCATTTTAAAGATAATTTTTCTGTTTTGTTCGAAGGCAGGCGAGCAGAGGCCGAGCTTCAGAGCGAATATCCTGCAGCAGAGTCGCTCGTCTCTGCCGCAGCGGCGGCTTCTCTTTTCTCCTCTGAAAATCCCACGGCGGGTGAAAGCGAAGAGGAAGAGTCAGAGGAGCAAAGCGAAACGTTCCTGAAGGAGGAAGAGCGAGCGAGCGGCGAAGATTCAGCATCAGAACGCATCAGCTCACCGACACAACCGACATGTCTGACTGTTCAGCCCAGCAGAGTTCACTGTGGGGTGAGGATGAAGAAATAAAAACTAGAGCTGGGCGATACTGGCTCAAAATAAATATCCAATTTCTGATTTTAATGGAGTTTATGTTTGCTTTCTTTTCTAAAAAGATAAAAAATACAGAAAATAATTTTAAAAAGTGGTGTATTAGAGCCAAACTACAAGAATTTTTGTTTAATTACGAGAATATTTATCTATTTAACTAATCTGTAAGATTGATTAATCAAATATCAATAATATTTGATTAACTGATAAGAATGATTAATCAAATACAGATTTGATTAATCAATAAGTTGAATATATTTGACTAATAGATAAAATTGATGAATTAAATAGACATAATTTGATTAATCGTAAGATTGGTTCATCAAATAGAGATTGATAAGAATGATTAATCAAATATGTATATTTGATTTATTAATAAGTTAGATATTTGATTGAGAAACCTGACTGATCGAACAGAGATATTTGATTAATCGATAAGAATGATTGTTCAATCAAATATTACAGGCAATATTTACTCTGGTTTGTTCTGTTCAGGATCAAGAGACGATTTTCATCGTATTCAGAAGCAGAGTGGGTTTCGGGTCGCCGGTGGAAGTGGAGTTCTCACCTGAAGGCGCAGCGTCCAAACGGGTTCTGGCCTCGGTGGAGAACGAGTTCACCATCAGCGTCTCTGCACCAGGCGAGCATCAGCAGGAAGACGGTTTCTCTGCTGCATTTCCTAAACATTATCTCATTATCTTTGTGTTTTTTCTGTCATTTCTACACAGAAATGCCTGCAGGAGTGACTTCGCTCGCTCTGCACGCCGACGGCTCGCGTGTCGATCTGAGTCCGGTCACATTTTACACCAGCATGGGAGAAATTAGCCGGCATCTAAAACAGGCTACTGACCCCGTGAACTTCATCTGCCAGGTGAGACATTTCTGTTTCCTCTTGTCTGTCCTGGTTTTTCTGTTTGTTAGATTTTTTATTCTTTGACTTTTTTAACTGATTTTTGCTTCCAGGCCTTTAACTTGACCTCCAATGCAACAGAATCAGTGGACACATTGCTAACGGACTCGTTAAAGTCCAGGATGCCTCAATCCGGTCTGCAGCTGTTTGGAGTCAAACAGATTGAAGAAGACAACATGTCAGCATGTGAGTAAAGTTTTCTGATTTCATGTTGAGCTAAAGGTTTTGAGATGATTCCTATTTTTTTATAAATAAAAACGCAATCCTGCAAAAACACAAAATCTCACCAAACATTTTTGGTCTATTTTCTAGAGCAAATATCTTAGCACACTTAAAATAAGAAAATTAATTTACAAGTAACTTTTCTGCAAGATATAGGAGCTTGTTTTAGGTCAATACGTGTTTAAGGTTTATAAAATAGTACTAGTCTCACTGACAATATGAGAAAAATGTTTTGTTATAAATGAAGAGTGAAGAGAAAATAGAACTTTTTCATCAATATTAAGAAATAATTAATTATCTTGCAGAAAAGTTACTTGTGAGTTAGCTTTGTCTTATTACAAGTGTGATCATTTATTTGCACTAGAAACTAGACCAAAAAATACTTAGTAAGGTTTTGTACATTTCAGTGTTCCTATGCGATTCAGCTTGATTTTAATCCTCCTTCACTGCTCGGTCTGGGCTTTCTCCCATTGAACTGGATTTCACTGAAAGAATTTCGACGACCAGGAGAAGTCGCTGCTGTGCTGTTTTATAATTGTATTCGGTTTTTAGTTTTAGCAATGGCAACGAAGGACATGAACGAAACCGTTCAGCATGATGATGTATTACAGTCATTGTACATAAAAAAGTAGTAAAATTCTAGAAAAAACTTGAAAATTTATGAGCACTGAAAGTCAAATGTTTGCAAGAAAAAAAACTCAGAAATTTTTCAAATTAATCTCAGAAATTAAAAAAAAAATACTTTGAAATATCTGAGTTTAAAAAGTAAAAAAAAATTCAGCTTTTGAAACAGAAATCTTCAAAGTTTTTTTAAAGAAAATTTCTAAGGTTAATCTCAAAATTTTCATTTTTGTTACTTTTTAAACCCAGAAATTTCCAAGATTTTTGTCTAAGGAATTTCTGAGTTGTCAAAATTTTTGTTGTTTTTTTCTTGCAAATTTTTCACCTTTCAAACTCAGAAATTTCTACTTTTTTAAAGTAAATTTCTGAGAATAATCTCAACATTTCTGAATATTTTTGGTGGAAATTCAATCCTTTTTTTTCTCCATCTACTATGACCCTAATACATCGTCACAGTTCGGAGCCAACATTGGCAGCCATCTTGCTCGGATCAGCACTTCTCTTTTTGCAGTGGCAGATGGTTGTTAACAGTTGAGCCAATTTGTGGTAAACTTAAGCGTCAAACTGGCGCATTACAAACGATTGGGTAAAGCTTAAAACCTCAACACCTTGCTTCAAGTTTTTCTACCTTTTTTTAACCTTTTGTCTTCCTATTTTCTGGACTGAAAATCAAGAAGCGCAACATTCAAACTTCATGCAAATGCAGAATCGAACCAAGCGCATCCAGTGATTCGCAGCTACTTTACTCTACAGCTACATTTACAGCCGGTGGAGAAGTGACAGAAATCATGCGGACATTATCTGGCTGTTTTAGAGAGGAATCACGTTCAGGCTGAGAGGATTTTATTGCTGCAGACGAGAAAGAGATTGGGAAGATTATAAAACAGTGACTGAGATAAGGCTGTGTTAGATCATAGAATCATTACACGTACAACACACAGTTGTCCTTGAATACATCCTGTTATTTTTGGTTAATAAATGAGAACTGGTGTTGAGTTTCTATCATGGAGATCTGGCTGTGAACTTCCTCCACGCACCACTCCCAGGGTTGATTCTCACCCTGAATGTAGCAGCAGAGGGTATCGGTGACCAGAACCGCAGCATTTAAACTTTAAATTTAATCATTGCTGGCTTAAAGAAATTATTTTAAAACCTCGTTTTGTGAAAGCTAGCTTCCCCATTTTAGCTCCTGCAACAAAATTGATGTTTAGCTAATTATATTCATATATGCATGTGAGTGGAAGTTGGTCTAAATGCATGCATGATGCATCTGTCCATTGTCTGCCTGCTTATCCTTACAGACAGAATAAACAAATATGCACACCGATACATAAGGTCAGTTTAGAGAAGCAGTCGTGTTTTTGGACGGTGAGAGGAAGTTGTAGGAGTAGCCAGATAGAAACAGCGCATGCACAGGGAGAACATGCAAAGTTCATGCAGAAAAACTTCAGGTGGGGATTGGAACCCAGTTCCTTTTTGATGCAAGCAACAAAATAACCAGTCAGCCTCATACGATGTTTTTAAGTGTGAGCGACTGTCCTGGTGAAGTGAAAAACTATTTGATCTATTTTAGGAACAAATCTGCAAACAGTTTCACACACTCTCACCAACTTCTGATCTAGTTTCTACAAACAGCTCAGTAGACAATGAAGTAAGACAAAAATAGGTTACATAGAACTTTTCAGCAAGACATGAAATTATTCTGCAGGCAGATTATTTCACTCACAACAAGATGTTTTAAATATTTGATTATTTAGCATGCTAATTGATTAGCATTAACCATGCTAACCAAACTAAAAATTTGGTTAGTCTGCTAATTAGTTTACCACATAAATAAAGGTACTAGTTCCCCTGGTAGACTCAATATCTAGCTTGCCAACTAAATATTTCATTTGGATCTAAATATTGAGCTGGAAAGTCAATATTTAGTTTGCTAACTAATTATTTTTTAAGCTAAATATTTTGTTGATTATCTACATATTTAGCTTGCTAACTCAATATTTAGCATGCTAATCAAATAGTTGGCTTTGTTAAGCACATATTAATATTTAGTTGGTAACCACAATATTTATCTTACTAATTAAATATTTAGATTGGAGCTAAATATTTTATTCCAAACTGAATACTTAGCTGCTAAACTAAATATTTATAATAAATAACATGATAAAAATCTGACTCTGTATAATGAACCCATATTTTGTTTCTATCGTTTCTTGCGGAAAAGTTATTTGTAAGTTAGTTTTGTCTTATTTCCAGTATACTAACGTGTTTGTAGAAACTAGACCAAAAGTACTTTTTAGGATTTTGAGTTTTTGCAGTGAATTGAGAACAAAACTGGTATGCAGACTCTTTTTTTTTTTTTTGACACAATCAGACATGAAAGCAGCTTTTTACATTTACCCCTGAATAAACTCTCTCCTGCTTCTGCTTTCCAAATGATGCTCACTTAGTTCAGGATTAAGATTTACAATCTGTTTGTGTTTCAGATCAGCGCAAGGAAGAGCTGCCCACGTTGCTCCACTTTGCTGCTAAATATGGCTTGAAGAAGCTCATGAGCTCCCTCCTGCGGTGCCCCGGGGCTCTGCAGGCTTACAGTGTGATGAACAAACATGGCGACTACCCAAACACACTGGCAGAGAAGAGCGGCTTTCAGGACCTCAGACGTTTTATGGACGAATTTGTGGTAAGTTAACTCATGAATCGATTAATGAGTTCATCTGAAGTTGATTGCTCTTAGCGATCAAGTTATAAGCGGCCATTTTCTTAAAAACTTGAGTTTCCCTTTTATCAAGAGGGCTGAAGGTCTTTACATAACGTAAAGGGCTATTTTTTCATAATATGCTGAATTTAACCAAAAACATAATTCAATTGTAACTTTATTTTATGTCGGCTGTATTAAATACTGACTAAATAAACACAAAATTGTGGTTTACTCACATCCTCGCGTTCGTAGCACATCGTCATTTTTAGTTGAGAAGTTGAGCTGCTCCGTCTTGCAGCTCGGCTGAATCAGCGCCATTAAGGTAATATATTGTTTATATATTAAGAATATAAACATATCAAGTGTTTATATTTCAAAACAGAACCGCATGGAATCCATTTAGCATCCCGCACCAGACTCTTTGGACAGTTTGGTTTTTTTAAGGGATACCGCCGCCATCTTAGATTCTGTATTAACGGCTCCTCTGCGTAAGGCTGCCCCGCGGCGCCCTCTGCTGGGTGGCGGCCAAACTACAACAATAAAAGAAGGTTTAAGCGGGCGATTGGAACTCATTTTAATCTAATAAACAATAAAGTCGATTAATCGTTTTTATCCATAGATAGAAAACATTTTTAAATGAAACATTTATAATTAGAGTTAATAGTCTTGTTGGAACCCTCTCAGGAAACAGCAGACCTGCTCCAGTCTCACCTGGAAGACAACTTGAACTTGGACAACGAGGCGGAGATCTACGAGGCGGAGATCTACGAGCCGATGTCAAATTCTTCTCAGGACATCATGATGAAGTACTCCGGCTGCACTGAGGATATTTACGAGTCGATGCTCGGCCTCGACCCTGAGTGTGCAGAAGACTTATGTAAGATCAGCTCTGTGATAAAAATACTCCAAGCTCTTACAAAATGATGCTGATGGTGTGACATGACTGTTACAGATGAAGTCATGACTGTAGTAGATGAGAATCCAGAAGAAGCTATGCTCAGGAAGTTCTTCCAAGGTATTTATATCTTTTTAATTTACATCATATAGTAATACTAATGATAACTTCTGATAATAGTTTTGGTGTTTTCATTATAGTTTATCTTTATTTTGTTACTTTTTGTTTGTCCAATTAAGCTGGTTTTAATTTGTGTTTAGAGTGTGTTTGATAGTTTTTCTTAGTTATTATTAGTTAAATATTGTATAGTTTTAGTCTAGTTTTTAATAGTTACAGTAATAGTCTTAGTTTGTTCGTATTTTGTGTCATTTTTAGGTACAAATTAAGAAAGTTTAAGTATTGTGACTGTTCTGTGACTATCTTTTGTATTGTGTATACAGAAGATACCATTTCCAAAAATGTATTCAATTATTGTTCAGTTATTCAATTAATGTCGGTTCTGGAATTTTTGTTGTTGTTTCTTTGTTTAACAGAAGAGCAAGACGTAACATAAAAACATTTCACATTTGACATTTTTTACAGATAATATATTTTAAATAATCCTCCTAAAAATAGTCAGAACAAAGTATAACAATGGTATAACTACTATTAACAACAGAAACAATACGGTAAGCAAAATATCAGGACAGAAAAAAACCAATAAAATCAAGACTTTAAAGCACAAATAAAAATAAAATCTGGGGCTAACAGCAAATTAAATTCTGATATAATTGAGAAAAGTTTGAAATATTCAACTTTTTTATTCCTTATTGAAATTCCATATATTCAGTTTTCATTACTTTGTTAGTTTTTGTTCACTATAAGAACCTTATTTCTGAATATATTTGATTTTCCCGTCTGGCAGCGAAACCGCACGCCGCCGAGAACCAAGTGAACGCCCCGCCGCCTACAGCTGAGAACAATGACAGGAACGAACACGTCAACTTTGATGAAATAGAGGAGGAGGAGGATCCGTACAACATCTGTCCAGAGGATATTTATGACACCGTGGATACAAACAGCACCTATAACCCGGGAGTCCAGAACCGCCCTCCGGCCCCCATCCCCAGACCTGAGGCTGAGCCCGAACCTGAACGACCCGCAACCTACATTTCCAGAGGTCTGCTGTTCACTGTTAAGTTTTTACACACAGGGCCGGCCCAAGGCAGATGCTTAGGACCTCCATACCACCAGGGGGCCCCTAAGAGCACCAAGCTAGCATGATAAAACATACATATATAAAATAACATTGAATAATATAAATTAGTGGAGAAAGCATTTCTTTCTACATGGTTTTTATAGTTGTTACACAAATAACTGTTAATCACGTCCTGTGGAGAGACGGCAAGCTCAAGTCGTAGCAGTGGCAGCTAGAGTGGCACTTCTGGCTGCCGGAAACTGCCACAGCCTCCTGGTGTTTGCTTCCGGCTTTTGTGTCCGATGCCGCGGCTTCTGAGGCAGGTTGAAAATTGAACATGAATATGAAGAAGTTTATTCCGAAAGAAAAAACCAGGAATCGTGGCAGCTGACACCAGCAGTGCCACTACAGCTGCCACAATTTGAGATTTCAAATTCAAAATTTTTTTTTTAGTTTGTTACTCCCGTAAGGTTTAAATCAACAACCATAATAACATCGGTATTATGTAAGCTAATTGCAAATGATGCTAATGACAGCAGGTATGTTACACACATAGTGATAAACCATCTGGTGTCTGTATGGGGGCCACAAATAAAAACCTGCCTAGGGCCTCAGAAGGGTTTTGGCCAGCCCTGTTTAAACCCTTTAAGTTAATTTATTCTGATTTAAAATTATTAGCGTCATTAAAGATTTGTGTTTTTTATTTACAGTTTTTTCAGATACAGACATGTCCAAACGTAACTCAGTGGACAGTGGATGTCCTGCAGGTAAGACGGTTTCTGTTTTAGATTTTTAGTCTTGTGAGAAGCAGCAACACGCTTTTATTCCCTTTAAAAAAAGTTTAAAGAGCTTTTTTACTGACTCCTCTTGTCTGATGCCTACTTGCTTTTGAATTTGCATAAAGTTACTTTTGGGCGTAGGAACCATCTCTGGGTGTTTTTTTTTATATATCTAAACATAACCTGATTATCTTTTACGAAGAGTTGTTGTTTTTTTTGTTTGTTTTGGTTTTTTTTAGCTAAAAGTCTCAACTTTACATAAAACAGTGTGAATAAAACACACTTTATGTTTCACCACGGTAGAATGTAATTTAGCAACTGTAATTTGTGATTTTTGCAGACTCAGGGATTTCTTTATGGAAAATGCACTTTAATCATAAATATCTCTGGACTTTGACACCTTGAATTTCCCCCTTTCCGGAAGGAACAATTCAAAATTCAGATTTTTAGATATTTTGCAGCTAGTATGACGTGTGGTTTTGTGTTTTGCTGATGTTTTGCATTATGGCCACCAGTCTCAGCTTTCTCAGGCTTTACTCAGTCCTGTCGTGAACTTTGACACTGAACATGCTTATTTAAGACCATAGAAAATGAAATGCAGCTTTTATGGCTTTTCTCAGAGTTTCATGATTTAACATTGACGGAAAAATGCAGAGATGTCCACTTTTGTAGCTTTGAAATAATATTTAATGTGCTTTTATTGTATTGTTGGCTTACATTGTAAATCATTATATGTCCCAAGACTACAATAGTAGTAATTCAGCTTTAATTTTAGCACTTTTTGCAATATTTAAATGGAGTTGATTAGAATCTGTTGTTACAAAGCAGAGAAAATTTATTTAGTAGAAAGAGAGAAAAGAAAAAAAATCAATAGACATGCAGTTGGAAATTATTGAGTGCATTTTAATTTATCGTACAATGAATTAATTTATTCACTTCATAATTTAGTCTAATCCTTCTTGGAGTAAATTATCAAATCTTGAAAATAGGCTCATATTTTAGAAGCATTATCTGACGTTTGTTATTAGGAAAATGAAAGACGGTGTTGGTTTATTTTCTGCGGCTGCGAACACAACCTGAGCCTGCTGAGCCGAGCAAACGTATCTAGACCTTTGTGGTGTTTCTGTCATGAGACATGAGAGTGTCTGTGACACCAGCTTGGTCAAATAAAACCAGCAGTCATTGCAGTTAGCTCTGTGGTCAGGGTAAAGTTTACAACCACGCCTCCTCCCAACGAAACGACTTCCTTCAGACATTAACACGCACAACATGGCTGAGAGCAGCTCTACTCTAAACTTAAATGAAATATGGGTAAAAATAAAATATTCATCCCACTTTTCTTTTTTTCAGCTCGCCCTGTGAGCGAGGCTCCCTGCTCGACCTATGACCCCTATGGCGGGATGAAGACCCCGGGGCAGCGGCAGCTCATCTGCCTGCAGGAGCGGGTCAAAGTGGGGGAGATAACGGTGGACGAGGCCGTCCAGGAGTTCAAAGCGTGGCAGTTCGACCACGAGCGGCGCGCTAACTCTCTGCGCTATCAGCAGGTAGATGATCAACAAACATCCTCGTCTGATAGCAGCGCCATAAACCTCACATTTAATTCTTCTTCCTTAAAGGACAACCTGAAGAAACTACGAGATAGCATCACGAGACGTCACAAAGAGAGGGAGAAGACGGGGCAGGAAATCGGTGAGGTGTTTGGAGTTGACATGTCGACATCTTGTTGTGTTCACACGACTTCCTGTTGAGCTCATGGCTTCTGATGTGGTCTGCTTCTTCTCTGCCAGATTATGAAATAAGTGCGCCGCTGCAGAGGAGCCTCTACTGGGGATCCAACTCGACATTAGAGTGCAGCGTGTACGAACCCACACCCAGAATGGTGGCTCCGCCCCCTCCGGCGACTCAGCCAATCAAAAGAGGGAGCTGGAAGACTGGCAGTACGTCCAGCACATCGAGTGAGTCTTTGGTTATTTTATTTTTAGGGATGAATATTATTGAATGTGGAGTAATCGGTTCAGAAAAGAGCTGCCCCTGTGATGAGCAAGCGGTGTGTTCATGGTGCCGCCATATGGGTGGGAGAAACGGCTACCGGGACACACATACAAAGAAATTGCTTTTATCTAGGAAAGATGTGGAAACTCCATAAAGTAAATACATCTTTTATTGCAGAAGCATAATATCAAACAAAAAAAAGAGAAAATAAAAATCTATATTTTGTTTGCGTGCAGTGGGGAAAAAATCTAGTGTTAAAATTCACATTTTGCATGTTTTTATACTTCCATTTGGGTCATTTTATTAACTTTTTTATTAAAAAATAATACAATAAAAATACAAAATATAATTTTAATGCAGTAGGAAAAAATATCTGGTGTTAAAATTCACATTTTGCATTTTTTTTATTCTTCCATTCGGGTTTTTACTGCTTTAAAAAAGCCCAAGAGTCCAAAAAAGACACTCTGCTGTTTTTTTGGGAATAATTTGTTTTGGTGTCTAGGAAATGAGTTGTTTCTGCGGCGTTACCTAGCAACCCTAGCGGAGTTTCCTCCCGTTACCTAGCAACCCCAGCTGAGCTTCAGGATGTTTTTATTCAGCGGGTTTTATTGCTGCATTTGCTGTGAACATAATAGACTTTTTGAAGGCTTTTTGTTGTTACCTCTGCTCTCCGCTTACAGTTTCAGTATCTGGTCATGAGGAAATGCAGAACAAGGTTCTATTTTTACACGTTTAGTTCATGAAATAGCTTCAGAAAGGTACCGTATTTTCCGCACTATAAGGCGCACTTTCAATGAATGGCCTATTTTAAAACCTTTTTCATATATAAGGCGCATAGAATAGATGCTACAGTAGAGGCTGGGGTTATATTATGCATCCATTAGATGGAACTGCGCTAAAGGGAATGTCAACAAAACAGTCAGATAGGTCAGTCAAACTTTATTAATAGATTACAAACCAGCGTTCTGAAAACTCCCTTCATTCCCAAAATGAATAAAAAGCTGTTTTATTATTTTCCCCGAGGTAAAGTAAGTGACGTGGTATTTTTGTGACACAGTTTATCTTTTAACAACAGCAAGGTATAACATATAGTGGAGGGGAACTTTTCCTCGATTCAATAAACACGTAAAAAACAGTCTGATACTGTTACGGTAAATCAAATCACAATATATATCCACTTCCGCTATAACCATTGATTCGTTCATGTTAAATTCTCTCGCTGCTGCTCTGTTCCCATGTTCTACTGCGTGACTGATCGCCTTGAGCTTAAACTCTGCGTCGTCAGCGTGTCTCTTAATAGGAGCCATTTTGGGGTCTTTATACAAAACCCAGCCTGCACCGCGCGCTTCTTCTTCTACGGGGGAAAATGAAGTCGGCGGCTGCTTACCGTAGTTGCGAGACCTGTTGTGGCTCAATATTGGTCCATATATAAGGCTCACTGCATTATAAGGCGCACTGTCGGCTTTTGAGAAAATTGAAGGTTTTTAGGTGCGCCTTGTAGTGCGGAAAATACGGTAAAAATAAAATAGATCTGTTGACCTGTTTTTCCTGTTTCTAAAAACGTTTTGACCGATTTGCACTGTAACATGTTTTGTCAGTGAATCAAAAAGCTTCAAATAATAGCCTCAATCTTCGTTTTAAAGAGAAAACAACATAATTTTTGATAAATATGAACTTCAGGAAACATTTTATTGGTACGTTTTGGGTCTTGAAACAGTAAAATGAGATTTTTTTGCAGAAGCTACATCTGGTGTTGCTTATTTAGGTTTCAGAGTTAAAATCCTTCAGAAATTTGCTCCTGACAACATGTGCATGTTGACTTTACCCTGTTGATTCTTATGTACAGCAGCAGCCGTACAGAGTGGCCTTACTCCATCACTCACCAGACAAACTACAAATCACGTGTTGCCCTTTTACTCCAACTTGTTTTCTTTTCACTTCAGGCACAGAGAGCAACAGACTCAGCACTAACAGCACCTTTAGCCTCAGCAGCGGGACAGAACCGGACTTCGAGGTGAGCTCAGAACCTCGGGTTTGTGTTGATGCACTGCAAAAACACAAAAGTATTTTTGGTCTAGTTTCTAGTGGGATATTTTAGGTCACTGGAAATAAGACAAAACTAACTTATAAGTAACTTTTCAGCAAGAAATATTCAGTAATTCCTTAATATTGATGAAAAGTTTCAGTGGCAGATTATTACCTTCAACATGGGAAAAAATTATTTTGAAATTTCATCAATGTTAAGGATTTATTGCCTTAAAACAAGCTCTTCTGTCTTGTATATCTTGTACTTGTAAATTAAGTTTGTTTTATTTCAAGTATGCTGAGATATTTGCACTATAAAGTAGACCAAAAAAAGAAATTTGTTTTTGCAGTGCAGAGTGAAGTCAGTGTTAATATATGCAGTAAATAAAATTTTACACAACTCTTTCCACCAGCAACCGTCTCCTTTAACAGATTAAATCTGTTTTTAAGTAAAGTTTTGTGTGTGTAGAAACTAGACCAAAAATGACTGATTTTGTGTTTTTGCAGTGTAAATCGTGCAGTGAGAAGATGTTCAGGTTCAGACCAACTGATTCTTTCTGCTTTTAACTCGGAATCGTGACTGAGAAATCTTTGTTTCACATTTTATCTTGGCTGCAGCTCAAACATCTTGCTCATATTTTGTGTTTGACGATGCATAAAGCCGCAGCTGTTCGTTAACGGAGGGAGTTTTGTTTTCTCATGCTTTGTTCTGTTTTGGGAACTTTGACTCTGAGCTTGAGGAAGTTCTGACCCAAAGTTTGAGCTCTGCCTTAATGTTCAGTTAATCCGGTTATCAGCTGTGTCACTAAAACCATCTGTGGAAATTAAAGTGTGATTTTCAAAGCGGCACCATCTAGTCGTAACAAAAAGAAAGTGCACCCTGTTTAATTGTTGCCCCAGCCCGTTGCCCAGCAACCCCAGCAGAGTTCCACTCGTTACCAAGCAACGCAAGCTGAGCTCCAGCACGTAGGTCGCTGTATTCGCTGTACAATGGCTGCTGGAAAAGACAAGAGTTCTTGTTGTTGACCCACCATCCAGAAACCACTTGCTGCATTCTTGTTGGCTGTACAGGAAGCCCTACTACTGCTTTTCAAAGATGTATGGATGTATGCACATTTGTTTGCTGCCATTTTGAGGTGAGAGTGTAAACGTTGCATTTTGGGGACGTGGCCAGTAGCAGCTTATTTGGATTTAAAGTGACGGAGGCCCAACTAAAGTCTTACTATCTAAGACCACCGATCTGAACCTGTTCAAGGAAGCATTAGGTCACCTTTAAAAGACATTCAGTTTTTCTTTTTCTTCATATTTGCAGATTTATTCATTGATGCTAATGCAACAACATTGAAAATAATTAAAAATAATTATGGGATCTGGTAACTCTTAGTTTTTGTCCTTCCTGATACTTTAAATGTTACTCTGACTGATTTTATTTTCCTGTATGGTTCATATATTTAATGTTTCCCCTTCATCTTTAAAGGACGCAGTGGAAACTCTTCCTCCTCCTCCTCGGCCTCCGCGACCCTCCGACCCGGTGCCCGGCGTTCCTCCACCCAGGCTTCCTCCGCGGATCCCAGAAAGGTAAGGAGGCGTAATTAGGGGCAGAAAGCGCCGCTGAAGAACAAGCAGAGAGTGATAAAGAGGAAGCGTTCACCCTTCAGCGAGTCTGCAGCTGTGAGTTTGAGGGGAAGACTGAGAAAGTGATAAAAAAAAAAAAATGCAAACCTATAAATATCTACAGGGCAGCGTCACGTTCTCGGAAAAGTTTAGGTGACAGTTTTAGACTGAGGTCCAGAAAATGTCGTCCTTCCACCAAATTTAAAGGCTGAATTCAACATTTTCAAACATTTTCCAGAAGGAAAATTATTCATGTTATTTACAGAATAAAAACATCTGTGAAATGAATATCTACTGATTAAATATCCTGTGACCTTTATTATTAGCGTGATGCTAAATTTCCCAACACTTTATTCATCAGAACGACGGGAATTAAGAAGGTCAGACATGAAATGTCACATCTCTGATGCTTTAACCCGAAAGCCTGATACGGAGGTGCAATTCATCTGGGTGGGTTTATTCATCCGAGCTTCGTGGAACTGCAAGATCTTATCAGCAACGCTGTTTTTAGTTCGATGAGGCGACGCATTTACTTTTTTTTTTTCTAATCCGAGAAGACTAAATGTTTGAAAGTAGGCCGTGTGGTTTGATAGATGTGCAACCGTAACATGGGAAAGTGCAGCGCTCGGTGAATAACGCGTTTGATTTATGCACAGCCTCTGTTCAACAGAGAAGCTTTCAGAGAAGAAAACGACGATGCAGCTCAGAAACGTCTTATTCTGTTGCAGCAATAACCAATAAATCAATTAATTACGTGATCAATTAAAACCAACTCAATCATTTCCATTTGCGTGATTTATCTTTTCTCTCTTTCTAAAAAAACTGGAAGGTAAAAGTCTCCAGTTTGGTGTTTTGGTCTCAACGAGCCGTTTGTTTTGTTTACAGTTTTCATAATTCATCTTATTTGTTGTTTTCTTTATTTATTTTGGATATTTAAAATGTCTTCCAGTGTTAAATGTGCATTAGAATTTAAATTTTATAATTTTTAAGAATATGTTCTTGTATTATTATAAAAACTCCTTGATGAATTTGAATTAATGTGATTTCAGCAACATTAAATTTCCCTTTGGGATCAATAAAGTATTTTTGAGTTTCATTTACTGTTAATAAATAAACAAAGATTTCTCAAGCAAAGTCTAAAAGCAGTGTCAGATTTTTGCCTTAAAAGATTGAAGTTGTTTAGTTTCTGAGCTTTTTGGTCCCAGTTTGTTCCCAGCAACAAAAATGAGAACTTTCTTCGAAAAGCGTTTATTTAAAGAAGTTCAGTGAAAGGGTGTGATTCAGTTTGTTTATGAAAAAATGTCAATGGACGGGTAAAACAGAGAAAGGAAAAACAAAACTACTGTGGCCACAAAGGAGAAAATTTCAAACAGAAACATTCTGACCTAAAAATTTCAAAAATGATCAAGAAAAAAACTGAAATCTTTTAGATTATTCTCAGAAACTTTAGAAAATGTTCAACTTTTCAAACTCCAAAACATCCCATTTTTTTTCTAGAAATTTTCTGGGATTAATTTCCGGATTTTCGTGACGGCCGTGTTTTCTGTGCTGCAGGGTGCCGGAGACGCTGCACGAGCGCTACATTTCCTGCCCGACGCGCGCTCTTCCTCAGCGACCCGCGCCCAGACAAACGCAGGCGGCGCCGCCGGTTCCCCGCCGCCGGTGATGGCCGGCCGCCTGCGGCCCGGTCGGACTGAACCCACCGGTACCGAGGGAGAACCGGTGGCTGAACGTGATGCTCTGGAGAATTTCTTTGGATGATCTGAAAAAAATAGTGCGAATTGTTTCTATTATGTTTTTTTGTGTATTTGACATTATAATTAATGTAAATAAGATTTTTTAGTAGAAGTGACATTTAGGGTCACACTAGATGTTTAAGCCCAAAATTAGTCTAATTAAAGTTCACGGTTCAGGGTGTTTCTTTAGATTTTTTTTCTGTCCCTTTAAGACACTTTTCATGTGTTTTATTGCACATGAAGACATCAGAGTCCATAAAAACTCCAACATGGAGTCCAGGCAGATGATTTGGTGTGAATGTTGCAGGTTTTAATCTTCAGCTGCGTCGGGTCGGGCCCCTGGACCCGTCTCCAACAGAAACGCCTGTAAATTATGTATGAAGACTGGATGTGTTGCTGTAAAATACCAGAGTCTATTCTGCATTAATGTTGCTTGCTTTATCTGACCTGCTCTTGTTTGCACAGTCGAGTTTAAATGGTGTAACTTTTCATTGTTGTGCTTGATAAAAAGTTTCCCAAAGTAACTGTCGGCTCTTTGTTGCTGCTGGAAGAAATGAGTTTTACGACGGCGAGTTGTTGTTACCTACGGTACTGCAGAAAGGGAAAAAAGAAGTACATTTCTGCACTTCTTAGAAAAAAATGGAAATGTATGAGCTTGAAAAGTCGAAAATGTTTGCCTTGACAATTTTTTCATAAGTTTTTTTCTAAAGGATTTCTGAGATTAATCTCAAAATTTCTGTCTTTTCTTTCAAGTGTTTGAAATTTGACAGAAATCTCTGTCAAATTTGTAATGCAAGAGGGAAAAGAGATTTTATGAGGGGCCGTTTAGGACAAAATTTACGTTTTGTCTCTCACACACTACCAAAAAGTCTCGCATACTCCAAAAAAGTAGCCACGCACACTCCAAAAAATTACGTTTTGTCTCTCACACACTACCAAAAACTCTCGCATACTCCAAAAAAATAGCCTCGCACACTCCAAAAAATTACGTTTTGTCCCTCACACACTACCAAAAACTCACGCATACTCCAAAAAAATAGCCTCGCATACTCAAAAAAATTACGTTTTGTCTCTCACACACTACCAAAAACTCTCGCATACTCCAAAAAATTACATTTTGTCTCTCACACACTACCAAAAACTCACGCATACTCAAAAAAATAGCCACGCACACTCAAAAATTACTCACGCACATTCAAAAAATACTCAAATTGCGTATACACACACTACTAAAATGTCACACACACACACACAAACGTTAACTTTCTCGCTCACATACACTACTATCAGCTCGCTCACATACACTGTACTAACAGCTCGCACATTCACAAACGTTAACTTTCTCGCTCACATACACTACTACCAGCTCGCTCACATACACACAAACGTTAACTTTCTCGCTCACATACACTGCTAACAGCTCGCACACACACAGACGTTTATCTCTCACATACACAAGACTAAAGTTGAACACACACACAGTACTAAGACTCGTTTTATGTATGTGTGAGAGCGAGACTTTTTATGAATGTGTGAGAGCCAGACTCTTTTTGAATGTGTGAGAGTTGTCACGGAAGAGGCGGGGCATAATTTTTGGATCAAACTGCGCATGCGTAGATCCTAAACTATAAGTTTCGATTGTTGACTCACTGTATGTTCTATTACTTAGCAGAGGTGTGACCAAGTCACTGTGTTGCAAGTCTCAAGTAAGTCTCAAGTCTCTGTCCTCAAGTCCGAGTCAAGTCTCAAGTAAAGACAGGCAAAAGTCGAGTCAAGTCTCAAGTCAGGAGCTTTTAATTTCAAGTCATTTCGAGTCATTTTTATTTATTTTTTTTTAATAATTTGCAATTATACATAAAATTCAAATATTAGACCATTTGTTCTTTTTAAAATATGTATTTGAGGTTCATTTGTGATCCTCTTATTCATCTGGTATTCTTCAAATCTGTCAGAAGTAAACAGATGTCAGACAATAAATGAATTACATTTGACTTCAGTTTACTCCTTCTATTCATAAATAAACATCAACACTACAACAATCATAGTTTTCATAAAATGAAATAAGTATAAATGAAGTTATCACAAGTAAACTCAGGAAGGTCTGGTGCATTTATTTTTCTGCTTTTATTTCTAAGTATGTTAGTTTCAGTCCTCCGTAAATATGGGACAGATATTCTAAACACAAAATTTATTTGGGACAGTAACTGTATTTGGTCTTTTTTTTTTTCCCAGCAAAGCTATACTACTTGGAAATGGGTTCTGTGCCACATGTGACAGTCACGCCGGTCAGCGCATTAAGTCAAAAACAGTTGACTTAATGAACTGACTGCAGTAAACAATATATTGTCAATATAATTTCCCAACGTAGATGTCTTCAAATACACCAACCATCCTTAGATGATACTAGACCCGGCTCATCATCATGATGGGACAGAGAGACTCTGTTCCCTGTGTTCAGGTCCAGAATCTGCTTTCTGTTCCGGAGCCCCGCTCACTATCCACCGGCTTCCTGAGCTAACACGGTGCACATTATTTGTGGAGGCATTTGAAGGACCGGATTTATGGTAAATCATCACCAATTTAACCCGGAGTACACATGCTAACACGAAGTTAGCTAAAGTCAACTATCTTACAGCAAAAGAAAAGTGCCACCTACCGATCTCTGTGAAGCTTCAAATGCCGGACAAAGTTGGACGTCGTGGCATCTCCATCCGATATTCTCTTCTTGCATGTTTTACAAGTTGCAGTTCGTTTTTTAGTCGAAAGTTCATAACCTACATAGCCAAAAGAAATTACTCGCGGAAGCATATTCGAGCGGTTATTTCGTATTTCGTTCCCTGAGCTCTGTAGCTTTGCCGCGTTTTTTTAAACGTCCAAATCCTGTTAATTTGATTGGTTGTGCTGCAGCTACGTACACATACATACATAAGGAGAGAGGAACAACATAGTGACTGTCTGCGCATATTGATACGGAATGAGTGAAATTAATTAATGACGCCACTTTATAAATAATGTGTTTTAAATTTTAAGACTTTGAGTAAAAAATATCAAGTCTTTTCAAGTAAACAGCTTCAAGTCGAGTCAAGTCCCAAGTCAATGGCATGAAAGTCAAAGTCAAGTCCGAGTCTTTGAGCATTTTTTCAAGTCAAGTCTCAAGTCGTGATTTTAACGACTCGAGTCTGACTCGAGTCCAAGTCATGTGACTCGAGTCCCCACCTCTGTTACTTAGTATATTTGTGCTTTTAAATATATATAGAACGTTTAACTTTCTTGTAGATTAAATGTGCTATAGAAATAAATGAATCTGATTGATTGATTAAAAATAGCAAAATTGCTGTAGTACAATCTGTCCACTGGGTGCCAGATTGTAGCACTGCGGGCAGTCGTTGAATCGTTTAATGCGCCTGTCAAAGTGCTGGTTGCCTCCGGAGAAGATAGAATGGTGTTTAAAATGGCAGCTGCCTGACCAATTCTCTCTCGTTTCGAATTAGAGTTAGCCATGTTCGGTATAGCAAACTCTTTCTTCTTCGGCACTAGTTGGCGCCGGTTAATAATTCCTGTAATACTGGCACCCAGTGGACAGATTGTACTACAGCAATTTTGCTATTTTTAATCAATCAATCAGATTCATTTATTTCTATAGCACATTTAATCTACAAGAAAGTTAAACGTTCTATATATATTTAAAAGCACAAATATACTAAGTAATAGAACATACAGTGAGTCAACAATCGAAACTTATAGTTTAGGATCTACGCATGCGCAGTTTGATCCAAAAATTATGCCCCGCCTCTTCCGTGACAACTCTCACACATTCAAAAAGAGTGTCGCTCTCACACATTCAAAAAGAGTCTGGCTCTCACACATTCAAAAAGAGTCTGGCTCTCACACATTCATAAAAAGTCTCGCTCTCACACATACATAAAACGAGTCTTAGTACTGTGTGTGTGTTCAACTTTAGTCTTGTGTATGTGAGAGATAAACGTCTGTGTGTGTGCGAGCTGTTAGCAGTGTATGTGAGCGAGAAAGTTAACGTTTGTGTGTATGTGAGCGAGCTGATAGTAGTGTATGTGCGCGAGCTGGTAGTAGTGTATGTGAGCGAGCTGATAGTAGTGTATGTGAGCGAGCTGATAGTAGTGTATGTGCGCGAGCTGGTAGTAGTGTATGTGCGCGAGCTGGTAGTAGTGTATGTGAGCGAGCTGGTAGTAGTGTATGTGCGCGAGCTGGTAGTAGTGTATGTGAGCGAGAAAGTTAACGTTTGTGTGTGTGTGTGTGACATTTTAGTAGTGTGTGTATACGCAATTTGAGTATTTTTTGAATGTGCGTGGCTATTTTTTTGAGTATGCGTGAGTTTTTGGTAGTGTGTGAGAGACAAAATGTAATTTTTTGGAGTATGCGAGAGTTTTTGGTAGTGTGTGAGAGACAAAACGTAATTTTTTTGAGTATGCGAGGCTATTTTTTTGGAGTATGCGTGAGTTTTTGGTAGTGTGTGAGAGACAAAACGTAATTTTTTGGAGTGTGCGTGGCTACTTTTTTGGAGTATGCGAGAGTTTTTGGTAGTGTGTGAGAGACAAAACGTAATTTTTTGGAGTGTGCGTGGCTACTTTTTTGGAGTATGCGAGAGTTTTTGGTAGTGTGTGAGAGACAAAACGTAATTTTTTGGAGTGTGCGTGGCTACTTTTTTGGAGTATGCGAGAGTTTTTGGTAGTGTGTGAGAGACAAAACGTAAATTTTGTCCTAAACGGCCCCTCATAAGATTTCCCTCTTTGGCAGTTTCTGAGCTTGAAAATTTGCTTTAAAAAACGTAACATTTTTTGCATTAATCTCAGAAGTTTTTTAGAGAAACTTGAAAATTGAGTTGCAAAGTCGACATTTTTTTACTTTAGAAAATAATAAATGTTTTTTCTGGAAGGTTTTTGGGAATAATGCCAACATTTCTGATTTTTTTTCTAGCAAATTTTGGACTTTCAGAGGTCAGAAATATTGTTATTTTTCTATGAAATTTCTGATATGAATATCAGAATTTCACTTTTTTTTTGCAAATATTCAATTTTGGATATTACAAAATTTGCCATTTTTTTCTAGAACAATTCTGAGGGTTTTTTTTCTTGCAAATATTTGACTTTTCAAACTGAGAAATTTCCAGCTTTTTTCTAGCAAAATGTTGACCTTCTCAAGCTTTGAATTTACCAAACAAGGAAATTTCTTGCAAATAAAAACAAATTTTGAGAAAAAACTCCAGTTTTGGGATTAAAATAAGAAATTTTCTAGAAAAGCTCAAGAATTTTCTATTTTTTTCTAGAAAATTTCTGAGATTGATTTAAAAATGTCTGAGTTCTTTGGTAAAATGTTTTCTATCTAGATTGGTCCTAATATGTTGGACCAGTTTTGACTTGACTGCTTTAGTTTTGGCTCATTTGTCCAACAGCGCCCTCTGTGATTATTGCGACGAATCAAAACCCTCAAGATAAATTCATCTTGTATTGCAGAAGTGAGATATTCTTACTCTTCCGTATTCACATGAGAGTAGCACTATTTCACAATAAAATCACAGAAGTAAAAGTTGTAAAAAAATACTTTTAAAAACTTTTTTTTCCCAAAAAGCTACTCGGGTAAATCTAACTGGTTTCTACCAAATTCTGCTTTTTTGTTCTTCTAATTCAGTTGTGTCCAAACCAAAGTTGAAGACACTTGCAAGATACTTTTTTTTTTCAGTTAAATGCAAAAAATACATATAACAAATAAAAGTGGTGCAATATTTACTACAGTCTGGTTTTTGTGGAAAGGAACTTTGTAAATCACTGATGATGATTTTGAGTAAAACTTTCTTGATGCACTTTGACGTGTCGGAGGGTTTGTTTGAGTTTTGAGTTGCTGGGACCTGCAGTGAATAGATGTGTACAATTATATCTAACCTGGTTGTAAGTTGCTTGAATTCCCGTTTTTGGGAAGCTGGTTTTTGTTCCTATGTTTGTCATTTGTCTCTTTTTTTCTTTGTTTTTCATTTCTCTGATATAAGAGAGAATAATTACTGTCATGTAATAACTACAAAGAAAACGTGTTCAGATAGTTGCATGATTGTATTTCTAAAGTGGAAAATCTCAATAAAAATATTTTGGTAAAAAAAAAAAAAGTTTCTTGATGTTTGTGAATCTGTTAACTGCAAAATTAAGAGGAAGGCTGATGGCTAAAATGAAAATATGTTTGTTGTACAAAATACTGGAGCATGAAATAAGAAATAACAAAATTGAGAAAATCAGACAGTAACAAAATGAAACACCTTGATTTTAGGGAATAATTTATAGTGAAGTAAAAAAGTAGAAATATTCCGAGTTTTTTCAGAGCTGCAGTGTTATAATTTGGCCACTTGATGGCGCTCTAACCTTCCGTATTTGGCAGGTGGGCTCCATCTAATGTTCTCATCTACAAACTCAGCTGTCTGCTGAATCAAAGTTTAAATAATACTTTATCTTACTGGTTTATATAAATTCAGGCTTCCAGGAGGAACTTCCTGTTGAATCCTTCAAAATAAAATGATGCAGTTCGATTAAAGTTTCTGTTTTTAATTGTAAGAAATGCTCTAGCTTATGTACTTTCAAAAAACATTACAGTGAGGGGTTTTAATTAATTCAATTTCCTATTTATTGTTTTAAATAATAATATTATTCCCAAAATCTAAATCTAACCTTTGATCCCAAACTTGAAAAATAGATGATCAGCCTTTAATTAAATCCAATAATCTCTCGCCGTCCACATCAGTTAGTTATATGCAGGGGCGCAACTCCATATTTTTGAGGTGGATGCGAACATATCTTCGGCGCCCCCCCATATATCGAATGATGACTGAGGCCTGCTCTTGCTTTGAAATATCAGGTGTGCAGTCCAGTTCCACTGCAAAGTACTTAGAGGACTTGATCTTGGCAGATATTTTACTCAAAACACACTCTGATATTGAATCTAAAAATTCATTCTGAGTGCACCATGTCAGATATCCAGTGGTTTGTTTGGAGGCAGCCTTTCTAAGATGCTCTGCCAGTGTTACATCATATCGTGCTATGAGCTCAAGGATTCCCAGAAAATTTCCATTTTTAGGATTTCCTAACTGAGAATTTTTCCCCCTTAGTGGCAAGTTTCTCTCTGCAAGGAAAAGTATGCAGTCGATAACTCTAGTCAACACACTTCTCCAGTGTGCTTTTTCAGCTGCCATGGTTTTCTGCAGTTCACTATCAATAGTCTTACCTAGGCGTAAGCGAGATGCCATTTCTTTCCACGTCAGATAAGCATTTATGTGAGAACTACTGGTTTCATGGTGCTTCAGTGTTTTTGAAAGACATCGCCAGTTATTATACCCCTCCACAAGGCATGTGTCAAGAACTTTAGCTTCACCAAAAAGCTTACATGCAAAACAATAGACTCTGTTAGTATTTTTAGAATACAGTAACCAATCTCGTTCAACTTTCTCTCCATTAGACAGTAAACGAAAACAGTATGCTTTGGAAAAACACCTCTTATTCTTCTCTGATCTTGGATATGGACCATCAGAAACTTTCTGTGGGCCATTTACAACCATGTACTGCCTAAATGTGTCCCCCATTTTGTGTGGTAAAGGCCATTCAGATGGTTCTTCTGAATAAAGCCTTGTCTCGGCTCTCTCCTCCGCAGCTCTGTGCTTCTCTCTCTCTTCATCATCTAGTCCTCTCTGCTCTTCCTCTCCCTCATCTGCACCTTTCTGTTTCTCATTCTCCTTTCTCGTGGTTGACTCACCATGACTGCCTGCACTAATTTTCCCAAAAAAAGAACACAATCAAAGATGGTCATCAGAAACTCAAACCATCATGGTATATAGGTTTTTGTTGCTTTCCTAATGCCTACCTGATCTCATCACTTGTCTCCTCTATCACTGACCTCATGTCTGTCTCCTTCATCCCTTGTCTGTGGTGTTCTCCACTAAGTCATGTGGTCAAAAAAGCATTATTAGTTGTAAAAATTACAGATCTTACCGTTTTTAAAAATAATGTTTAAAAATTTGTGCTTGAGATGGACTAGTTGCTCCCTCACTTCCACCTGCATTAGACCAACCTGTTGCCTTCCCCTGTCTGTCCTGATTCTTCCTCTTTCATCATCTTCTCTTCTTTCTCTCCACCACCACAGCTGAATGACATAAATTTTGTGTTAAATAGGCTTAAAAAATACAGCAGTCAAACTACAATAGAAATTAAACTTTAATTTAAATCATCTCCTTGTTGGATAACAGTTACTGATTGGACATTACATCTGATCTGACTTATCAGATACATCACAACACCACTGTAGTGGTATTGAATAAGACATTTAAACTCAAGTGTCTCCCTGCCAAAAAGGTTGGTAAAATAGGTCACCAACCTTTTTGAGTTTAAGGGCTTTAGTGACTCTGATGACTAATTTGTCTGATACACACATGAACTTGAACAACTCATCTTTAATTAAAGAATCCATAATACATATGAGTGAAAAAAATGCACCCAGGAGGGCTAAGTGTTGGACCATAGCTGGGCACTGCCGCCACAACAGCTTTAGCTTTCCTGTGTTAATATTTCCTGAGTTTTATTTCGGTCATTCTTACTTAGTGCGCGGTTATGTGTCTGTGACAGGTTTATGTATCAGATATTCATAGAAATACAAAACAAATCGCGTCCCTTAATGGTTTAATAGGGGAGGCAACTTTTAACAGCAAATATGGGACATTCCGTATTAGGCTAGCTGCTAGCTTTAGCTAACTTGATTATTTACAACCCTCCTGTCCTGCTAATACACTGACGGTACTTAGCTACTATCTTTCAACCACATTGAAAGGCTTTTTTTCATCCCGCCAACATCTTTATCCTTCTCCCTTTTCCTTTTTCTGTTTTGCGCCCCGGACAGCTTTATTTTCTGCCGCTCCATTTTGTCAAGTGCACTACGAGTGGTAGTCTAAAATTAAAAAAAAAAAAAAAAAAACGCGCCTGCGTACTCTTAGGGGCGCGTGCACAGCCACCTGCATGGGAAGGGAGAGCGACAGGAGGGGAGGTGAAGGAGCAGAGGGGCGCCTAATCAGTGCTGTTCCCCTGTTATTGATCATTTCATTCTGTTAATTATAGAAAATGCCAACAAGAAAAAAACATTTTTCGAGACGGGGTTTTGGCGCCCCCTCTAGTGCAGCGCCCCTATGCGTTGCATACCCTGCATACCCACTTTTTGCGCCACTGGTTATATGGATGATATATATATTTTATATTTTTAATGATAAGCATTTTAGAAACCTAAATATTAAATATTGTCTTCAAAAATATAATTGTAGACATTAAATTCCTAAAAACTGATGTTTGAGTTTGTTTAATCCACTAAATAATAACATCTTTAATAATATTTGTTAATATTATTTTTTTTTAAATTCAAATTACTTATATTATTTATTGTTTTATGTTTTATTATCTTTTTATTTTGACCAACTTTATTTTTATTTGATCAACTGTAAGGCAAGCCGTAAACAGACATTATAGGGTGCGTCCCCCTGACCGGGCTTTTATTTTGAAGGGCCATGCCCCCCGGGGCCGGCCGGGACGGAGGCTCCGTGATGCGCCGCGGTGGTCACGCAGGACGGTGGGGCGCTGACAGCCGGGACGCTGCCTGCGGAGCTCGGTGAAGTGTGTCTGCCACCCCGAGCCTAACGCTGGATTACCAACAGGCCGAGGTAAGCTGCCCTGATGCGGGTTTAATTTCATTATTAATAGGATTATTTTACCCTTTCTTCTCCTCTATTAGCTGAATTTAAGTCATAATGGCGTCTTTTAAAGTGAGTCCTTCTCATCATTTCAGTGGTTTTGTTCCAGTTCGTGTACTTTAGGAGGTCGGTGCGTGTTTTATTCAGTCGCTGTGGCAGTGGGACAGCAGCCGCCGCCGCTGCTGCAGTGTAACACGCAAACCCACGCCGTGGAAATGCGACCCACTCTGCCGCACTCCGGTGCTCAGTGTCCAGCTCAAATGATTAACCTTGGAGGTGAAGTCTTCCAGAGTCTATCAGGGTGGACAGTATTGATTGTGGTTTCCAGTGCGGGTGTTTGTGGATGTAATGGTTCGGCTGGGACAGCTGGTCCTAATGGGATGCACACTATGCGGCACGGAAGTGTCAGGAGCAGCAGGGGCGCAGCTAGCCACTTTAGAGCCCCCCCCCCCTTCAATAAATAAAAACAGAAATATAGAAATATGTTTTCCCCCATAATGTGGCGCCCCCTTTAGCATGGCGCCCGCATATATATACATACCCAGTTTTTGCGCCACTGATGAGTTGCTGTATGAAGAACCAAGACTGACATAATTAAAAATAAAAGCAGGAATACATATATATTGTTTTTCCTTTTCTTCCTGTGCAGCCTGACTAGGTCCTGGTAGGCAGCGCATGGCCTTGTGCTGCTGCTGGACAGGTGTAATCGCTCCTCCTTTCTCTGCTCTTATTGACACAGCAACATGAATGTTTAACTCGGCTCTGCGGTCCGACCACAAGGTCTCATCCTGAACAACAACTGCTGCGCCACGCCAGTGTAAACCCACACAGACAACCAAGCGCTTCACTGCTTAACCAGCTATTTATAGCTTCAACAAGTGCTTCCTGCTTTTAACTAAGTGCTGTCAAATACGTAAAGAAAATTTACTCATTTTTCATAAAGGTATATAGTTTGACTCATAGAGTCATCATCTGCATCGATAAATTTTAGATTCATGGAAACTTTTGAGGAATAACTTCAGATTGAAATGATTAAACAACACAACTTGTGAAATTTCTCAGACGCACACAGATATCATGTGTTTGTCTGACTGATATTGGTGAAATATATTTTTAAAAGTTGCAAATAAACCATGAACAAGCTTTTTGGTATTTGATTATTTTCTTCAGTCAAACTGGTTGGTTCCTTACTTCAAACTGGCTTTCAGAACCTCACAGGGGCGGTACTTTGTGTTTTCCAGGCACACAGTATCATTTTACCGCACAATAAAGTAGCAATGTTGCCTTCAGTTGTTATAAACATGCTGCATGTTTATGTATCAAACAAATCTTAACAGAAATTTGATTTCACAATTTGATGCCTTGAATGTGGCTTCTGTCTCTTTAAGAAGCTGGTAGTCTTTCTGAACCTCCACCTCCAGTACGTCATTAAACAATGCTTCTCCATTATGACGATTACAACTGTTCTTAGAAATAATTTTTATGATGACCTCCGCAGACGCACATGTTTGTCAATTGCTGCTGCCGCTAGTCTGAAGGAGTTGAATGGAGAATGCCCTTTAATGTAAGCCTGCTTTAGTTATTCTAAAACCAGTGATGATGTGTTCAGGTTCAGTTATTGGTGTATCTTAGTGTGCTGTTCTGGTCCAGACTTATCAAATAACTGTTTGTGTTTTAAAAACATTTTACGTCAATTCAGAGCCGTTTTTCTGTATTGGACCGGTATCGGAAGTGAAAAAACTGGATCGGTGAGTCCAACACGTGTTGCACGTCTCGTCCCGTGTTTTCATTCATGATTTTACTCCCCAGGCTCGGCGCAACATGATACTAAACGGGCGTGCTGAAATATTAACCCCTGCACAAATATTTAATCACACAGAGGAGGAGCAGTCAGATTGATTTTCGTTCGCTCCGTTTGTCCCGTCACATGCACGGTTCCTAACAGAGCTGCAGATTTATGTTTTCATGATAAAAAGCCACGTTAGTTTTCTGGTGCTGGATGTTTTTCAGGGTTTCAGCCATTCTGGGGAAGCAGCAGTTTAACAGCGAATGAAGGGATCAGACATGAGCCGCTGTGTTTGTTCAGCCGAGTCCCATGATCCTTTATTTAATATCATTAATGTGCGTCAAACTGGAACATTATTAGATTAATTCAGGTTGAAAAAACTTTTACATGCAACATATTCTGGCACTAATAAATGTTTTATAGTTTGTTTAAACATGCAGTAGCATAATATAAAGAAAATAGACAAATCCAAATTTTAATTTGGGTGCATTTATTCAGTGTAGAAAATATAAATAAAAAGGTTTGCCACAGAAAATGCCATGATCCTTAGTCTGTAGTTTAAGAGTTTTTAAGAGAAATGGACCATATTTATAGACAAATACTCGACAATCTGATAATAATAATAAAAAATTGTGTAAATCTAATTTATTTTCTATGACTTTTCAGACAATAAATTGGGTATTTTAACGTGAATTTGTTACTCAGATTAAATGTTTTTAAATCCTAGATTATTGAAGAAATGCAAAAGCAACCAATCATAGCCAGGAGGAGGGTCTTAGCGCTGTCAATCAACTCTATGTATTTGCTGCTAAATGTGATAATGGTGGAGAAACAACTCTTCCAGAAAACTGTTTATTGTCTGTTATTGGTGGCTATGCTAAGTAGCCTTAGCATCCAGAAAGGTTATGCTATCAGGAATACACTGTAGCGTAGCAGAGAGAAATGGGGGAAGGTAATTGACAGCACTAGGACCCGCCTCCTGGCTCTGATTGGTTGGTTCTAATTAGCACTGGGAGATGGTAGACTAGCCATTTTTTTCACAGATTATCTGTCTCATCTCCTACTGTCATGACTTGGTGACAGTTTCAAAAAATGTAAAATAATAATATTTTATGCAGGTTACGTACCGCAGCTTTAAGACTTTGTACACACAACCAGTTTATTTTTGATCAGCTACCACAAGCAAAAACTGTAAAGAAAGATTTTTGCTCACTTTTCTAAAAGAAAGTAAAATTTTCAGCCACAGTTTGTTTTTCTTCTTCTTTGGGGATCTGAGTAAATCAAGGGGGGCGTGTTGCATTCGAGTGTTTTCGGTGTGTAGAGCCGACAGCGTCGACCAGCCCCCGTTAATATTTCATGAAGCTTCTTCGGAGTCACATTTCCCTCTTTTCTTAGATTTGAGAGCAGCCGCCGCTCTCAGCAGTGATGAATTTGAAAGATTTGCTGATGAGGGATGAGCTGGGGTCAGCCATTTTGAACAGTTTCAAGCTTGTTGGTCATGTTTTATTCCAGTTAGAGTAGCGCACAAATTGTTTGTTCTACTATTCGACTGAAGTTTGTTCTGTGGATTTCTGTTGACATTTGAAAGTGAAAGTTTGCTATTCTTTGTCAGTTGATGTTCTTGTGACTGTTGACTTGGCTTAAAGAATGTTATGTTTAAGCTTTCTGGTGTAAAATGAAAAAGATAACAAAATTACTTTAGACCTACTTAATTTCTGTGGAACTAAAATTTAGTTAACATAACTAGAAAAAATTTGTTGAATTAAACATAGTTAATGGATAGCAAATTATTAAGTTATTAACGTACAAAAGTGGACAGAGTACCAAAAACTGTGCTCAGGTAAGAGTAACACTACGTCAGCATATTTTACTCAAGTAAAAGTAAAAAGTGTTTGGGAAAACGTCTATTAAAGTAGAGAGTAACTGATCAAATGATCAATTATTTAATATTTTAAAATTACATAATCAGATGGACCAAAATATAAAGTGGATTTTTTTTTATTTTAAGGACAGAAATGATAATAATTCATATAAGAGGCAACCAATAACAAAATAACTTTTTTTTTTCAATAAAAAAACTGATGAAACTTTAACAGAAACTGCAGGTGTGTGTCTGTCTGGTGAATTTTTGGTTAAACATGTTTGTTTTTCATTCAGTGGGGAGAAAATCCAGAAATTTTACTAAACTAAGAGTAGAAATACTTCATAATAAAATTACTCAAGTAAAAGTAAAAATATTGCTAAAAGTGTTGCTTTTTTAAAGTTACTCATGTAAATGTAATTATTATACCCAATTCTGTTAAATTACATAATTTGTTTGTTTAGTGAAAAACTGTAAAAAGGTAAAGCTAGAGTGTTTGTTTTGTCGGACTAACACTAAAAAGTTAAGTTAGTTCAGCCGACTTCTCTTTTGTCAATCTGAAGTGATTTGAAGTATTTGAGTTAACTCATTAATTTAATCCTAGTTAAACATAAAGTCAGATTATTATATAATTTTTGTTTTTAATTAACAAAACACAATCACATTGAGCCAGTTTAAAGGAAAATTATATGGTAAGTCAATGGTTCTTCCCTTTGTGCGCAGACCGGACGCTCCAGCCGGGCTTCTGTTTTCCCTCCTTGTTAATGTTGCCTAGCAACGGCCCGACTGTCGGCTGCAGCCATTGGCTGAAGCCAGAGGGGAAGGGAAGAGTCGGGCTTTGACTTTTCAAGGTCCGAGTCACAGAAAGACACCGCCTGATCATGGCTGCATGTAAACAAGCAGCTGAATAGATAGTTTACAGCCTGGTGATGGATTCTACATCCTGCCAGGTGTTAGACGTCAACAAACGATGGAAACACAGAGGCGTCATGGCGGATGTTTCCAGAAATATTTCACAAACATTCATCATAAAATACCTGGTAACAGTAATACATAGTTTCTACATGTGTTAGGAAGACCTAGACCTATATTTCAGGAATAAGATCATAATATTAGCAGAAGAAATTTGTAAAATTATAAGAAAAAGTCGTTTTAACCAGAAAATGGAATTAGCAAAATTTCATAATTCTTTTTTTTTACCCCTCCAGGGGGTCTTTTGTGGGCTCTAGTGTCCCTAATGTGATAGTAGGCTGACAGGAAACAGGGAAGGAGAGGGGGGAAGACATGCGGCAAATGTCGTCGGGTCCGGGAGTCGAACCCGCGACGAGGACTCAAGGCCTCCAAATACGGGTCGCGCTACGCCCTACGCCACCACGGCGCGCCCCATAATTCTTTTTTTGAAATCGATTCAGAATTCACAATTGTGTCAAAGTCCTGCAGATAATAATTTATGAAAAAAAGTTTTTAACTGAAAATAGTTTGAAACTGAAAATAAAGTTTGAAGCCAAAAACATTTTTTGAAACTGAAAACAGTGTGAAGCTGAAAATAAAAATTGGAAACTGAAAGAAAATTGAAACTTAAAAGATTTAAAACTGAAAAATGTTTGAAACGGAAACAAAAAATTTTAAACTGAAAAAACTGTTCAAAACTACTTTTCATATTCAATGTTCAGATTCATTTTATTTTCCTTTTAAACAATTGTTATGGCCCCAATTTAGCTCCATAGCCATTCATGCTTTTCAAACTTGAAATAAAAGTTAACAGGTCTGATTTGTCACGAGCGGCCCGCTGTCTGTCTCTGGGTGGAACCGGGGTCCAGTCAAACCGCGCCTGCGTTCTTCGAATAGCCGGATGATGGCGACCCTCCGGAGTCCTGCAGCACGCAGTACCTTAATTCATCGCACTCGAAATTGCTGGATTATCGCTCGGCCGTTTGTTTTCACGTTCTGCCGCCATATCCTATGACTCAATTATCAAGTGGGTTATATTAGGGAGCAGAGTCACAGCTTCCAGCCCTGGTCGGAGCCAAAACATCCAGCAGAGATGAAAAAATGCTGTCGGCACCTGCTTAGGCCATAATCTTAATTGTCATTGGTGTTCAACTAATGCACTGAAGCTGCACAGCTGAGCTCATTACATAGACATGACATTATATCAGCATCTGTTGTTACTAAATTAAGCTCCATGTTTTAAATAAACCCTGGCAATGATGATGCAAGTTATCGATTAATAAAATGTATCTAAAGTTGTTTGACCTTATAAATTGACTAATGATTAACTGATGCAGCATTTTTTTTTACAAACCCTCTTTCTGTAACAGGAAGTGCAAATTTTTTCAGAACTTGCTGAATAAATAAAAAAAAAAATTACCTTTAACACAATTTTGTGTCCGCTGTAAATACTGAAACAGAAAATTTAATTTAGACATATTTTATTTTAACATTATGATATACGTGAAGTTTGTTAAAATTGCTATTTATTCTTCAAGTTCATTTTGTTTCATCAAGAAGTTATTTTCTCCTCACATTTATTATATTATGCTGCTCTTGACGGTTGGTGGTTACCATAGCAACCAGCACTGACAACTCATCCGTTGTCCCTTTTTCCCAGTTTCTGTCCATAACAGCGGGGCAGAAATGGCAGGACTGATGTTAAGCAAGTTGATTTTTTTTCTCGTTAGAATAGTGAATCTTAGTGTGTCTGTTGTGAAGTCAACCTGCTGGACCTGAGACGAAGGGTTACCTTCACTTATAACATATAAAGGGCGATTTCACCACTTTTTTTTTTATTTTGGTCACACAAGAGCTGCTCTAATTCCAAAACTACAACAAAAAAAATTCTCTTCAAACCTGGACTAGATTATTTTCAACTAATAGCAGAATATTTAAAACCATGTCTGTGATTTGTAAGACCTTTATGTGATTTGTGAAACTTCACTAAAGTTTAGATTACTATTCACACTTGTTAGATGCAATTTTTTTTTTCAAATTCTAATTCAATTCTAATTCAAAACCATTTTATTAATACCAATGGGAAATTAAATGTTGGTGTAACTCATTAATTCTCCAAAGAGTTATTGTGATGGCTGTTGGAAGGAAAGCTCTTCTGCAGCGGTCTGCTAAGTGAAGTGGAGTTTCACAAATCAGAAAAAGGTTTCACAAATCCCAAACATGGTTCTAAATATTCTGCTATTAGAGCAGAATAATCCAGTCCAGGTTTGAAGAGTCAAGGTGTTGCAGTTTTTAAACTAGAGTCGATTAAAGATGCGGAAGGAAGTGAAAAATTAGGTGGAATCGCCCTTTAGCCATTTCCCAAATCTGAAGCTAGAATCAGAAACCAACTTCAGCTTCGTCTTCATGTTGAGCTTATTTGCGGTTGGCAAACAGCTATTAGTTGGTATTAAGTCGCACACTAATAACCCAAATCAGCCGATCACAAACTAAATCAGCTGTTTCCTCCAAAACTCAGGCTTACTGTTGTTGTTTGTCCGAAACTAAAATGGCCACAGTGAGAAAATTTAGCAGTTTGACGTCATTGATGAGAGCCGTTTGAATTAATTGACAATTATAAGTCGAACTGTTTGCATTCCTGAGCCCAGAGTTGTTTTGTAATAACTAGTTGCATTGGCCCAGTTACATTTACTTGGGTAAAGTTTTGAAAAAAAAACAACTTTTAGAAGCAAATATTGCTACTCTTATTTAAATGAGAGTAGCAATATTTTTACTCAAGTAAGAGTTGCAGAGAAATTCTGGATTTTCTTCCCACTGAATGAAAAACAAACATGTTTTAACCAAAAATTCACCAGACACAGAAACATACCTGCAGTTTTTGTTAAAGTTAATTTGGAAATATGTGTCTTTTGTTACTTTGTAATTTTGTTGTTTATTGCTTCTTTTTATTTTAGTTCTTAAAATACTAGAATTTTCACAGAACTTTATATTTGGTCCATAAATTACAATTTGATCAGTTACTCAGAACTTGAGTCGCCTTTTTACCAAATACTTTCTACTCTTACCTGAGTATTTCTTGGACGGCTACTTCTTACTTTTGCTTGAGTAGAAATATGTTGAAGTAGTTCTAGAAATATGTTGAAGTAGTTCTAGAAATATGTTGAAGTAGTTCTAGAAATATGTTGAAGTAGTTCTAGAAATATGCTGAAGTAGTTCTAGAAATATGTTGAAGTAGTTCTAGAAATATGTTGAAGTAGTTCTACTTTTACTTGAGGACAGTTTTTGGGTGCTCTGCCCTCCTCTGCCTGTGCCTGACTTTTTCTTCATTTTGAACTTTTCACTGTGAACCCTCTAAAGAGAGTGGAGAGCTACTTAGATATTCAGTTCAGTGTTTATCCTCTCTCTTGGACTGCAGCCTGGAGCATTTGCTCTGGAGGATTCATCACTTTCTGTAAACTGTCGGCTCATTGGGATTCTTTTGGTGTTGCCTCTGAAAGCCGAGCATGCAAGCTGCAAGCAGGCTGGAAGAGAAAGTTTGATGTGCGCGGCCAAGTGCGGTCCTCCGCAGGACGTTCCCTCGCCTTCGGCTAAGTGATCTCTGGGCTTATCAGCCTCTGCAAGCACTCAGGCACACGTCTTTGTTAGCAGTGGGTGGGTTTGCCTTTCCTTTAAATAGGACCTTTTATCCTGGAGTAGCAGACGTTTCTTGAAATATTTTCCTGAAATATGATGTAACTGGCTAATTAAAAACGTTCTGACTTTATGAATGTGTTGCTGATATTCTCGAAGACTTGAATATACAGATATAGGCCTGTCGTGATAACAGATTTTTCTGGAATTGTCCCAGAAGTAATTGCGATAAACGATAATATTGTTGCTTTGAGAACATTTTCAAGTAATATCATGGTAATGGCATAATAATAATTCAAGAACACTTTCTCAAAGATGAATAAACTTTAAATTCTAAGATTTAATACTGGAACTGGAAGATATTTTAATATTCAAAATAAACAAAACAACAAATAAAATGAATTATGAAGTGTCTGTAAACAAAATTGTCCTTCAAAAAAGGGCTAGTGGACACCAAAGCTCCAGACTCAAGACTTTTATCATCCAGTTTTTGGTAGAAAGAGAGAAAAACGATAAATTATTGAGCTTGTTCTAATTGTGATTAATTGATTTTATAATTTGTTTTATTTGTTGTTTTGTTTATTTATTTTGGACAATTAAAATGTCTTCCAGTTCCGTACTAGAATTTAAAGTTTATGGAATTTGTTTTGTCATTATTACTGTTATATGACGAGAAAATGGTTTCAAAACAATGTAAGCGTTTATCGCTATAACTTCTGGGACGATTTATCGCCCAGCAAAATTTGTGATTGTGACAGGCCTAATCAGATGAAAAGCAGCTGATAGAAAATATTTATCTGAAAATATGTTGAAAACCATAAAACGTGAGAAAATGTGTGAAGAACGACATTCTGGCTGTGTGTGCTGCCGTCAGCCGTACAGGTGCTTTCCTGCTCTCTGTGTCTTACATTCGCTTCCTTTGTGCTGCAGTTGTTTGAAATGAACTTCAAATAGCTTCGCCTCAGGAATGTGCAGAATCCCAGGCCGCTGCCGAGTGTGGAAGCTGTTTATGGAAGAGAGCCGGCAGCGTCGGTGGGGGTCTCTTCTCCATTAGGGGGATAAAGCTCTGCAGCGCCCCGTTCGAGCCATGTTTGGAGCTCTGGCGGTGAGATCCGAGCGCCGCGCTGCTCGGCCGTTTGTTGACAAAGCAGAAGTCAAACGGGCTTATGTAACGACCTCTCTTTAGTGCGGCGTGCGATGAGAGCTGCTTCGTGTTGACACAGCGCGGTGCGGAGGGAGCCGCTGGATGTTGCACACAGGGACCCCCTGCATGACATACATCACAGCTTCGCCTTTGTTTAGCTGTCAGAGCAAACAGCGGAAATGTGGAGGATGATTTGCTTCATTTAATGCTGTTAGAAGATATCAGCTCAGAAAAGACAGCATTTTACCTACAGACATATAAAGTAGAGACACGCCGATTAATCAATTTAAACACGATTAATCGATTTTAGAAATAATCATAAACCAATTTAGTAGTTGATTAATCGTTACCTGGAGTATACAGACTCCAAAACAGGCCAGTTCTATAATAAGCCAAAACTGTACAAAAATATAAACATTTTGCAATTAAATAAAAAAAATCTGTAAATATGTTCCTCTCAGAAATGGTAAATGGACTGATCTTATATTTTCCAGTAATTTTAACCACTCAACGCGTTTTACACTGGAACTGCAACGATTGCTGATTTCGATTTTGGCTGATACCAATTTGTTTTGTCTGAAACTTTGCCAAATATAACAAGAAAGTCGCAATATTGGTGTAACTACTGTTAACTCCAAATGTGGAGAGATGATCGGTCAATCTCTCGGTCCCATCGACATGTGTCAGGTTGAAGCTGGAATCGAACCTACAACCTTCCGATTACAAGACGACTACTCCAACCGCTGACCCTGAGAACTCCTCAAAACACAGTCTTAGCTCCACCTGGTTTAAATTCTGTTTAAAAAGTCGTATTAAGCACCTTTTTGTATCAAATTATTAATCGGTTAAACCAAAAAATAATCAACACTTCTGAACTGTACTGATGTTCAAGCAGAAACAAATATTTAACATGTTGATAGGAATATTTTTTAGCTGCAGGTGGATTCTTTCCTCCATCTGATTAATTGTTTACTTGTCAGAATAATAAATGAAATAATCAATTATTAAAATAATTGTTAGTTGCAGCCTTAATATAAAGTATTTTTACATGGGTAGTCAGTTGCTTCAGAGATTTATGTGGATGAAATGAAACTAGCTCTCCAAAGTCTACACCCTCGTTAAGATGAAATTATCTCATTATCTGAAGAAAACGATTGGGAATGTAACGCGTTATCTCAAGAAAAATCATTAGAAAATTAAATCTTGTGAAAACCATTGAGAAATAACTAATTTTCAGAGGACAATCAAGAAAAAGTACATGAGGTAAATGTCCGCTCTCTGACCTCTGACCTGTGCAAAGCGTTTCTCTCACACCAAAGTGTCCATTGGGAGTCAGAAGGACATCCAGCCGTCTGTCCTCCTCTGCCTCGTCCGTCTCCATGTCGAGTGAGAGGGAGTGGTTAGATGATGCCCTGCACAGTTGGTGAGTGGGTGCCACATTCCCAGGTGGCATGTGGTGACAGGTCTATCTGGACAGGTCTGCTGGGAAAAACAAACAGAACCTCCAAGATAGCGAGGGTCAAGGTCGGAACCGGGACGGTCCCGCCCAGACGGGACAGAAAAACCCCCCGGAGCTCCAGAAGGAGCTGATGTTCTGGCCGGAGGAGTTTCTGTGCTCATCTTCAGGTAGGAAATGTCTGCTAGCTGGCCGCTGCCTTTTGGGAGATGTTTGTTTTGGAAAGATGTTTCTGTTGGACCCGAAAGCATTCAGCAGGATGCTCCTGTTTGTTCGGGAGAGATGGCGAAAATGAGACAAAGAGCAAATTATCCGGCATCTGTTTGATTCAGCAACAAATAACTCAGCGGAGAAGTTTAATTTTCTGGCTCAGTTTGAGTAAACCTTTGAAGGTTTTTCAGTTTTATTCTGATTCAGGATTGCATGATATATCGGCACTAACATCGGTACGGGTCGATATTTGTCCGTTTCTAACATATCGGTATTGATCCGATGAATAAAACTGGGCCGATATTAACAGTTGATATTTGTTTCCTTCTTGTTGCTGGTCATGTGGTATATGTTTGGTCATGTGACAGTGAAAGTGATGCATCACAGGATTATGGGTAATTTAACTGAAGCAGAGAAGCAGTGGTGAAGTCAGGGCGTGGTCGTTTTTTTCAAGGTCGAAAGGTTAGTGAAATACATACAACATATAGAATATCTGTAAATATTGTTTATCAGCGATAACAGCAATATTAAAGGGGACGTATTATGGAAAATTCACATTTGAACACTTTTTGTACCTCCTTTTATTTTTCCACTGTTTCTAAAAACAGCCCAAGTGCTTAAAAACCAAAAAATCTCCCATTTTTGGCAATAAATGTATAAATGTTTTTTGATATAGGGAAACTGAACCCTTTCAAAAAACCTTCTGAATTTAAGAACCCAGATCAGCAGAAACTTTCCCGTTACCTAGCAACCCCAGCGACCTTCCGCCCATCACCTAGCAACCCAAACGGAACTCAGACGTTTGGTCAGCTGGTTTTAAAATCTCATTATCTAAGAATGATTTTGTGCAATAAATGTAATGAATATATTTGGTATATCCCATAAAAGTATCCTAACCTGTTCAAGGAAGCATAGAATGTCACCTTTAACATCGGGTATCAAAATCAGCCCAAATTTTTATATAGGTGACTCCCTATTTTGGATATTTTAAAAAAGGTTCCTACAAATCCATCTTTTTTAAAATTATAAAACACATTATCTATTCTCTTTCTTTGATGCATTCACTTCAGCTGTGTTTAGTCCGCTTTAATCAAACTCCAGTCCGTTTACCTAGAAAATCTGGTTCATTTGGTGAAAGGTGAATGTTCAGTTGAACTCAAAAGAATGAACTCTGGTCCGCATAAAAACCTCGGTTTTGGTTGGGTTGAAGTGAACTCTGGCGTGGTTTGAATGTATGTCAAGTGGATCGGAGACCACTCCAACAGCAGGAAGCGGATTATAGTGCAGGTAAATACATGCAAAACAAACCCGCTAGTCTGTAGCTAGCAGGAGAAATGACTTTTACCACCATCAACTTTCCTGTTTATAAATACTGACATTACATTTTGTGAACTTTACTTTATGTTGGCTGGATTCAGCTGTTTGTTCTGTCCCGAGCAGAACCAGGCAGGACGGATGGATGGCGTTCTGCTCCCCAGTGTGTCTTCCTAAAAAGGCCCTGTGGGATCTCTGCTGTCCTGTGTTTATACGGCCAACCAAACTCTGCAAGCTGTCATCGTCTTTTTATCTTCCATAAGTTGAACGGCGCTCTGCTGTAAACCCAACATCTCTGGGTTCATGTGAGGATGCAGCTGAGGAAGGAATGCCTCGTAATGTTTTATTATTTATTTAGGACATGAGATCAGGGGTGCATCGACTCTCTGGGCTGCTGGGGGTCAGGAAGCAAGTTGATTTTATTAGAGGGAGGAAAAATAAATACACTGCTGCAGATTCTCAGGGACAGCTCAGCGTGAAGGCTGAGAGTTTTTCCCCTGGAGGCCGTGTTGGAGTCGCTCCCATTTTCCCCTCGTCCACTCAGGCCTGTTGGAGGTTTCCAGCTGGAACGTCACTCCTGCAGGTTATTCGTAAACATGGAGCAGACAGAACAGCACAGCCTCACACTCACAGGAACAACAAAGTGTACGGTTATTGTTTGAAGCAGATGTCATTTTTATCTTTATTGATTACCAAAGAAGCAAATTTTACCACAAAGGACTTTAGAAAAAAGAAAAGTAAATCAGTTCACTATGATAAACACTTGAAATAAGACAAAACTGACTTACAAGAAACTTTTCAACAAGCTATATGAGCTTGTTTTAAGAAAATAACTCCTTAATATTAATGAAAAAGTTCTAGTTCCACTGGCAGGGTAACTGGCCCTGCGCCGTTACCTAGCAACGCCAGCCAAGCCCGGCCCGTTGCCTAGCAACCCAGGTCTAGTTCCATTGGCAGATTATTTACCTAAAAGCATAGAAACAAATGTCTTGTTATAAGTGTAATAATCTGCCAGAGCAACAAATACGTTTAACAATATAAAGAAATTATTGACTGAAAACAAGTTTATGTATCTTCTTGCTAAACAAATATTTTTAAGTTAGTTTGTCTCATTTGAAGTGAACTAAGATATGTTCACTAGAAACGCAACCAAAATTACTTGGTAATATTTTGTGTTTTTGCAGTGCAGTAATCTTTTATAATTAGACAGTCGCAAAAAACTTGACAATGGTTTTCATTTTGATTTCTGCATTTTCTCCAACAATAGGAGGATTTCCATCACAGTGGCATTTCTGAGCAGGTGTGATAAAGAATCATAAACAAAATTTTTCCATCCAAATTCTTTCCATGCCACTGATTTATTATATGGCCACGAATATTTCCATATTATTGCTCATTCCTCTTCTGTTTCTAAGTTGCCCTCTCTTTCCCATCTTACTTTAATATGAATTATTTTTTAATCCTGGCAGGTAATTTTGTCCGTTTTTAGTTCTGCTCTCCTGAATAAAACCCAGTTGGTGTTTTTGTGTCCATGCCTGAGTGACTCTGAGTCTCTGCACCTCGACTGGCCCGTTTCTTGGCGTTGGGAAAGAGAGCGACTCCTAAATCAGCTGAACACAAGCGGAGGCCGGCGTGTTCCTGAGCGACGGCTGTGGTGTTGCTGCTCCGCTGCATGTTTACTGCGACGTTCCTGTTTTTACTGCAGACACACATTTAAACACGGAGGAACAGATTCAAACATAACAAGACTTTAGGGCTTCTAACTGTCAGACGGCACAGAGGAAGATCAGCTCTTAAAATAATCTGCATGTAAAGAAAATACAGTTCACTCATTCAGGGGGAAAACGTCTCAAACCTTTCATGGACCAGTAATGTTTGCACAGAGTATCTAGTTACATTTACTCAACTACTTTTAATTGAGTAACGTTTTTGAAAAAATGTACTTTTAGGAATATTTCTACTACGCTGTACTTTGAGTAACTTCATTATGAAGTATTTCTGCTCTTACTTGAGTAAAATTTCTGGATTTTCTCCCCACTGAATGACAAACATGTTTTAACCAAAAATTCACCAGACACAGACACACCTGCAGTTTTTGTTAAAGTTTTATATGCTTTTTATTGAAAGAAACTGATTTTGAAAAATGTCCTTTTGTCTGAATTTTAAATTTTTTGTTACTAATATGAATTATTTTCATTTTGGTCATTAAAATACCAAACTTTCCACTTAACTTTAGATTTTGGTCCATCTGATTAGGTAATTTTTAAATATTAAATGATTGATAATTTGATGAGTTACTCTGTACTTGAGCAGATTTCTTTTACCAAATACTTTTTTACTCTTACTTGAGTAATTTTGTGTTACTTTTTACTTTTACTTGAGTAAAAATATGTTGAAGTAGTTCTACTCTTACTTGAGTAATATTTGTGGCTACTTTACTCTCCTCTGTCGATGTGCTGGATTTTATTCTCCAGTTTCGGGAGGATGTGATACAGAATCAATTTTTATTAAATTTAGTCTCAAAGATGAATTTTTCTCCAGCTGTAAATTATGAGAATCTTTTAAAACGCAGTGAAATATAAATTGGATGTGGTCGTTTTCATGCAGCTGAGCTTGTTTTATGTAGCTGCACCATTATTTCATCTCCTCTGTTTGAAGGTTTTTTCTGTTTCTCTTCCAGAGCCCTCCAGCAGAGGGCAGCACAAGCTCAACTCGCAGTAAGTCCGCCTGATTTCTCTAAAAACACGATTCCTGATTAGAGCCTGTACAGATTTCTGTTTGTAACTGTAATTATGTGATGTTTCTTAATTGAAATGTGGCCTTCTTGTTGTTTTCTGTCTGATTGTTGAGGATCGGGTCCCAGAGCAGTGAGCGCTGTCAGGATTACTCCTTTAACAACCATGAAAGGTTCTCCTGATCTGATTCCCTCCGCAGGTGATGTTTCCCTTTACTTTCTCCAAGCTCTAATACTGTAAACATTTTTATTCAATTCAAAAAATGAAGATATTGTGTGCAGAAATATAAAAAAAAAATTATTGAATATTTTATTGAAATGTCAGAATCTTGTTTTAAAAAAAGGAGAAAGTCTGTGTTGTCATGCTTTCCAATGTAGGCATGTAAAGTTTAGCAAACTGTGTGGTTAGGTTTAGAGCTGAAACGGTTAATCAGATTAATCAGTTGTTGAAATAACTAATTTAGTGATCGATTAATCTTTAACTGGAGTATATAGACTCTAATCAAGGCCATTTCCTGAAAGAACAGCACACTCAGAGCAGTAGTCCAGCCAAACTCAGCAATAACTATATTAGTTTTGCATTTAAGATTTTAATCACCATATCATTACATTGATTTTAAGTCCAGCAGAACGGACCGAGCTTTTCTCACGTTGATTTTGGAAGTATTTTTTAGCTGCAGATGCTTCTTTTGCTACCAGTGATCAAACTTTCACTAAAGTAATTATTATTCCTAAATTTTAGTCACAGACATGTTTGTTTTTTTATTTATAAAAGACATTTAATCATTTGGTTTTTTATCTATTAATGTATTTAAGTGGCACAATAAAAAAAATCTGCAAAATATGCAGATTAATCAGACAATTTTTTTCTGATTAATTGTAAAAATAATTGATTACTAAAATAATAATTGTGGAAAAGACTGTATAAAAAGCAACATTTGGTTAAGTAAGAAGTTTTATTCTAATGCAGATGACAAGCAGCATAATTTCTTCCAGGAACAGAGAACCAGTAGCAAAGATTTAATAGATCATATCTAAGATATTCTAATTAAAATGCAGCCTTATAAACTGAAATACTGACTTGAAGTTTCCCTTTATTTCCTTTGCCACTGTTGGGCTGAACCACAAAGAGCAGAAATAAAACCGGTAGCTGTTAGCTCCTCCGTTAGCGCAGAAACGGCTTCCTCTGGGTATTCTCTTGTGACGTCGCGCTTCTGCACGTAGTTGGAGTTGCTATGACAACAAGAGGCGAACCACAAGCGTAGAGCTAACTCTTCCCCTTTCCCATCTTATAAACAATATAAGTACATTACAAGTATTAATCGATTAAAATTTTTGAGTACTCTATCCACCTCTGTGTAATGCTAAGATAAATAGCAGTGATATTTACTGTAATACTTGCTGCCGAATTAGCACAGCTAGCTTAGCTAATGTAGCTCTCATCTAAAGCTAAGACAGAAATGTAGCCTACTTTCTCCCCTAGCATCTTTTAGCTAAATTTAACCGGAATCTTTATTGAGTCTGACTCACTACAGCAGTTCAAACTGGGGTCAAACTGGGGTCAAACTGAGGTCATGTTTCACAGAATCTGTGATTTTATGATCTAGTGATAATAAAGGAACTGTCCTTCTTTATATTACTAATACATCAATTCATATTTGAAATTAGTGATTAATTTGCACTTTTGATTAATAGTTACTTCTTCAATATTCTTTTTTTTCCACCAAGCTCAATAAATGCAGTTGAATTAAAGGTTGGATTTTTCCGGTTTTTCACTGAGGTCATCCTACTGCTTTAAAAAAAGACCAAAAAAATTTTTTAAGTTGTTTTACTCATCCTTACCCGAGCCTCCATCTGCTTCAGCTCAGCAGCTAACTTTGTGTTAATTAGCTTCACAGCGTTTTAATGTGATGGCCTGGTTCTAATGAGCCGGATCTATTCCAGGAACTCCCTGCAGCTTTGAAACAATCCCGGTTCTAAAGCCGCTTCGTTTTCATCGGGATGAACCTTTTTCAGATTTGGACCCGAGCAGAGTGTGCAAAGGGAAAGGCGTGGTGACCCTGAGGGCGACCCTCGTCCACATCGACGACGACGACGGCGACGAGCCGAATGTCATCGCAGCTACAAGTACGTCGGGCTTTTTCACTGCAGCTCTGTGCATGACGAAATAATATTTAGTGTGGGGCAATAATCGCATGACTGATGACATTTCATCATGTTGTAAAGAGGCTTCGCTAAGCTCTGACCCAGAGCGTTTCAGTGGATGGACCCTCAGAACCGATTGCTCATAGTTTCATGCAAATGTCAAAGAGCGTTCTTCCTGCCCACGCTGCGCTCCGGACCGCAGATCCGCTACTGTGGGCTCGTTTGTTGCTCAGAACCCTTCAGAACCGGGCTGGAAACAGGGAGATGCTTTAATTGTTGCACAGCGGGATTAAAAAGGCCACTGGAACAAACGATCTTTGCATCTGTCTGAAAAGGCTTTTTGTTCTGCTCACAAAGTTCAGAGATTGTGGGAGAATCTTTTTTTTTTTTTTTCCACTTTTCTGTGAGTGAAGCTCACCAAAGAAAAAAAAAACACACCCGGCTGAAACAGAGGACATGCAGCAGCAGCAGCAGCAGTTATCTGCAACAGCGTTTTAAAATCAGGGAGTAAATCACAGCAAAAAACTCAGAAATTTATTGAAAAAAACGCTGAAGTTTTTTGAGTTTGAAAAGTCTAATTTTTCTTACTTTTTAAATTCACCATTTGGGATTAATCTCAAAACATAAAAAAAAAAATTCTAGCAGTTTTTTGACTTTTCAGATTTAGAAATTTGCTTATTTTTTCCAGAAAAATTCTTTAGATTAATCCAAGTCAATAAATTTTTTTAGCAAATGTTTCACTTTCCAAACTCAGAAATTTTCATCCTTTCTCTAGAAAATTTTAGATTAATCTCAGAATTTGAGTTTTCTCTAGAAAATTATTGACTTTTCAAACTCAGAAACATCAGTGTGTTTCTAGAAAATTTGTGAGATTAATTTCCAATTTCTTTTTTCTATCAATTTTTCATCTTTTAAAGCTTGGAAATTTCCTTGTTTTCTCTGGAAAATTTGTGGGGTGAATCTAAAAATATCAAGAGTTTTAGAAAATCTCTGACTTTTCAAAATCTGAAATTTCCTATTTTTTCTGGAATATTTCTGAGGTTAATTTAAAAGTTTAGAGCTTCTTCTAGCAAAATTTCAGAAATTTCCAAGTTTGTTCAACAAATTTTCTGACATCAATCTAAAAATGGCTGATTTATTTCTAGCGATTTTTCCACTTTTCAAACTTAAAAATTTCTTTGTTTTTTCTATAAATGTTCAGATTTTTTGGGCAGATATTGACCTTTTTCTTGTCTTTTTCTTGTGAAATGTCCCTGATCCTCCGTTGTATTTGTCTGCTGTGGTTCACTGACATGCCACACCTTTCAGTGCCTCCCCCAGTGTTTGTCCTGCTGCAGTAGCGGCCGCCGCGCTCAGAGTGTTCTGGACTTGTTTCAGGCAGCTGGACCGGCCAGATTAATGGAGACGGATCCAGAGCAGGAGCCGAGGACGGCAGCAGCAACGCGCCTCATTTACCTCCTGAGAGCAACACCCGGTGCCAGGTAGGATCACTTCACCTCGTTTAACCTCGGCCCGCTTCTCCAGGTTTATGGAAAAATATTGTTCATTTCTGTTTTTTCTGCATTTTTTAGGCCTTTTCACCCAGAAGCATAAGCGAAAACGAAGCTGCTTCTCCTCCAGATGCTCTGCACGTTAACCCCTCGGCTCCCGGTTGTGTTTATCCCCGCACCAGTTCAGTCAACCCCACCATCGTCCTGCTGCAGCACAACAGAGGTGAGCCGCAGCAGGAGCTGCAGTTTCTGACCCATCACCAACTTGTGAGGCACGCTTGTCGTTCTGTTTCTGCGTCTCTAACCAAACTGATGCTTTCACACTTCAGCTTTGGCTGCTGAGTCACTTTTCACCGTTTGTCTCTCTCTCGCCACAGAGCAGCAAAAGAATCTGCCTCACTTCGAAGGTATGCGCTCAGGTTTCAGCAGCACATTTACTCACCGTTTTCATCAGGCAGAAACTTAGATCTTCTGCACACAGAGACAACGTGTCTACATTTGTTTTCTTAGGGGGCAAAAACTGTTGGCCAGGGGTGTCCAAAGTGCGGCCCGGGGGCCATTTCTGTCCCTCTGTAGGATTTTGTGTGGCCCCCTGATCTCCCCCTGACCTCAATGCAAGCTTTATTTCATCTTGTAGAGCAAAATTTTCTACAGAGAAAAACATCTTTAAAAAATATCAAGACGTTTCTGCATTCATCTTGATTTTGGAGTAACTAAACACAGACCTGCTTTTACTAAATGCAAAGCATTCAGACCAAATAAGGAGATAATCAAACCAAAAAGTGAGAAACCTGTTTTACAATGCAATCATGCAAAACCTTTTCTAGGTTTTGTATTTACAACTATTTAAAGTGTTACTTTAGTTTATTGAGCAGATAAAAAAGGCACAAAAAGTTTCTTTTAAATAACTTTTGTCCCCCCCACCCCAAGTTCTTTCAATGTAATGATTTTGGCTCTAAAAAGACTAAAATTGCAATTTCCTCTAAATTCACTTCAATATTAGATAATAATGAACAAAACTGGAAAAACACAAATAAAACACATGGATCTGTTTAGCATGTTTAAGTTTGTTTGTTACTGTTGTTTATGACACGCTAGCTGCACGATTAGCCTGTTTAGCTTAGCATAGCTAGCTGTATGCGACTCTATTTTTAGTGCCGTTATTGAACCACTATAAACTACAAATTGCAAACAACTGTTTAATTATCTGGCACTAGAGATGGAAATGATCTTGTAATGTTAATTAATATGTGATGCCCTGTTTTTAAAAAAAATTAAAGTGAAGCAATCAACAAGAAAAACATACAGTATATATTTTAATGCCTGCTGTAAAAGGCCTATCACCGTAACACATTTTGCTGGACGATAAATTGTCCCAGAAGTTATTGTGATAAACGATAATATTGTCGTTTAGAGACCATTTTTATGTAATATTAAGGTAATAATGCAGGAACACATCATCGAAGATGAAATTAAATTCTGATTAACATTTGATACCGGAACTGGAAAACATCTTAAATCCAAAATAAATAAACAAAAACAACAAATAAAATGAACTATGAAGTTTCTATAAACAAAATTGTCCTTCAACAATTGGGCTAGTTGAGACCAAAGCACCCGACTGAAGAGTTTTATCATCTGGTTTTTCATAGAAAGAGGGAGAAAAATAGAAAAACAATAAATCATGCAAATGGAAATTATTTAAATTTATGATGCGATTAATTGATTTATTGTAAAAGAAGAAAAGGAGAATTTCTGTCATCTGCTGACATGGAGTGTGAACAGAAACTCTAATCTATGAACGACATGATGTAAACATCTGATGGCTCTGCTGACCAATCAGGTTTCATGTGTTCATTTGCATCAGAATCAGTTTTATTCACCATGTTTCTGCACATAAACAAGGAATTTGGTTTCATTTCCACTTTTCTCCTGAAGAAGACATTCCTTCTCTTCATGCTAGCGTGTGTCAGTGGTATTAGCCAACTACTGAATATTTGTTCCTCAGCTTCGGTGAGACAAAAGCAGGAAAACTGTTGGAACGATTTGAGTTGGTTTGAGGACACAGAGTTTATGCCAGTTTGTTGGATTTGAGGCTGCGTGGCTGCAGACCAGACAGGATGCTCACCTGGGAAACATTTGGCGCCAGAATGCATTGTGGGAATAAAACCAGCTGACAGAGGCAGAGTGATGCTGGAAACCGGCCGAGGGTCACATTCACATTCCCCACCTACTGAACAATTGTTGGAGCCAGCGGCGCCTGAGGAAGGCAGCAAGGACATTTGTACAGTTTGATGATGATGATGATGATCATCATCATCATCATGACTTTTCTAATCCCCCACAGATTGGGTTAGCATACACGTATGTCTGCAGGGCTGAAGCTAATGATTGCTTTAGTAATTGATTAATCGATTACTATTTGATTAATTGGATAAAACTTGGCACATTCTGCAGGTTTTTTATTTAACCCTTTAATCCTTTTTATACAATTTTAGAAATACATTGCTAAATTAGTTGTATAAAATGAAAAATGAAATGGAAAAATCTGTGGCATATGCTTTTTCTTATCCGAATAATCGATTATTTGTCAGAATAATCGATAGATTAAAAGTTTTGTTTGTTTCCTCCGTTTTCTCTTGGGTTTTGTTTTATAAACAGTCAGTGTGGAATCTCCTGTGAGTGTTTTTGCCAACTTAAGATCAGATTGAAAGATGAGATTATTTCTGCGATGTCCTGACATGTGAAAGCCCAGAACTGAGAGGTTCTGTTTGCTTTCACACAGAGGCATCGCCATTCTGATTGTAGCGTCCATGTTGGACGACATGAACACAGAAACATTTCTCACATATCCACCGTATTAAACCGCCATAATGTGCCTCATTCACACTCCTATGATAACAGTTACTGTCATGCAGACTCCTGCACAGCTGTGAAATAGTTAAAAAGTTCTGCAGTCATGCTTCATTTATTCTCCTCATTGCAACAGTTTGGACTTGTGACAACAATCATCACATTATAGTTGTATATTTAGTTTAATTGCAGGTTCTGTAATTAATTAATCACATTTTAACTGAAAATTAAAAACAAAATAAGCAACATTTTCTATCTTGAAGCCCTTTTTCCTGCTGAATTATTGAATAAATAGACATATAAGCTCAATAACGATATTTGTTGTTTTTCATCTGTTACCTGAGTGAAGTCGGTTCCCCTTTTTGTCAAATCTAACAAAATTTGTGTCAGACATTTGTGCAGCAAAAATTTTAAAGATATTACTAAATGTTTCTGGAGGTCATACAAGGTCAACCAGCGCCAATTTTATTGCACTTGGTGCACCAAAAAAGTGATTGATTAATTATTTGCTAGAGTATATAATTTATTTTAAAAGGTCTGATATGTCTTCAAATCAGACATTTTTGGTGTCAATCAACTTGACTACATTTTTGCAGCTTTTTTTTGTTTGTGCTGCTTTTGCTTTGATTATATTAATAAAAGTTTAAAGGTCAAAAGGTCAACCAGCCCCCCCAACATTAGTCCAATCCAACAAAATTGGTAAATGTCTGTGGTACGTTTGTACCCATTTTTGTTTGTGCCGCTATCATTTTAAAGATACTATTAAATAAAGTTTCCAGAGGTCACCAGAGGTCAGCTGCCCATACTCTGACCTCTGACCCCATACTCACATGCACAATATCAAACAAATTTGATGCGAATGAACTGGGCTACATTTGTGCTGCTTTTGCTTCAAAGATATTGATAATGACCTCTGGTGACCTCTGGATCTTTTTTATTAACATCTGTAACACGATCGCGGCACAAACATACCACAAAACATTTGATAGATTTGAAGACGGTCCGCTTCATTCTGGTAGCTAAACAGAGTGAAGCTGGTGGAATCAACTGACTCACTCACTCTTTGGTTCCCTAGCAACACGCTCATTCTTTGGTTGCCTAGCAACGACCTGTTGAGTAACATGCACAGCAGCAGTTTAATGTTTCGCCACTTTGCTTAAAAATAACTGATATTAAAAACAAAAAAAACCCTGATCAGCAGTTATCAGTATTGGCTGATACGAAACTCTCATAATGTGATCCCATATAAGCGTATAAAAATTATTTTTATTGGTGAGGCTAAATTTAGAGTTAAATCATTAGAATTAACAGAAAAAAATGTCAGCTTGGAGTGAATCTAACAATTTACTGAAACTGTCTCTGGTCTGCATGAGGTCCTTGGTTTGTCTGTCGCCTTAATGTTTCTCTCCTCTGTGTTCTGTTCTGTTCTGGTCTGCTGTGCTTTTCAGAGCCGGCCCCAGACAAAGGCCCCGATCCCAGCAGGGACTGTGTGAGTCCCGGCTCCGACATGGACGGGACGAGGCTGCGGCTGTCGCTGCACTCCCCCGTCCGCGGCCCCATAAGCAAACCCATTGTGCCTGTTCGGGTGAGCAACCACAGCCTCTGTCTGATGGAGACAGATTTACTCACTACGGACTAATAAAGACCGCTCTGTTCACAGAAACCACATTTTCTTTACTCCTCTGTGGAAAACAGACATATTTCCATCAGGGTTACCAGTTAATCTTCTGTTATTGATGACTGCACTGCAAAAACACAAAATCTTACCAAGCATTTTTGGTCTTGTTTATAGTGTAAAATATTTTGGGGTGATGGGGAGGAAGCTAACTTTAAAGTAATTTTTATCAATTTAAGCTAGGTTGTTTAAGTTAATAAATCCTTCATATTGATGACAAAGTTCTAGTCCCACTTTTAGCAAAGGAAAAATGTCTTGTTATAATTTATTGCAATAAATCAATTAATCACAAGATAAATTAAAACCAAGTCTAAACCATTTGCATGATTTATTGTTTTTCTCATAATTTGTTTTATTTGTTGTTTCTATTGTTTGTTGATTTATTTTTGATATTTAAAATACTTTCCTGTTCCAGCGTTAAATGTTCATTAGAATTTAAAATTAATTGATCTTTGACTATGTATTCTTATGCTATTAAAATTATACTGTCATGAAGTGCGGGTGGTGAGAACGGTGAGGCAAACGCAGATGGAACCAGGTTAGATGAATAATGATGAATTTAATGGATAAACTCAGTCCAACAACGAACAGCAGGAACATGGACACACTGACGACGAATAAGCTAACATTGACGAGGACCCGACGAGGAACAAAGAACACAGGTGGAGTTAAATACACGGGAGGGTAATCACAGAGACGAGACACACCTGGGAACAATCAAGGGGAGGACAGGACAACGAAGAGACTTACGGACACAGAAACTCTAAATAAACACAGAAAAACACAGATCCTGACAGTACCCCCCCCTCAAGGGCGGCTACCAGACGCCCACAAAACAAAAACACAACAAGGGTGGGCGGAGGGGCGCTGGACGGGGGGCCAGAGTCCAGAAAAAACAAAAAACAACCCACCATTGTGGGCGGAAACACAGGAAGGGCCAAGAGTCCAAAAACAACAAAAAACTACCCACAGGGTGGGCGGAGGCAAAGGAGGCGGGAACCACGGAGGTGGTCTGGCGGTCGTCCGCGGCGGCGGGAACCACGGAGGTGGTCCGGCGGTCGACCGCGGCGCAGGAGGCGGGAACCACGGAGGCGGTCCGGCGGCCGTCCGCGGCGCTGGAGGCGGGAACCACGGAGGCGGGGACCACGGAGGCGGTCCGGCGGCCGTCCGCGGCGCTGGAGGCGGGAACCCCGGAGGCGGGAACCACGGAGGCGGTCCGGCGGCCGTCCGCGGCGCTGGAGGCGGGAACCACGGAGGCGGTCCGGCGGCCGTCCGCGGCGCTGGAGGCGGGAACCCCGGAGGCGGAACCCCGGAGGCGGGACCCCTGGAGGCGGTCCAGCGGCCGTCCGCGGCCCAGGAGGTGGCGATGATGAGCCCCCCGAGGCAGAGTCTCTGGTGGAGCACAGAGAGTCGGGGTCTCGGGGGGAACACTGGGGGTCAGAGTCTCGGGTGGAACACTGGGGGTCAGAGTCTCGGGTGGAACACTGGGGGTCAGAGTCTCGGGTGGAACACTGGGGGTCAGAGTCTCGGGTGGAATGCAGGGGGTCTCGGTCTCGGGTGGAATGCAGGGAGTCTCAGTCTCTGGAGGAACGCAGGGAGTCAGAGTCAGAACGCAGGGAGTCAGAGTCGGAACGCAGGGAGTCTCTGGAGGAACGCAGAGAGTCTCGGAAGGAATGCAGAGAGTCTCGGAAGGAACGCTGGGGGTCTGGGTCTTGGAAGGAACACTGGGAGTCTCGGAAGGAACACTGGGAGTCTCGGAAGGAACACTGGGAGTCTCGGAAGGTGCGCCGGCTGGAACGCCGGCTGATTCGGCCTCGGGTGCGCCGGCTGGAACGCCGGCTGGAACGCCGGCTGATTCGGCCTCGGGTGCGCCTGCTGGAGGTGAGCCGGAGCGGAGCCTCGGGGCCGGCTGCGGAGGCGAGCCGGAGCGAAGCCTGGGAACCGGCTGCGGGGGCGAGCCGGAGCGAAGCCTGGGAACCGGCTGCGGGGGCGAGCCGGAGCGAAGCCTGGGAACCGGCAGCGGGGGCGAGCCGGAGCGAAGCCTGGGAACCGGCAGCGGAGGCGAGCCGGAGCGAAGCCTTGGAAACGGCTGCGGGGGCGAGCCACAGCGAAGCCTTGGAAACGGCTGCGGGGGCGAGCCGGAGCGGAGCCTGGGAACCAGCAGCGGAGGTGACCCGGAGCGAAGCCTGGGAAACGGCTGCGGGTCCGGAAAGCGACGAGGGCCGGGTCTGCCGGCGGCTCACGTCGCTGTCTCCGAGCTGGCAGCGGAGGTGGCGGCTCCGGAAAGCGACGAGGGGCCGGGTCTGCCGGCGGCTCACGCCGCTGTCTCCGGGCAGACAGCGGAGGAAGTGGCTCCGGAAAGCGACGAGGGGCCGGGTCCACCGGCGGCTCACGTCGCTGACTTCCCGGACGGAGGAATCGACGGGGGCCGAATCCGGGGGGTGCCAACACCAGTCTTGTCCCCCGGAATAGCTCCCGCTGCAGGTCGGCGAGGGCTTCAGCTAGCTCCCTCTCCTCCCTGCCAGATCTCCGCCTCCCTCCGCTCTGCCTTTTTGGAGGGAACCGCACTCCAGCTGGGTCCATTTTTTAGCAGCCTCACCGTTCGGTATGGTCGGGTCCTTCTGTCATGAAGTGCGGGTGGTGAGAACGGTGAGGCAAACGCAGATGGAACCAGGTTAGATGAATAATGATGAATTTAATGGATAAACTCAGTCCAACAACGAACAGCAGGAACATGGACACACTGACGACGAATAAGCTAACATTGACGAGGACCCGACGAGGAACAAAGAACACAGGTGGAGTTAAATACACGGGAGGGTAATCACAGAGACGAGACACACCTGGGAACAATCAAGGGGAGGACAGGACAACGAAGAGACTTACGGACACAGAAACTCTAAATAAACACAGAAAAACACAGATCCTGACATATACTACTTGAAAATGGTCACAAAACAACAATATTATCATTTTACTATCGCAAAATGTTACGTTGCAGGCCTAGTTATATGTGAAATAATGGAATCAGTACTTTTTCATCAATATTAAGGATTTATTAACTTAAAACAAACCAAAAAGTTGCTTGTAAGTTAGTTTTGTCTTATTTCAAGTGCCCAAAAATATTTTCACTAGAAATTACAGAAAATACCTGTTAATATTTGTGTTTTTGCAGTGTGTTCTGATTATCACTGTAATCTCTACATGATCTGTTTCTAATTTCTCACATTTTAATTTCAGAACACTGAAAAGTCCAAGGACTGGTATAAGACCATGTTCAAACAGATCCATAAATTACCCGGTAAGTCTGTTTTTCTGAGCCGGAGTCGTCAGTTGGGTGTCCCTGTGGCCGTCCAGCGTGTGTCCCTGTCCCTCATGTCCTCTGTCTCACTGTGCTCAGAGCCTTTTGAGGAAAACCCCTACCGCCCCACCTACATTTTCCCCGAGACCTTTGACATTCGCATGACCCCAAAAGGTACCGATGGCGGCAGCCGCGCTCTCATTGGCTTTTACTAATCTGCAGCCATCTTCAGCTCCGGTTCCTCCAGTCTGCAGAAACACAGAAACGGGCTAACAAAAATTTTTCTGGTGTTTGTCCAAACCTCAGAGCCTCCAGCCACATTTGGAAATAATCATTAAACTGATTCAATGCGGCTGGAGGAGGATCAGCAAGGCTTTTTTAAAATTTCAGGTAAATTTGGACATAAACGTTCAAATTTCAGTAAACGTAAGCTAATGTTGTAGTTTTCCTGTTAACCCAAATGTTTTAGTTTGTGATATGTAAGAATTCATAATTACTTTTTAAAAAATTGGGTATTTTTTACTATATTTCTCATAAACGCAATGCATGTTGGTAGGTTATGGTGAAATCAAGTTTATAAACAAAATATACGAAGATAATGTGAACAATATACGTTTTTATATTAGCATAAGATCTTTACTGAAACAAACATGATTAGCTTCTGCTCCACTGTTTACTATATTAGCAGGAGCTAACACCGTTAGCAGGAGAGAGCGAACACCATAAGAAAGAGCTAACACCGTTAGCGGGAGCTAACACCGTTAGCAGGAGCTAACAGCGGTTAGCAGGAGCTAAAGCAAAATCAAAACAAATGTGAAGATAATAAATGGATGTTTAAAGTGAAAATTAACCGTCTCTAGCTCTTTTTATAGCTCTCCATCTTAATAGGTGAGAAAATATTTTGATCCATGTTTACCGTAAACAGCTTTACTTGGAGCTTGTTGCTCTCCTCTCTGGTTAGCATTCCTGAGTTGCAGCCGCACAAACACCAGATTTTCTTTCCCCTCTTCCTCCGTTTGGTCCTCATCATCTTATTTCTGCTTGTCGTTTCTGTGTTAACTTGTATTTCAATTTCTGGTTCAAATGGAAAGGACTGAATATTTTTCACTGATCAAAAATTACTGTTCTGGCTGGACGGAGCTAGCTGTGTAGCACCTAGCATGCGTCATCTGCCTTGGATGCTTTGCAGCATGAACAACACAGCGATGTCCAAATGACAATATTTAATTTAAATTCATCAAAACTAATCAGCCTGCAGGTTCTGCTGTGTTTTTAGTCTGTTGTTGCAACTAACCGAGGTTGTTGTTGGACATCCAGTGTTTGGAGGGACATCCTGAGTACAAAATGAGAATAAATATCTTAATTTAACGAGGAAAACAAATTTGATTTCATTGTTGAATATTTCAAAACATCGGCAGTGACTAACTCAAATTTTCTTTGCTATTGTTTTACTCCTCCATCATTGTGATTTTCCCACCATCTTCTGAAAACCTTGATACTTGAAAAGGTCACAAACAGTTACTGTTCCTTTAAGAACCGTTTTTTAATTAGTAAAATCTCTTTAATGAGCTTCCCAAACCTAAAGCCTGCACAATCAAGATTATTTCTTTGCAGAATTAGATAAAGTTCATATTACGTTTATATTTTTGTTTTTGTTAAAACTTCATATATTTCTATGACGGCGTATTGGGGCTATTGTAGGTAGAAAAAAATATAAAAAGAGGAGTAAATTTCTGGTAAAAAAAAAATAAAAATTTCCAAGAAAATACTCATAAATTTAGGAAATTACAGAGTTTCTAAAGTTGAACATTTGCAAAAAGAAAAAAAAATCCAAAAAATGTTTTTAAAAAAACACTAGAAATTTCTGAGATGGAAATTTTTCTCAAAAATTTCTGAGATTATTCTAAAAGTTTTAGTTTTTTCTAGCAAATTTTCAACTTTTGAAACTCAGAAATTTGCAAGTTTTTTCTAGAAAATTTCTGTGATTAATCTTAAATAATTTTTTGGGGGTGGAAATTTACTCAACTCGTTTTTTTGCTGTCTGCAGTAGAGGTTGAACCAATTAGTCGACTAGTCGACTGGTCGACTAGTCGACTCTAGGACGTCTCGCGAGTTTTTACATTTCATGTCGACTAGTCGCAGTCATGTGATTGCCTGTGGTGACAGCCTGTGCTGATCTGACAGCACAGTATACGTCACAAGACACAAGAAAAATAAGTTAATACATTAGTTTAAATGATATGTAGATGGATGCATATTTGTGGTTTTACAGTGTTTTTAAAAGGAGATGGAGTTGCAGCTGCAACCAGCACTCCCAGCGAGAGGATTTTCTCTCTCGCTGGGAATACCATTACGAGAAAGCGGGCAAGCCTTCATCCGGCTCATGTTGATGCCCTTGTTTTCCTACATGTCAACCAAGAAAAAACCCCAACAACTCTTAGCGAAGAGAATACTGACAGCGAGTAAACTTTATTTACCCCCCCCGCCCCCGTGCCACCTCTTTTTATTGTTTTTACATGCCATCTAAAAGATGTGCGTTTCCTTTTGAATGTTGGTTTCCCAGCAACTTATTATTTATCATAAACTATCCCGATGTTTTGTTGTTTCACTTGTTGCTGTTCTGTGTAAATGCCGTATTTTTCCGTGAAAACGGGTAATAAAGCCTGTACGGTACTCCAAAGCTTTGCGTCTTGCGTTGCTATGACGTCACAACGACTAGTCAACTCGACATCGACTCGACTTTTATCATGTTGACGTTGACTAGAAAATATCTTAAATCGTTCAATCTGCTGAGTCAGCAGAGCTTCCTGCCGCGCATCGGGCGGAGGAGAAGCAGGTGGTTTCGTTGAATTCAGCTGTAACCAAACAGGATCCGTTCATAACAAGTTTGGCTTGTGATGTTCCAAAAGCTCCATGTAGTCAGTGTGATCATTTGACTCCTATAGTAACTATCCAGAGATCATCACCATCAGCAGGTGTTTAGAAAAAAAAAGTCAGACCCGACTTTGTGCAACAAACTTTTCCCCGCTGCTCACGAAGAATCTCCATAATAGACTTAGTAAAAGCAGGAGAAGGGGAGAGTGTGTGTGTGTGTGTGTGGGGGGGGGGGGCAAATATTTTCATATTTGCCGTGAAAATAGCTAATAAAGCCTCCAAGTAGTTGTGAAGGGTTTTTGCGCTTACGTCACTATGACGTCACCGCGACTAGTCGACATCGACTCGACTATTATCATGATGTAGTCGACCTTAAAAAATATGTAGTCGTTCAACCCCTAGTCTGCAGTAGCCCTAGCAGTCCTGTATGTGTTATTTTGGTCTGTTAAATACTTCACCCATATAAAAGCTTTTATTGTTGGTAAATAAACACATTTGTTCCCCAAACTTTGCTCCTATGATCGTCTGAATATTTAAAGAATTACAATAATCTCGTATAGTGGTTGGAAATAGTACGAGAAAAATCACATTTAGTTGTTTAAATTATTGCAGTCATGATTCCGTTTCCATCTGAAGCTCCAGTTAAACATTTAGCACCATTTATAAAGTTTTCTTTATTTGGTTGTTTAGGTAATTATTTAACTGAGACTGGCTCTAAATAATCAGCACAAACACAGATAGGATGTTGGCCAGGATGCTCCACTCCTTTAAAATTTCTGTCGCCTTCACAGATCCTAACTTTTCTCTTTTGGTCCTTATTTCACTTATTTTCCTTTTTGTTATTAATTGTTTCAAAAATATTGTTCATCATTGGTTGTAGTGCTGAGTTGTGACCACTAGGTGGTGCTCCCGACCTGTGATGAGAGCTGCTGCTCCACAGAACATTTTCTTTAATTTTCATTATCAGTGTTCAGATTTATCACAGTTCAATGTCGTTTATTTACATATTTATTTCTAGTGAGTAAACTAAGATTTAAACGTGGAGAAATTTGTTTGATGTTTAAGTGGTCTGGATATGAATTGTTAATCCTCCTGTAAATATGGGTGTTTTTATAGCTCTGAGTGCTTTGCCTCAGCTTCATGCCTCATTATTAATTCAAACCCCAGTTTTAGCCGAGCGATGCTTCCTGTAAAAAGCTTTGATTTGACGCTCTTTGATTGAGTCGGCGATCCTGTGATGCTGGGCCTAATGGAAAGCTAAAAAAGCCTTAAACTTTAATGTGTTTTGAATTATTGAGAGATTTTAAATGTATTTCTTGCTTAAAATCAAGACGTCTGCATTCCCTCGTCTTTCCTGTCGCTTTGTGGCTTTTTTTGGTTATTTTGAACGGTTCTCTCAGATGGATGGTAGGATTATACGACACGCATCTTTAATGATTCATAAGAACAAGAATTGGACGCACAAATCTGAATCTATGGTAGATTTTCTCTCAAATGCAGAGTTGAAATAATGAATAAAACCTCACATACAGAAACTCAGTCATATTTAAATACTGCAGTTTTAAGTTGCAGAGAAAACTGCACTGAAAAAACGGAACTAAGCTCCAACTTTTAAAAAAAAGTTAATTTGTTATTTGGCTTAAATTAAGTTTCTGAAACTTAATTTATTTACGTTTCTTTAATATGACGACTTAATAAACTTTATATATTTACTTGGATTATCTTATTTTATTAGAATCAGATCACCAAAAAGTAAAGCTTTTTCAAACAATAAGTTTAAATGTGCCTCTGTCTCATGCAAAATATAAATTTAAAAATATCTGAGTGTAATCGAACCAGTTTTTAAAGATCTAAAACGTTTTTGATTATTTTTTTGTTAAACTAAACAAAACTAGTTTAGAAACAAATTAGCTTATTCAGCTTTGATCATTAAAATAGTTTGTTTTTAAATTTAAAAAAAAGCATTTTCATTTTTGTTTTTAGGTTTTAAAAGAAAGTTATCAAACTTTTTACACAGAAGGAATAAATACAAATTATCAGTGGAAAGTATAATTTTTACTTGACAATTATTTTTAAAAAGTGCAAACTTTGCAAGCAAAGGAGGAAGAAATACTTAAAAAAATATATTCTTAACATTATTAATGCTATTCTTTGTGAAAATGCTCTGTATATGTTACATAAAAACATTTACAGTTTAAAACACAAATTCTTTAGCATTTTTGACCGAAGTTATTATTATGTTTCTCTGGACAACTAATTTCAATTTTAAAAGCTGCATATTAATGTGTGTGTGTGTGGAGGCAATAAAACTGTATGTATAATTTTGACCCTGTAATCCAGAATAAATCCACTATAGTTTCTAAACTCTAATCTCATTAAGATGCTTGTCGTAGAGTTATTCCAATCTGATGAAAGAACCGATTTAATGAAACTTTAAGAGAAAATATTAATATGAGACCAAATTTAAATGTTTTATCAAAAGCAACTTAACATTCCTCCTCCTTCTTCTTCTTCTTCTGCTTTTTTCTTCTTCTACGTTTTCAGACGATGGTCCCACCCCATATGTTTACCTGGAAGATGGTGAGTTTTCTGATCATCCGTCTGAAGCGACAAAGAATGTGTTCAGTTTGATCTGTTTTTCAGGAAGAACTGTTCAGAGAACTCTCCAGAGAATCTGTTCAGTTTGATCTGTTTTTCAGGAAGAACTGTTCAGAGAACTCTCCAGAGAATCTGTTCAGTTTGATCTGTTTTTCAGGAAGAACTGTTCCGCGCTCTAAAAGCGACGACCTGGTGGACTCCAGAGGGAGACCGATGCCGGTTCCAACTCGGTCCTCGTCTCTCAAGCCGTCTGCCACAAGGTACCAGACAGAAAGTAGATCCACTAGAACCGCCAGCTTCTGCTGCTGTTTAGTCACTTCCAGTATTCTGCTGGTTCCTGGGCCAGTTTTCTGTTTCTGACCATCCTGGACAGTTTTCAGTCACTCCAGGGAGAAAGTGGCTCAGATGGTGGAAAGTTGGACTCAAGGTGATCCAAAAACCACAACAAGATTTGGTTTGGGGGTAAAAGACCTAAATTCTGAGAATACAAGTCAGGATTCTGAAATTAAAGTCAGAGTTTTAAAATTTAAGTCAAAATTTGAAGGTTAAAATCGGAATTCTAAAATTTCAGTCAAAATTTTAAGATTAAATCTCCAAATTCAAAGAAAAAGTCAGAATTATAAAATTTAGGAAAAATTCTGAATAATAAAATTAAGTTTGAAATTCTGAGAAAAAAGTCAGAATTCTGAAATTAAAATCAGATTTCTAAAATTTAAGTCAGAATCCTAAGATTGAGTTGATGATTCTCTTCGTTCTGTCAGCGTCCCTGGTTCTGTATATTCCTAATTTAATGTTCTGGTTTCCGTCCGTTGGGAAAAGTTCTTTTCTCTCACCGGGTCCGGCTTCGCCTCCGTAATCCAATCACTGCCCAGATTGGATTTTTCTGCCGTGTCGTTGTTAGAGGGACTAGGCAGGCGTGTTGAAACGTCACGTTTTTTAAATGAGAAATCGTCTCAGCTCGCGCCGATTGCCATGGAGACCGCCGGATAAGGATTGGCTCTCGGTGTCTCTCTCTCTCTGACTGTCCTTCCTCCGCAGGAGCGAGTGGGAGCCGCCGGAAAAGAAGGTGGACACCAGGAAGTACCGCGCCGAGCCCAGGAGCATCTTCGACTACGAGCCGGGGAAATCATCCGTCCTGAAGCTGGAGAGAACGGTAACACTCTCTGGGTAACACTCTCTGTGTGTGGGTGTGTGTGTGTGTGTCGTCTGAGCTGTGTCCTCCCCTTCATCATCTTCATCATCTTCCCCTGCCACCTCTGCATCCGAGCTGCTTCACTGCTAACGGTTAGCAACACTCAGGTTTACTGCATTTATTACAAGATAGAAAAAACCAAACCAAGTCGGTGGTTAACATCAGTCCAGCAGCTTCTGCCCCACAGTTACCGACGGCAACAGACTCTGATCACATTAATTTGCATAACTAATCTTATCTTTAACATAAATTGCAAGTAATATACATATATATTTTTAGTACAGAAAATAAAATCATACATATAACATTAAAAACCATCACACATTTAATAACTGGAGCATTACTTTGTATGAAAAATAAATAAAACCTACAAAGAAAAAATCAAGTTAACATCAGTCCAGCAGCTTCTGCCCCTACACAATAAAAACAATATAATGAATAAACCTAAGCAGTTCCTATTACCGATCAATGGCTCTCAGTGAACAGTTAACAGTTGCAAAAGCTTTAATTATAACAGTAGAAAACATAAACAAACAGACACGTTGCAGCATGACGTTACAAAAAGCTGCCAGCCTGCGATGGCTACCGTTGGTTTTAGCTGTCAAGTTGTCAACATGACAGCCTCAACATAAATCTTAAATCTACATGTGACATATACAAGAAAAAGGGATGCAGTGCTTTGCTACTAATTGTCAACACACTGGCAACTAGATAGCAAGGTCAGGAAAATTCAAATTCAAATATACTGTATTAGTCCCAAAGGGAAATTAAATGTTTCTGTAGCTCATTAATTCAGATTCTTCAAAGAGTTATTGAAGATATTTCAGTTAAAGAAAAATAACGAGGGAGAGGGAAGTAGGTCAGCTTGTGCTAGCTTGACTCTGTGTTTTGTCTGTGTTTTGGTTTAGTTAAAAATAAAACAAAGGCTGACCCACACAGAAACTCTTGACAGAGTAGCTAATCAACCACCACTGTGTTAGCTTAGCTGATAGCAGCAGTAGCTAATCTACCACCACTGTGTTAGCTTAGCTGGTAGCAGCAGTAGCTAATCTACCACAGCGATCATTTAATCATAAAGCTAAATAAACATAAAGCCTAAAACCATAGCACTGTAATGGACTGGATGTTATGTGTGTTTTTTGGTGTTGAATGCTGATACATTAGTGGCGTTGTTGTCAGTCAGTTGCTATGGCAACGAGTTTGTGTGTGGCATAGTTGACACAGAGAGCGAGGAAAAAAGAGGAATACGAGTGGCTTTGAGTTCTTCAACGGTTTTTCAGCGTTATTTTTCCCTTTGTGGCGGCGCGCTGAATTAAATTAGTAACACCTACGCCTCCAGGTTTCCTTTCGTTCACGGAGTTGCTCTACCGCAGCAGCGCGGCTACGGATGGTCCCCAGCGTCGTGCGCGAAATTCCTGGATGTAAACAATAACATGCAACATTTCTATAGATTTATTTATAAATTACATTTTTCAGTTTGCATGGTTCTTTGTATTTATTTATCCATTTATTTGATATTTTGTCATATTTCAGTTACTTACGATATCACACTTATGTATATATTTTTTATAAAATTGATATATTTGTATTTAACTAATATTTAACACTTTGGATGGAGTAGCCTGTCAACAACGCAATTTCTGCTTAGGCATTAATAAAGTATATTCTATTTTATTCTAAAACATGAAGTAATTACACATGAAACCATGTTTATTTGTATCTGTACATTTGTCTAAAATAAATGTTAAGAACATAATACTTGTAAAGAAAACAGCTGATCCCAATATGCACCACAGATACAAATGGCAGCAGAAAAAGGGGGAGGAGCTGACAGTTACTGGTTGCTATGGTAACCACCAACTGCCAAGAACAGCGTAATGTAGCTTATGTCACAATAAGATGTCAAGAGGAAAAAAAGGCTTTTGACTAAACAAAATGTGTTTGAAGAATAAATAAACCAGTTTTGACAAACTAACATCTAAAATAATGTTAAAATAAAAACCCTGTTATGTTCACATAGTCTGCGGTGAATTAAATATTTCGTGTCCTTGGCGAGCTTGTCGTCTTTATGTAATCATTTTCCACTCAGATATTTAGAAAAGATGCTTTATTGTGACAGAGCAGAGATGTGTTCATGTAATTACTGCCAGGCTGGTTGAGATCTGGCCTGATCCCACTGCCAACCATTTTGCCCATTGCAGTTCGCTCCAGTTCACCAGTAAAATAATGAACTCAGTCATTCATTCTTCATGTTTGGTTCACTGATTTTACTCTGTTTCTTTAAACCCACAGAGAGCCTTGCAGAAAGTTTCATTCTTTCTTTCTGTAAAACTACAAACTTCAATGTATTTCAATGGGATTTTATCTGAGATACAGTAATACATAACTGTATGTATAAAGTATAAATAAGGTAATTAATACCTCTTCAATACTTCACTTCATGTTGTGGAAGTACTGCTGGGGGTTTGTGAGACTTCTGATTAACTAAGCAGATTTAAATCACTTTTTTATTCAAATTTATCTTTAAATACAAATTAACCTGAATCCAAAATTACATATTTTAGTCTGAAACGCAAACATTCGGTGAGAAAAATCTGATCATTATGTCAAAATGATCAATATGTTCATAGCTGTGGCATTTCCATTGAGTCTGAAGTAAGTAAAAAGGCATGTTTTATGTAGTACTAAGCCTCGTTTATTGTAAAATACTACATACTATTTAGGGCTGGACAGTATGGCTGAAAAGCATGTAAGCGTTTCTTTTCAGTTGATATCCATAATTATTGATCATTTTTTGTTTTATGTATCTGTACTACAGACAAACTAGGGGTTACTTTTTCTGTTTTATCCCGTTTTCACTCCAAATTGAAACCTGAAACTGCTTCTGTGCAAGTTACTTAATAGTTTTGTGGTTGCTAGGCAACCAAAAGAGTGAGTGAGTGAGTTGCTAGGTAACCAAAGAGTGAGTGAGTTAGTCGGTGCCACTGAAGACCTCTGGTCTATCTCATACAATTCCCCAAAACTTGCATTAAAGTTTATGGTTTTTAATGTCAGGAATATGAATATTTTCTGCATGGCACTTTATGCAAATGTCCTTCGGCTTATGCGGCATCAAAACCAGGATTTTATTTTATGGTTTGATCTGAGATATCAGCTTCACAACTAATGAAATATGAAGCAAAAGGCAGCAGCTGTTACTGTAAAACCCCTGAATTTCTTCATGTTGTGGTCGACATGAAAGCAAAACTTACAGGCTGGACAGTTGCTGGGCTGGAAGTTGTGGTGTGAAGAGGACAGATTGGATGTCACAAACTAATTAGAGCAGGAGGCGGATTTGGTTTCTCCTGGTTCCTGTTTTCAAGTCTTTATGCTTTGTGATGTTTATCAGCTGCTGTTGCATCACTTTTCGCAAGGAACTAAAACAGCATTTTATTGAAAATATCAAACTATTTCAGGAAGAGTCATTTCATAAATCACATTTGCTTTCATGTGATTGGCTCCTTGCCTTGATGTGCATAAGCTGTGCTGTCTGAACTGTCTTCTCTTTGTCTTTCTCCTCCTGTCGCCATGCCCCTTTACTCAGGATGTAAGTCCAGAAGATGTAGATTTAGAGAATGAGCCTTGGTATAAATTCTTTTCAGAGATGGAGTTTGACAAAGCGGTAAGTGGTCGCTGTTCTCACAACGACGGCATATCGTCACGTACTGCATGTCATGTAACATCCATGTTGAACGTCTAAACAAACTGTCTGTGAGGTCTGCTTGTTTCCTCTCCCACCCCCACTGTGATCCTCTGACTGTCTGATCGTATGGATCATTGAGGCTAAATACTGATTATCAGTCATAAAATGTATTGTTTTCTTGAATTTTCAGTTATTTTCTGTACAAGACCTACACTGTTAGGTTTTGTACACAAATATGTAAAAAAAAATATATATATATATCCTCACCACATCGTTAAAAAAATAACATTGTCCACATGGGTTTAAGAAAAGTTGTCATTAGTGCTGGACGATAAAAGCGCTTCATATCAATCAATATCAACAATTATTGATAAGTTTGTAGTTTTAAATGTCTGAACTACCAGACTGGTGGAGCGGCCTTTCCTGATTTATCTGCAGCTTTCACTCCTTGCTACTATTGTTTATTTTTAAGCAGTTATGTGGCAAAACCTAAAACTGCTGCTGCGCAGGTTACTCAACAGGTTGTTACTAGGTAACCAAAGAATGGGTGAGTTGCTAGGTAACCAGAAAGTGAGTGAGTTAGTTGATTCCGCTAACCTAGCCTAGCAAGAACCCTCACAAATCCGTTTTAAATATGCCTAGACTGTAGAGGGCAGTGTAGCGCTATGGTAATACATATGTAATCCAATCAGATTGCTTCAAAACAACCATAACTTCCTGTTACAAATTAAACATGGAGGCAAGAGACTCATTTGTGGGGACTGAAATAAAGGTAAAGTACTTTTAAATTGCGTATTAGAATATAGAGTTATTAAAACACAAAACTATGTTGATTGGGAATTATGTCAAAGCAAGTATATGAATAAACTACGACAGCGTATTTCGGCCATTGTAGATAAATTACAACATATTTTTACTCAAGTAGAAATAAAAAGTAGCCATCCAAGAAATGACTCAAGTATGAGTAAAGAAGTGTTTGGAAAAATACAAGTACTGAGTAACTGATCAAACCACAATTTGATATGTAAAAATTACATAATGAGGCAGGCCAAACTATAACATTATGTGGAAATATTGGTATTTTAAAGATCAAAATGACAATAATTCATATACACAACAAAATCAGACAAAAGAAACAGTTGTGCTCTCCATTAAGTGAAGTTACTCACAGAGGGTAGAAGATCCAAAGCATTTAATCAATAGTAGCGATACTTCAAAATAAAATTACTGAAGTAAAACCAAAATTACTCCTAAAAGATTTTTTTTTCAAAAGGTTTCTCTAGTTTCTGTGCTGTTATAGTAAAACCACATTCTGTTAAGTGACTCTTGCAAAATATTCATGTTTATTCAGTTACACCAATAACTTCTTTGTGAAACTCGGATTTTGCTCCTCATCTTTTGGCCTGCGGTGTTTTCTGAGCATGAGGTCTGGATCAGATGATTCACCCAGGAGTCTCTTCTCTCTTGTAGTCCACCCAACAAGCAACAGGCTCCAGGATAATCCGTGCCTGTTATATTTACCAAACTATCCGTATGGCGCAGGTCTGAATCAGAGCCGTGACACATGCGAGCCTCAGGACAGAAGTGGTCCTTGCTGCCCAGAAACAGATGTTAATTTCCCAACCCGCCCCGCCCCAGATCCGGTGAGGCGGCACCACTGGCTTCGTGTTCCTGCGCCGTCCAGACGCTGCAGTTTGAGGTTAGCAGGAGGTCCAGGAGGCTCAGTGCCGGTGGCAGCTGCTGGACTCGGTTTCTGTCTGGACGGGTGCCACGTGAGCTCGGCTTGATGACTGGCTCCTGTTTAATGTTAAAGCCTCTTCTAAAGCTGCACCTGGTATGTGCAGCATTTGACCTTAAGGCCCAGCCAGACACCATGGCTCATTGCGGCTTGATTGACAAATCAGGAGTCGTTTGGTATTAGCAAAGGAGAAGGAGATGCATTTTCATATCTGCTGAATCATTTGTGTGTTGAACTGGTTGATGATTCATTTTCTGTTTCCTGGCTGTTTATTTAAAATGGTCTGGTATTATGAAGAGCTGATGATGCCGTACATTCTGGCAATTCTTTCAAAAACCCCTTTAGTTAAAGCTGCAGTATGCAACTTGTGTATTTTTTTACGTATTTGTTGAAACTGTCACCATGTAATGACGATATGAGACAGATAATATATCTCTTCTGCCTTCTCCTAGTGCTCCCATTGCTAACTAGAAACAACCAATCAGGGCTAGGAAGCGGGTCTTAGCGTTGTCAATCATCCTCTCTGCTACAGTGCGGCTAACAGTGAATGCTAAGAATAGTTAGCACGGCCACTGATGACGGGGGATAAATGGTTTTTCCATAACTAAGTTGTTTCTCTCGCCGTTAGCACATTTAGCAGTGAGTACATGAGAATGATTGACAGCTCTAAGAGCCGTCTCCTAGCTCTGATTGGTTGTTTTTGGTTGGAAGTGGTGCATTTCTTCTGACGGTACTAGCTCAGGATGGAGGTGGAGGAGAACGATTGGGTGTCAACGATTATGTTTTTTGGTGTCTGGAAAATGAGTCATTTCAAAAACACTAACTCAAAGTTTACACTTGCAAACAGATGTGCAATTATATAACCATGCATCTTTGAAAAGCAGAAGTGCAGCCTTCTGTACAACCATCAAGAATGCAGCAAGTGGTTTCTGAACGGCAAGTCAACAACAAAACACTTGTCTTTTCCAGCAGCCATTGTGCAGCCCACACAGCAATAAAACCAGCTGATCAAATGTGCTGGAACTCAGCTTGGGTTGCTAGGTGACATTACATTCAGAAGGATTTTGAAACGGCTCATTTTCCAGACACCAAAAAACATTAACTTATTGCCAAAAAATGGTTGGGTGTTTTCAGAAGCAGTTGAGACCCAAGTGGGAGTATAAAAATGTGCAAAATTTTAATTTCGCATAATAAATCCTCTTTAAAGATCAGTTATCGGCCAGAAACCTGTAATTGGTGCATCTTTTGTCCGCGGAACTCAACCCAAGTTGAGACAGTTTCAAGTAAAGTATTGCGAAACTTAACATTTTTGCAATATAAGCTTTTATTAGTTAAAAGCTTCTTGGCATTTTGATCAACTTCAAGAAGTTTCCAGTTCAACTTGAAGACTAGATTCGTCTAAATTCTTTTAGGTAAAAAATCATTTATTTTTAGTGCTTGTGGAGAGCGCTGCAGATTGCTGGTAATGGTCCTCTTTAATAACACATCAGGGGTTTAAAGCTGCGTCTGAAAATACATCCAATGACATGACAGCTCCAGTCAAGCGGCGGGTCATCGATAGACATAGCCAGCTGGAGCCGGAGTTCCACACGTATCAATGCTCAGGAAGATCACTGTGGCCCCCTGCTGCCGCCACAGCGACTCCATCTGCGGCGCGGACACTGATGTCAGGCCCGCTGCCAGCCAGTCTCAGCGCCGCCCCGCCGCCACCTGACGTACTCTAACCGGGGCGACGCTAAAAGCCTGCCAGCTGATTGTGCACTCACATTTAACCTCTGTTACACACTTAACCTTTACCTTTAAGCATTTAGCGGCGGCAGGATGAGCTCCCCGGCATGTTAGTGTTCATAAGAACACGTCAACACGAATAAGGTTCTGGAAAGAATGGGCTTCGTGTTACAACGGCCCGCTCTATTTTGACTGTGAAAGCAGCAGAGTGCAGTCTGAGCCGCGGGGCAGCTGTTAGGAAACGCGGCGGTTCTGATGAATTGTTGTCGCCTGTGTTCCTTAGATACCTCAGTTTGCATCCGTAGGCAATATTAATAAAAACGTTTATTTTACTTATAACACGACATTTTTCTATTCTCTATTACCAACTTAAAATATCGTATCTTACTGAAAAGCTACTTGTTAGATTTGTTTTAAGTGTACCAAGATATTTGCACTAGAAAGTGGACCAAAAATACTTGGTTCTATTTTTCAGTGTTTTACATAAAAACCTCAGAAAATAAAACACCATTAAGTGACGAGGGGCATTTTGTGCATCATCTGATTGTTTATGTCTCCGTTTGTTTGAAGTACCAGGAGAGATCGGATGATTTGGGCAGAAAATGGACGCAGGATGGGATGAAACGGCAAACAGAGTAGTTTCCATCCCAGCAGGATGTATACAGTGTCACCAACCATTATCTCCCATTTGCAGCGCTAAATCTTTTCCCGGGACGTCCCAGAGTAACACGACGCTGTGATAACACGGCCGGGTTAGTCTGAAACTGATCCATTTTCCCCCCGTTGGACGAGGAAAAGTCCTCATAAACTGACACTAATCAGTCATCTTGTAAATAACCAGATTAAGATTCCAGTCCTTCACTGCAGATAAGCCCTCCATGATTGTTTCCTGTTTACTTTCCACTGACGCTGTTTGTGTGTGAGCCCAATAACCGGGAGTGTCAGAGGACGCTCTGTTACTCCCCCTGATAAGAGAGGTGGAGGTGGTGGGGTGGAAGACGTGGAAGATTAATCGGTGACCCCTCGGTGTGTTCTCCAAGTCGCCATGGAACATTTAGCTTTATAAATAGACGCGACTATAGACCTGCCAGCTTGGTGTTCGGCTCCTACAAAGATAGGCTCTTATTCTCCGAGGTTATTAATGATCATCTGCCCCGGCAACCAGGCGGAGAGGCATGTTGTGGCAAATAAGCAGCGCAGAATGTTCCCTGTCTGGTCATTGGTGTGGGAAGTGGAGGCTCGGCCGCGCCGCAGGGATGCCGGGGGGCTTTGGGGCCAGGTTGCCATGTCTGACTGGCAGTTTCCAGCCAAAGACAATGTCAAACCCACCCAACTCCCAAAAAAACCCTGCCCAAATCTCAACCTTAAATGAAATTCATGTTGATAGCAGCAGACATAGTTACGTATATATGAATATATATTGGGGCTGGACAATAAATCAGTAATATGTGATAGACACGTGATCAATGACGATAGATACATCTGATAGAATATTCAAAATTCACTAAACTCCAGTCCAAAACTGCACAACATTCTGAGCTGGGTTGGTGAAACCAACTAACTGACTCACTCTTAGGTTTTATTTTATGAAAAGTTTCATGCAGCTTTATGAAATTGAGTTTAAAAGCAGTCTTACTGGGAGGAAACTCGCCCAAACTGGCAACCCTGGGATCGTTGGGAATGGGAGAGACGAGGGGGGGCGATTGTGCAATCGTATTTGCAAACAACACTTGTGCTCTTATTCATAGAGCCTCGTTATTTTTACCTGCTGTGACGTCCGAGAAGAGGAAAGCAGCAGAAACAGTGGGCTAAAATTAGCTTCGATCCAAAGCATTTCAAAATGCCGCTCTGCTCCATCAGTGACCCCCAAAAATATGTGTTTTATTTCTCCTTATATAATGCCAATTAATCTCCATTAAATGTCACTCCACTCGCTAACCCTGTTCCTAACCCTAAATATGCAGAAAATTATTTCTTCTTTCATGTTCGAATATTTCTCTGTGCACTGCAAAAACACAACATCTTACCAAGTATTTTTGTCTGGTTTGTAGTGCAAATATCTTAGTTTTGTCTCATTTTCAACAAGATATTGGAGCTTGTTTTGAGTCAATAACTCATTAATATTGATAAAAACAATTATTTATTTTATAACAACACATTTCTCCCAAATTATAAGTTAAATAATCTGCCAGTGGAACTAGTATTTTTCGTCAATATTAAGAAATTATTGACTTAAAACAAACTCCTATTTCTTGCTGAAAAGTTACTTAGTTTTGTCTCATTTCAAGTTTACCTACATATTTTTACTAGAGACTAGACCAAGAATATTTGGTAAAATTTTAGATTTTTGCAGTGTGTTGCCTTTTGTACAATTTTGGCTTAATTACTCCTCTCACTATGTTTTTTCCTACCGAATGGCCTTTGTATGAGTCTGTATGATCCAGTTAACGATTAGTCGATTGCAAAATCAGTTGACGATGATGTGAATAATCAATTAGTTGTGATTAACCGATTAATTGTTTAATCCCGAATAAGTTTTATTTATCTGTGAGCTCTTGTGTCCATGCTGATAAGTTTAATTCGACTACCAATGCAAAAATGTATATATATTTTGTTCAGTTTTGGCTTAAATAATGCTTTGAATATGTTTAAAATGGCCTTTTTTGAGTCTGTACACCCCACTTAGCGATTAATCGATTACTAAATCAGTCTATGACTATTTTGATATTTGATTAATCACGCCTAACCCGATTAATTGCTTCAGCCCTAAATGTTTTACATATAAGTCCGCTCTAGTGTTCATAAGAATGGACTAATTCGGCTTCCTTGCACCACCAACACCAAGTATATATATATTTTCATACAGTTCTGGCTTAATTACTGCTCTGAATGTGTTGTTCCTGCATTAAATCGGCTTTCTTGAGTATGTATACGCTGCTTAATGATTAATCAATAACTAAATTAGCTGTCAATTCCTTCAATATTTCATTAATCGCAATTAATCCAATAAATTTTTTCAGCGTAATGCACATATCTTTACTGCTCTGACTGTGTTGTTTTTTCAGTAATTTGCCTATTTTTGAGTCTGTTTTGTGTTTGTATGTTCCAGTTATTGATTAGTTGATTACTAAATTAGTCGAGAGCCATTTCATTCATCGATTAATCGTGGTTTATACGATTAATCGTTTCAGCCCTCATATCTTTTGCATATTGGTGAGCTCCTGTGTCTGTGTTGATACGTGTAATTCGGCCTCCTTGCCCCACCAGCTGGTTAATTGCCCCCGTCTGCTCCGCTGGTAATGAGAGCGACTCAGTCAGACAAAAGAAGTGGCTTCAGTGGGAGACAGCAGCTTATAGGCTGAGCCCGTGACAGCCTCCCCTCCCCGCATGGCGCCCCCTGACCGACGCACGCCCAGCCCTCCCTTCCCTTCCACTCTCCTTTCTGCCGCTTGTTTTCTCCCAACTTGCATGCAGGCCAAAACACACGCTTGGCCCCCCCAACCCGTCCATGCCGAGAGACGCTCGAAAACGCTCGACGCAGAAACACACGGCCGACCGAGAGGAACGGAGGGCAGAATCTGGCCTGACTGGAGGCTGCTGCCTGTGTTTCAGCGGGAGGAGATCTTCCTGTGGATCTATCAATGACTTCTTTGTTTGGTTTGTTGCAGAGTGCCCCCTCCTTCAGCCCTCTGGAAACAGCCTCCGACCTGCAGCAGTAGTAAGTCAACTCTTCTTCCTTTCCCCAGCTCTCCAGCTTTAAAATCTCGCCTCATACTTGCAGATTTAATGTGATTATGAGAGGGATGAACGGCAGTTTCCTGTTAAAGAGGCAAAAAGCCAGCAGAACAGAGTGTCCCCTGGTTGCATTTTGTGTTGTTTTCCCTTCAGGTTGTAGATATGGCTCCTATCGGGGGGGGGGGAGTTTATTTAAAGACAGGAACCTGGATGTCACTGGGATAAAGGGAACTCTCCCAGCTGCTGCATAACTTAAAAACTGTTATCTCTGCCTGAATGTGCTGAATAACCGGATCATGAAACATGAGCGAATAATCAGATTAATCAACGTATTTAGAGATTGATTAATCGGTAACTGGAGTAAACAGACTCAAAAAAGGCAAATTGATGAAAGAACAACACAATCAGAGCAGCAATTAACCCAAAAAATTACATATTTTGCATTTAAGATAAATGAAACCCGTCTTTGTCTGTTCAACCCAGAACTCCGCAAGTGGCATTTTCAGCTTCACCTGGTTCAAATTATGTAACAATAATGAAAAAATGTGATTTTCTACCCAAATATTTTGCTGCTCCTCTGGTTTAAAGTGCAAATATCTTATTAGATTTTAAATAGGACAAAACTAACTTAAAAGTAACTTTTCAGGAAGATATAGAAGCGTGTTTTAAGTGAATAATTCCTTAATATTGATGGAAAAGCAGATTAATTTGCAGTTACTAGTGAATTAATCTGCTTTTCCATCAATAAAAATAAATTAAATTAAATTAAATCTGCAGAATGTGGGACTTTTATTTATCTGACTAATCAGAGTAATCAGTAGATTAATTGATAACTGGAAGAACCGTTAGTTGCAGCTCCACTCAGATCAAAAGCTGCGTTTGATCTTCTCTTTGTGTTTGATGGAGACTGACAGCATCTATTTCTGTGTCCTGCAATAAAATGCCAGGAATTTGGGGCCGCGGCTCGGTAACTGTCTAGAGAAAATAAACCTTCATTTCTGCTTTCCATCTGCTGCAGTCATTATGTCACCAGGAGGGGGCGGCGGGGGGCGAGCGCGTCTAAAATAAACCCCAAACCAGCGTTTTGTTCCATTGATACGTCTGTCGTTTGAGAGCTGGAAAGGAAGCGATCCCTGATTAAAGGCCGATGGAAGTTTAGCCACTCAAAATGTTCGCAGCGGAAAGCTTTGCTCATAAACCGACTTCCCCCTGAGGGGCAAATTTATGGTCGCTTCGCTGTTTTCCTGCCTCAGCAGAGCTCAGACATGGCTGTTGGATCTGACACATTTCAGAAAGGAAAGGCACGACACTTAGAGGCTGGAATGATCCGGACTCGTTTGTTCTGTCATCATGATGCAGCAGAACAAATATAAAAGATATAAAACTGTCACAAGTTTACAAAAATAAACATTTTCTCTTTACTAGGACCTGTCTGACAACATGAAGTAGGCCACAGGCTCACATTTTCTGAAGAAAACTGTCATGTTTGGCATAAAAGCACAAAATCTTACAAGTATTTTTGTCTAGTTTTTACTGTAAATAACTTAGTGCACTTTAAATGAAACAAAACTAACTTAAAAGTAACTTTTTAGCAAAATATAAGAGTTTATATTAAGTAAATTATTCTTGAACATTCATAAAAAGTGGAAGAAAATGTCTTGTTTTAACAGGAAGATTTCTGTTTTATTAATATTAAAGAATTATTGACTTAAAAGAAGCTCTTGCTTCTCACTGAGAAGCTACTTTTAAGTTAATTTTGTCTTATTTTTCAAGTCTAATTAGATATTTTCACTAGAAACTAAATGGATTTCCTGTTTTTATGTATGCAAAGGTTTTTTTTAGCCTACTTCATGTTGTCAAACAGGTTATAGAAAACAGAAAATGTTGATTTTTTTGTGCTGTTTTTTGCAGTGTAAATAGAGCATCACACTAGCAGTCCAACATGGTGGTGGAAGTATTATGGTCTGAGCTCATTTTGGCGCTTCAAGAAATAATTCATTTTATTTTTTAGCTTTGGACGAGAATCCAAAGCTCACCAATAAGTTTGACTCTGAATGATTTCATGAAAAGTCAGAAGTGGCCTAGTCAAAGTATGGAACAGGCCGTTTTAGCTCAAAACCACTGAATGTGGCTGAATTAAAACAATTCTGCAAAGAAGAGTGGATCACACTTCCTCCGCAGTTACTGCAAACAGTACACTGCAAAAACAAAATAGTAGTTTTATCTAGTTTCTTAATACACGTTATATAAGACAAAACTAATTTTATTTCTCTGCTGAAAATGTACTTATAAATTGGTTTTGTCTTTTTTAAAGTGTAATAATATATTTGCAGTAGAAACTAGACCAAATATTACTTGGTACAGTTTTGTGTTTTTGAAGTGTTGATTGATCTCACATGTTTAGATTTGATAAAAGAGCAAAAACGGAACAAATCTGACATTTTTTACCGTTATGTTTCATGAAAAGTGATCAGGAAAGGTTGTAAACTGGAGTTATGTGTGTTTTAGAGTCTAATGATGACAGAAATCCTCAAAAGTCATGAATAAATCCCACCCAGTCTAAACCTGCAGGGATGTGCAGCATGGAAGCGCAGAACATGCGCCGCTCGGCGTTTGCTTTTACTAGAAGCTTCTCAGGAGATTATTTTAAATCTGATCGTAAATCAGCCACAGAAACATTTACGTGAATTCCTGTTGCACACCCAGACGCCATGCCAGCGCTGAGAATATTTCCCCTTCCACCTACGAAGGAGCCTCCTGCTGCTCAACGACTTAAAAACGCTTCTCTGTGGCAGCTTTTCGCCAGAATGAGGTCAGAGTGAGCAGCGTCTGGGTGTGACGCAGGTGCTGCTGATGCATCAGACGGGAATGTGCAGGCAATATTTATAGAAATCATTCCCAACGCAGAGAAATCTCCTCTCTGCCTTCGCTCTGGATCCCACGTTGGGCTTTTTCCCGCTCTAATTACATCACATCCCACAAGCATTTCACATACTTACCCACAATCCCCTTAATGAGGCCCATATGACGGAGCATTACCCGCTTCTCTGATGTTTCGTTCTTTTTTTTTAGATAATAATCTATGGAGGGAAATTAGTTCCAATATTATTGCAACCAAGGAACATGTTTCAAAAATTAAAATGTGACAAAAATGCATTTTAAAAAGATTTTAAAACTTCTCAATCAAAAGAATAAGATCCATTTTCAATGTGTACATAATTTTGCAGTTTGCTAGTTTTACAGATTTTTATTTCATATATTTACAAAAATAATATTTCAATTAGCAAAAATAACATCTAAAAAAGTAATAAATCAAATAAAATCTGAAAAAATAGTAAACTGCTCATTTTATCTTTTTCAATTTATTTTTCTGTTTTGAAAAAAGTAGAATTTAAATAGAAAATATCTGAAAAAATAGTGAACTTGAAATTATTTTTGCTTCATTTTTTTTAAACAATAAATTATTTTTAAAATTAATTTTAAAAAATACATGAATAAATTAGCAAAAATAAAATCTGAGAAAGTGATTAAAACTAAATAAATATGGAAAATGTTGAACTGCAAATGTTGAAGTTAACAAAAAAAGTTATTTTTGTTATTTTAGTTTTTAAATTTTTCCAATTTTTTCTAATAAAATCCAAAAAAGTAAATTTTCAAAAACTATTAAAATTAGCAAAAATAAAACTCACAAAGGAAGTAATTTACAAAACATATGAAAAATAACAAACTGCATAAATGTATGTTCAGCTTAATTCAACATAATGTGAATTACACTGAAAATGTGAGTTTGATTTAGTTTTATTTTTGAAATTCTTTTTTTTTTATATTTACATTTTTTTAAACATACTCAACAATATTGGAACAAATTTCTTTCCATCAATCTCTGAAATAAATAACAATATCAAAGCAGCCCGGTTGTGTTTGATTAACTTCTTTCTCTCTCGTTTGCGGCGCAGCTCCTCTAGCAAGTCTGGACACAACGAGGTGGACAAGGACGGGGGGTCGTCGTCCGGCGACCCCGCCGCTCCAGAATGCGACCGACATGTTTACAAGAGCATCCTGGAGGGCGGCGACATTCCCCTGCAAGGCCTGCGGGCTTTAAACAAGCGCCATGGCAGCTCCTCCTCCTCTAAAGGTAGGACGCTAGCTCGGCATCAAACATGGCCGCTCACTGCAAAAACACAAAATAATAATAATAATAATATATGTACTGAATTACACATTTATTTGGTAACTTCAATGCACCAGCAGCTTGAGAAACTTGGTCAAACGTAAAAATATTTTAGTTTTGTTCAGTCAGTGCAGTTAGGAGTAGAACAACCAATGCAAAATAAATGATAAAGAAATTCAGGTTGACTATCAAACATGTTGAAAATAAACTGAAACATTCTTTCAAACGGTTCATAAAGAGCAATTAGAAATTCTCAATATAATGTAAAATAAATAATAAAGCATAGAATTAGACCGAATAGATCTGTCTTTATGGATCATCACCGATAACCAATGTAGAATTTTTTTCAATATCGGAACCAATACGGACACTATAAGTAAAACAACCTGCCAGTGGAACCAGAACTTTTTAATCTGTACTCAATATTCAATTCAATTTATTGGCTGAAAAAAATGTTTTTGCATAACAATATCATTTTGTTGTAATGTAAGACAGATAATCTTTTTAAAAAAAAAATTTTGTTCCTCCTCCATTTCCTAGTGCTTCAAGAAACAACCAATCAGAGCCAGGAGGCGGGTCTTACCGCTGTCAATTGCTGCAACTAGCAGTGAGTGCTAACGCTAGTAACAGAGCCATCCATGATGGCTTATAAACAGTTTTCCTATGACAGTGAGTTGTTTCTCTGCTAATAAAACATTTAGCAGTGTGTACACGAAATTGATTGACAGCGTTAAGACCAGCCTCCTGGCTCTGATTGGAATAAAAAAAACATTTTTGTAAAAGTTACATACTGCAGCTCTAAAACAAGCTCCTGCTTTACTTTTGCTTTATTTCAATTGTACTAAAACATTTGCGCTGGAAATTAGACAAAAAATACTTTATAAGATTTTGTGTTTTTGCAGTGTAAACATTTCTTAAAGCTGCAGATGTTGGAAAATGTTGAAACTTCCAGATGCATGTGATTCGCTCTGTTGGATTACACGCAGTGCACATTATCGGCCAATCACGTCGCAGCATTCATTACCGCCTACAGCTGCATTTCTATAAACCAGGAAATCAAGTTTATTTATTTCTGTCATTTATGGAAGGAAATTAGTTCCAACATTATCACAAGCAAATAACATGTTCCAAAAATTTTAATTTGAAAAACTTCTCAATCAAAAAACAAGATTTTAGCATAAAATCTTGTACACATTTATGCAGTTTGCTCATTTTTTTATTCAAATTTTTTAAAAATTAAAAAATATGTCCGAAAATATATGGAGCTGCATAAATTATACGTTATGACTCTCAAAAATTATTTTTTGATTGAGAAGTTTTTCAGAGTTTAATTTTTGAAATCCATTTTCCTCAAATTTCCATTTTTGAAATATTTTCTTTGCCTGCAATAATATTGGGACAAATTTCTCTCCTTAGTAATTCAGCTTAACAAACTTTAAGTCAAACTGAAAACCCTCAAAACAAACGTTTCATCTTGGACAGAGTGAAATATATTTGAAGTTCATATTTCAGTTTCAGAAAGTTGAGTGGAAGCAAAAAGTGTGTTAGAATAGAAAGTGCAACTAGCAACAGGGATAATAATAGAAATATAATTTATTGTCTCCACAATGGGCAAATTTCTGTGCAACAGCAGAAAAATAAAAGGCAATAAAAGCTTTTTGAAAAATCTTAAAGCGAATAGACTCACACAAAGACAGAATAAAAATAAAATGGATTCCAATACAGAAAGGTCACGTTATGTCGTGTGTTCTCCACAAATTGCCATAAATAAATCATTAAAGGTCAATTTCAGAGAAACTGGCTGCTCACAGAGAGCTGCATCCAACCATATTAATTGAAAGTTGAGTGAAAGGAAAAACTGTGGTCAAAAGGTACACAACCAATAGAGATTGAAAGCTTGTTTTGGCAAGAAGCTACTTTGAAAAGGTGATTTATGCGTTTATCACATCGTGTTGGCCAAGCTTCCAGTTCAATACACCAATATCCCAAATGACTTGTTATAAATGCACAAGGTTTTTTTGTTGTTTTACATTTATTTTTTTATTTATTACAAGATTTATTTATTATAAATGCACAAGTACAACTTTAGCAGAACAGACTTTGAATCCCTGTTCCAATTTTTCTACCACAGTTCTTCCTTCCACTCAACTACCATTAATACACCTGCAAAAGAAACAACATTTTCAAAGTGTTTTTGGTCGCCTTTTTAGTGCAAATATGAAATGAGACAAAACTAACTTACAAGTAACTTTTCAGGAAGATATGGAAGCTGGTTTTAAGTTAATAAGTCCTTAATAATGGTGAAAAGGTTCTAGTTTCCCTGGCAGATTATTTCACAGATAATGGGCCCCGCGCCGTTACCTAGCAACGCCAGCCAAGCACAGCCCGTTACCTAGCAACCAAGTTCTAATTGCACTGACAGATTATTTTGCTTATAGTAAGACATTTTCCTTATGTTACAATTGAAATAATTTGCCAGCAGAACTAGTACTTTTTTTATTAATAAGGAATTATTGACTGAAAACAAGCTCCTATTTTTTGCTGAAAAGTTACTTGTAGGTTAGTTTTGTTTTACTTTATAAGATGTTTGCAGTAGAAATTAGACCAAAAAATACTTTGTAAAATTTTTTGCGTTCTGCCACAACTAGCTAAAACAAAATAAACGTTCTGATGGTGCGCTAATTTATTTCGATGTGCCTGTGGATCTTTTCACTTGTTTATTTTTTGACTCATGTTGGGTCTGAAGTTGTCTCGAAACCCAACCGTGTGGATTTTTCCCTCCGCTGCCGCCCAGCTGGCGCGGTCTCCGGGCAGAGAGGGTATGGATGAGGAGAGATAAACAGAGCAGTGAGATAAACAGAGGGCGGGCATGAGGAAGTCAGCTGTCAGTGTGGGGTCAGGAGCTGGAATGCCACAGCCCGGGGTAGAGGGGAGCGCAGATCCCAGGCGGGGACACTTTGACCCAATGTACCGAGCTGAGTAAACATGCAACAGTTACCACTTTTAAAGCCGAACTGCATGATAATCATAATCCCAGTGCTGGAAACGGTAATTGTCGTAAGCAGATGTGGAGCTACGCAGTGTGAAAAATTACCCATCCAGTCAACTGACTAGCATGCAGCTCCTGCCTGAGGCTCCTGCCTGAGGCTCCACCTGGGCTGTTTGAGTCACTCGCTGCTCATGAAGCAGAGAAAAAAAGCCCAAAGGAAGTCAGAAACCAAACTCTCCATCATGTGTTTCAGTCACAAAATGTTAAAACATCTAATATTTAAACTGCTGCGGCTAACAATTAATTTAGTAATCGATTATTCTGGCGATTAATCGGATAAAAAATATACATTCTACAGATTTCTCTTTTAGCCACATAAGCCTTTTTTTATACTATATTTTAAATACATTAAAATATACAAATAAACATATAATCCAATTCCTTTTTTAATAGGAAATGCAATAACCAAGCATTCTTTTAGTAAATCTGAACCGAGTGAAGCTAAAACTTTACAACTGAAGGAATTTTGACAAAAACATATTTAGAGACAAAATGCAAATTTTATATATTTTTGTGAATTTTTGGCTTAGGTACTCTGACTGTGTTCTATCAGCAAATCAGCTTTTTTTCAATTTGTACAGGTAACAATTAATCGATTACTAAAGTAGTTGACGATTATTTCAATAATCGACTAATCATGACTAATGGTTTCGGTCCTGTTCAAAATTAAACTAGCAGGCAGTTACTTCTGATCAGTCATTTTAGACTTAATCCCTGCTTTGAATATGTTGGGTTTTTTTCACCAAATGGCTGTTTTTGGGCCCAGTTAGCGATTAATCGATTACTGAATTACAGTCACAACTGGTGACTCTGTGATGTTTTATGACGTAAAGCACTTTGAACTGCCTTGTTGCCCAAATGTGCTATAGAAATAAGCTTGAATTGAGTTAATTCAATATTTGATTAATCATAATTAATCCCATTAATTGTTTCAGCCCTAAGTCTTTGTTAACAAAAAACAAAACCCTGACTAGCTGTGCTGCATTCCTGAGCAGGAGTGACTCTTTTCTCTCCATCTGCCATGAATAAAACGCAGAGTCATCCTCCGCAGCGTGTTTTCCTGACAGATTTGAATGTGGCAGATCGGTCCCTCGCCCCGCGGCGGAGCCTCGCAGCGCGTGAAAGTGTTGTCATTTCCCAGCACCATCTGGATCGCAGTCATGAGTCACCAGGCGCTGACACAAGCTTTTCCTAGCAGATTTCAACTTTTTAACTGCAGGGCGGCTGGATCAGGAGGTATTTTTAATTCACAAACTCAGGGAAGCAGCGTGCTAGCAGCTCCACCTGCAGATTCTGCAAACATCAAACAATGAAAGCAACGTTAAAAACTATAACTTTTTCATATTTTATTAAAGTTTAGGGAGAAATTTCACTTTATGTTAAGGGGATTTTTTTTATAGACCATAACAAACGAGCACAGAACTGTGAAGTGGAAGGAAAACTATGCATGGTTTTCAGTTTTCAGTGGTCAGCACTTCTAACTAAACCATTAGCTGAGTTTCAGCCTTAGTCCTTTTCCTTCTACTTCACAATTACTCTATATTTTGCGTTGATCGATCACCTAAAATCCCCTCCAACAACACACCAAAGTCTGAGCCTGAAGCTGGATAAACATGATTAGCCTTTAGTTTTAGCTAGCTTAAACAGCCTCCAACGTCACATGACATTTCATGGCATGTCGCTGTTTGAACGCCGTCTGTTCCCTCGTTGTGTCGACGATACAGGCTCCTACGGTGGCCCTGAAGTTCCAACCACATCAACAAATCACTAAACACAACTATAAATGGAAAAATACAACATTAATTGTGTTAAGCACAATTAAAATAAGAGGGGGAAACCCAAAACCTTGGCTTTAGAACCGGATATTATTCTGACTGCAGTGAGTGTTGTGCTTAATGTTGTGTTTTCTTAATTTTCTTAAGAAAACCCTTAATTTTTAGTTTTTTACTTTGTTTTCTTAATTTGTAGTCGTGCTGCGCTAATGTCATTGCGTTTTTCAATATTTTGTTGTGATATTCAATTTGCCGTTGTGTTTAGTGATTTGCTGATGTGGTTTGACCTTCAGGGCCACCGTAGTTTCCTGCCAGAGAGCGACTTCTTCCTGGTTTCATTCTTACCATGCAGTAAACATCTACTTGATGTTCACAGCATCAAGTCTGCTTCCTCTCATCCACTTTTTGATGGAATTTGTTTTTTAGCTCAGACTCAAACTGTTTTTGTGTGTAAACTTTGTGATCATTGTAATCTAATATGTTGTTTATTCTGTTGTCCTGCATGCTTGCCAGTGGATTATAAAGGTGGGAATGGCTATTTAATTTCACCCTGCTCCTCTGTAAATAGTCGAACGGTTCTTGCCAGTAATGCAATAGGTGACCAGTGTAAGAGTAAGAAGCCCCTGTCCGCTGCCAAGGCCTGCATACCGCAGATCCTGCCCTCCAAGTTCAAGCCCAAGCTGCTGCCCCCCGGTGGTGACAGCCAGGACTGCAGGACCGATGGCGCCAGACAGCCCAAGTCTCACAGCTGCGAGGATATCTACCCAGGGCGTTTTGGTGAAGAGGAGGACCGGGGCGTCTCCCCTGCGGTGAGACGGAGCGCGTCCGGGTTCTCCAGCCTGTACCGCTCCATGCATCACATCCAGCGGCCCAGTTCGGTCGGCTGCAGCCCGCACGGCAGTGTCCGCAGCCTCACCTCGCTGTTTGAAGCGGCCCAGAGCGACGCAGAGAAGTCGGTCGGGAATGTTGGACGGGACAACGTGTCGTCACGGGTCAGCGAGTTCGAAACGATGATCCGGTCTGGCGCCACCCCCAGCCGCTCGTCGTCACTGCCCGCCCTGGACTCCGGGCGGAACCGCAGCCCCGACCGCGTGGTGTCCGCCGTGTCCGCCGAGGCGCTCCTGACAACCGAAGCCACAACGACGGACGTTAGCACTGCGGCGGAGGGCGGGAACTCCAGGGTTTCGTCTCCGGAGGACGAGGTGGCTTCATCATCGGGGGATGGACAGGAAGTGGAGCAGATCCTCAGCGGATCCAAAACCCCTCCGCTCCTCCACCACCACCACCTGCACCACCTGAACCATCCGCTCCTCCTCAAGCCCAGCAAGTGCAAAGGCGCCTGCCCGGCCTCCTACACCCGCTTCACCACCATCCTGCGCCACGAGAGGCAGCAGGACACACCGGCTGCTGCGGAGAGGAAGGCCATGCTGCCGGGAAACCTCTTCCTCATGGGCCCGGCGCCCTTCAGGTTACGGAAGAACCCACAGCCGCACCAAACCCGACGGACGCTGTTGGCCACTAGGGTGACGGCGGGCGCCCAGAGGCCCCTCATCCCGCGGCGGCTCTCCTCCCTGGAGGTCGTGGAGAAGCTGGAGGGCGGCGGGACGGAGCGACTGAGTAACGGCCAGGTGTTTGACGCCAACGGGAACCTACTGGCAGCTCACCATAGAGGTCGCTAACTCCATCCCTTTCACTGCTCTGTGGTCTCTCATTGATCTTCACCTTCCTCCTCCACAAAGCAGCGCCACCGTCCTCTCATTTCCAGTCTGTGTGGTGTGTTCAAGTGACAGGGAACTGTCCATCTTCCATTTTCACAGTGAATGAGAACTCTCATCCAGGCGTCTAGATTATGTAGAAAATTGCGATTTCATCTAAATGCACTGCAGTCTAAAGGTATTTTCACACCTGATACTTTGGTAGACTTGGTTAAATTGGGGATCAAAATTGCAACATTTGTATAATTTTCAGCTGCTGTGGTTCTCTTTCTCACTGCACTGGCAAACAATCCTAACCCTTTGAAAAACCTGTTCCCCTCTTCACCTGTGGGGGCGCTGCACCAAGAACCACCGAAGGAAACGACAAAACTAAGCGCATCTTCCTCCTTCGTAAAATGTAAACAAAAATGGAGTGGTGTCAAATTCAAATTCAATTTACCCAGAATGCCCTGCGCTATAATCCGCCTCCTGGTAGAACCAGTTTGATTGGGGACCAAAGTTGCAACATTTGCTACATTTTCAGCTGGTGTGGTTCTCTTTTATGTCAAACAAACCAAACTAATTAGAATATGCAGTTCTCCTCCTCACCTGTAGGGGCGCTGCACCAAGAAAGGGTTTAGATCGTTTGCCAGTGCAGTGAAAAAGAGAACAGCAGCAGCTGAAAATGTAACAAATGTTGCAATTTTGTCCCTGAACTGTCAGGTGTGAAAACACCTTTAGATTACAGTGAACATTTAGCCAAAACTATTTATTTATCCAAAGAAAACACACTAATCCGTCTAGCAGAGAAAACTAGTTAATTTTTCTATCCACACAATTAGCCTGATAGCTTAACATAGCTTAGCTGTATACAACTCTGTTTTTAGCACCATTATGCTAACTCTGTTTAGCTTATCAACTTAAAATCAAAATGATTGAATCCTTTATACACTGCAAATTGCAAACAAACCAGTTTTCTCCTTTATGAAGACTCTTGTGCATTTGTCTTAGGCTGCTTTTTCTTAAGATTATTAAACACTAAATACCAGCGCTGTGGCCACGGCCTTCACGCATCCAAACACTTCACTGACAGTAGGAGGTTCAGGAAGCCTTTCGTAATACACATAAATATCTTCTGGAAACCAGATTAGAGTCCTGAAGGCTGTGAAAGCATTACATCTTTACAAGTTATAGTTTACACTTAAATGCCTGCTGAATATTGGCAAACACTAACCTGAAGTTCACATGAAAGTAAAAGCCAAACGTTAAGAGTATGAAGAGAAAGCTGCTAAAACGCCTGGTTTTTGTGACATAAAAGATGATGAAACATCATTTTGAAACTTTTCACCTGTAATGTGACTCAAACTGCATCTTTTAGGAATTAAATACCAAAACAACTTGGGTTGTTATAGTCATAATATTGTCAGACTAAAGACACAGTTTTACCAGAGGAACGTCTTAAAATTGCGAGAGAATTTAGTTTTAATAAAAAAATAATGCTTAGAAAATGATTTTTTTTTTGTTATTGGAGTTCTCATAAAGTTACTACTTCATTCTCCTAATGTTTCAACTTTACTCCGGTAATATTAAGATTTTACTCTCGCTTTACTACGATTGTCTTCTTGTAAGATTATGATTTTCTTTTTGCAAAAATAAAAAAGAATTCTTCTGCCTAATGTTCCAAGAAAAGAAGCTGTTAGGCTTGTGAAATAAGATGGCCGCCTTGGACGTGCTGACATTAATCCAGAAAAGCATTGGTGGGGAAGAAAGTCTAAAACTGTGATTAATCGCTAATATTGATTTATTGACCTGGAGATGTGAACCTGGTGAGGTTTGAACACCAAGCAGACCGGAGACCACTCCAAAAACAGGAAGTGGACAACAGCACAGGGCATTCTGGGTAAATACAACCAAAACAAACACGTTAGTCTAGTGCTAACAGGAGGAATGACTTGTAGTTTTTTACCAAAGACAGAGAAATCCTAAAACAGCTAAAATCTGACGCTACTCCATTTTTTTTACATTTGGTGAAGGAAGAAATTGCGCTTCACGTCTTCTTTGTTTTCTCCAGTTGTTCTTGGTGCAGCGCCCCCACAGGTGAGGAGGGCAGCGGGTTTTTCAATTAGTTTGGATTATCTGACTCAGGGCAGTGTGAAGGAGAACCACAGCAGCTGAAAATGTAACAAATGTTGCAAATGAACACAATACCTCATGTGAAACATGATGGTGGCAGTATCATGCTGTGGTGCTGGCTTTTACCGCTAGAAAGCTGCAGCACAACATTGATAGAAGGAACTCATCAGAATTAGCTTTTTGGCCAAGATTAAAGCACAAACAGTAAATTTAACTTTGGTTCCACCTGCTCACCACATGCAGACATGAAGCAGTTGGGGTCATAGGTTACAATTAAGTTTTGAAATGACTTTTTTTCCTTCGTCATAGAAAACGGGCATGTTAGCAGAGATTTACAGACATTTTATATTCACTATAACCTTACGTAACTGATGCATTTCTATATTAATTTTGGTTTTTCGTCATTTTTTACTTTTAGACACGTCGCCAATCTTTCCTTCCCAAACAGATGAGATATTTCCTGTTTGGGAATTGATAAATTAATTAAATAAATGCAAACTTTTAAGAAGTATTGGTCACTCACCATCAATACTCTCATGATTTCATGTAAATTTTTTATTTTTTACTGGAGGTTATTGTAATTTTATTTATTTATTCCAGCATTTGGTCATTGTTTTCATCCCTGTCTGCATGCAAGTGTTGTTGTTTTTTTGCAGTGTACTTTGTTTTTTTGGTCATTTGATGTGTGCATGCTTATTATAGTATTTCCTTTCATTCAGTTGACTGGAATTGAGGAGGTGACTGCAAAATTTTTGTTTAAAATTGCTGTTAAATTAAAGTTAGCGATTAAATCATTTTGCTGTTTCTGTCAGACTCGTCCCCAGCTCACGGGGAAAGCCAGGATGAAGTGTTGAGGAAGCGTCATGGGGACAAAGAGGTGAATTCATCTCTAAAATGTGTGCACATTTTTTAGAAATCAGCAACAGAAATGCAGCTTGCTGTTTTGTTTTCCTGACAGAAAATCCTGGAGGAGCAGCGGCGGCTGAAGCGGGAACAGGAAGAGGCCGACATCGCGGCGCGGAGGCACACGGGGATTGTACCGACGCACCACCAGTTCATCACCAACGAGCGTTTCGGAGACCTGCTCAACATCACAGATAACGCAGAGAAACGGAAATCAGGCGTCGAGGTACAACGCAGGGTCGAGTCTTATCACCGCTGCAGGCAGGAAGACGGAGGAGGGGGACTTTCTGCACACTGATAAATAAATATTTCTGTCTGGGTTTTAGTGAAAATATTTTAGTACTCCTGAAATAAGACAAAACTAACTTAAGAGTAACTTTTCAGGAAGATAGAAGTTTGTTTTAAGTCAAAACTGAAAATAAAAACATATCAAGGTCACACCACGACTCAGGAAGATCTTCTTTTACTATGTGCCATTTAAGAGCCAGAAAGAACAATCTGATTAAAATATATTGGAATTTTATTGATAAACTAATGATGCTGCTCGTGATTTTATCCAGAAAACTGAAAAGTTTCATTTCTACACAGAGAACTCCAGCCATGGCACGCTTTGACTTCAGAGCAGAAAGCCTAAAGTAGGTGAAAATCATCAGAATAATGACAATAGTCAGTCGTTTTTCAAAACTTTAAGCCAATAAAATTTACTGTTTGTGTTTTTCAGGGAATTACCGTTTCAAAAGGGGGATATTGTGTACATAATCCGACAAGTCGATCAGAACTGGTATGAAGGCGAACATCATGGAAGAGTCGGCATTTTCCCACGAAGTTACGTTGAGGTTGGTTCAGTTGGCTAAGAAACCAGAAACCGTTTGCTGCATTCCTGTTGATTATGCAGGGGGCTCCACTTCTGCTTTTCAAAGATGTACAGTTGCATAATTGCGCATCTGTTTGCAGCCAGTTTCAGCATCAGTTGGGGTCAGTTTATTTGGACTTAAAGTGGCAAGAGGCCATAAAGCAGCTCATTCTGGAACTGAGCAGACTAAAATCTCATTATTTAAGAATGATTTTATGCAAGAAGAATTTAATGAACATGTTTTGTATAGACCATAGACCTGTCCTAACCTGTTCAAGCAAGAATAATAGGTGTAACTAACCCTTAAATCAACTTTTTTTGCTGATGTCTAAATGGGTTATTTAGGGTTCTGTGTGAATTTTGACATTTTCTTGTAACTTTGTTTAGTTCTGTGATATTTTATCCTAAACCTTCACAGTCCTGCCTCCTTCTGTCAAACGGTGCTTCACCAGTTTATTTTTCCTCTGGGTTTACAGCAGTCAAAACTGAAATTTTTTGCAAAGAATGTACTGAACATGTTTTGTATTGCCCACAGATCTATCATAACGTACGATAAATCACCTTTAATGGTTTTATGTTGCAGCTCCTGCCTCCAACAGAGAAAGCCCAGCCAAAGAAAAGCGCCCCAGTCCAGGTTCTGGAGTACGGAGAAGCGCTCGCCCGCTTCAACTTTAAGGGAGACACAGTGGTGGAGATGTCCTTCAGGAAGGTGAATCATCTGTCTGTGGTACTGATAATATTACTGAAGCAGAACCGTTCTGACCCGACCTGGTGGTTCTGCAGGGCGAGCGGATCACGCTGATCCGCAGAGTGGATGAGAACTGGTACGAGGGGAAAATCTCCGGCACCAATCGGCAGGGCATCTTTCCCGTCACCTACGTGGAAGTCCACAAGCGGCCGCGCGTGAAGAACGGTGTGGACTACCCGGACCCGCCGGTCAGCCACTCGCCGCAGCGCAGCACCAACGCCTCGCCGCAGGTCAGCCTCGTCTGGGTCGTGTTTAAGACTGGGCGATAAATACATGTTTAACATTTTAATATTTGGAAAATCTGGATCTTTTTCCACCAATGCACTCTGAGGGTTTCCATGGTCCAGGGCGGCCATCTTGTTTTAAAGCTATTTATTTGGACTCTGAATTCAAGTAAATTCTACAACAAAATATAACGGCCAAGCTAAAATTGTTCTTGTATTATGCAAATAAAGTCATATTATTACAAAAATAAAGGCGGACGATTAGAAGGATGAAGTAGAAAAAGAGGAAAAAAAAATCAAAATGAGCGATTTTGAGAATAAACCTGTCACAATAAGCAATTAATCACACGATAAACTAAAATTAGCTCAATAATTTCCACTCTGACGATTAGCATTTTTTTAACTGAAATTTTATTTACAGAGACTTCTTAATCTGTTTTATTCATATGTTCAGTTGTGTGTGATTTTTATTTCTATTTTATTATTATTTTTGGTTGTTTTGTTTATTTATTTTGGACATTAAAAAAACCTACCTGTTCCAATATTATGTACTCTTCACCAAATTAAGGTTTCTTAGTTTTGAGAAATGAACTTGCATTACTATTACTTGAAAATTGTCTCAAAACAACAATATAATAATTTATCACAACATTTTCTGGGATGATTTGTTATTGTGACAGGGTTAGATGAGAATTTTGTGAAGTTATACTTTGGTATCGGTTTTACAGAACCGGAAATAATAAATATTTTAACACATCGGCTTCAGATTATTATCAGTAGCAGGACTTTTAGCAATAAAAAAATAACAGTATATATCGCAACAGACACATGATCAATATCAAAAGATAACACGTTTGATTGAATATTCAATATATATAATCTTCACTGAGCATTCTGGGAAATGTAGGCAGAGGAAATGCTTTAGCCGCTCAGCCTCTCACAACTAGAGAAGCTAAGTTGGTGGAATCAACTAGCTCACTCACTTCTTGGTTACCTAGCAACAACCTTTTGAGTAACTTGTGGTTACCTAGCAACGGTTTGTTGAGTAACTTGCGCAGCAACAGTGTAAACTTTTCGACACTGTGCTCATTACTGGTAAAAAATAAAAAAACTGTGGATCAAACAGGAAAGGCCACGCTACCAGTCTGGCAGAATTTCAGATATTTAAAACTAAAAATCTAGTCAATAATTATTGATACCGACTGATATGAAACACTTATATCATGATACATTTTTCAGTAATATCGTCAAGCCCTACAGATATTATGACTTTATTCTTATAAATAAACAAATAGTCTTGTAGCCTGGCCTTAATACTGTGCCGTAGAACTGAGATAGACAGACAACAAACACTTAAAACAAAAATCCACTTTCTGCAATTTTAATTTTTAGAAAAACATTTGAAAGAAAATGGAGATATAATTTTTAAATCGCCCAGGTCTCGTTATGTCCCTCTATCCTCTCTGTGTTCCCATCATCTCTCTTTTTTGTTGTTGTTTTGGTGAATTTTTCTCATCTTTTATTTCCCGCTCTGCTCCCTCCATCTTGTGTAAAAAGCTGTATCGTAACCGCCTCACCACCTCCCCCCTGACGCTGCCCCGCTCCCCCCGCCGCTCCGTCTCGCCTGAGGTTCACGCCGTCTCCTCCGAGTGGATCTCTCTCACCGTGGGTGGTGGCAGCCCCCCTGCCGCCCCGACACCCCCCCTGCCGCCGCCGCCCACCGTCTCCTACCGCTGGGGCGAGTACCTGCCCCCGCCGTACTCCGCCAGCCCCGTGCCCTACGTCTCCCCCATGGCGTCGCCCTCCGCCTCCCCGCTGCCGCCGCCGCACCCGCCCAGGCCCGGCTCGGCCACGCCCTTTCTCACCTTCACTCCGCCGCATGGGGAGGACTTCCTGTCGCGCAGCGTGAGCCCCAGCGGCGGGCCGGTGCTTGAAGGCTGGCTGAGCGAGGGGGAGAGCGCGGAGGGGGAGCGGGGCCGGGCGGCCCGGGGCAGCAGACAGAGTAGCCCTGCAGAGGTACCACCTGCATGGTGTGTGGTGTTCACTGCAAAACGACCTTTGACCTCCCTAGAGTAGCTGTGGATGTGGTTCTGATGTGTGCTCATCACTTTTGCAGCGCCTTGGAAAAGTATTCACAACCTCTGAACCCAGTGAATATGAAATATGTTGCCATGAGAATGTTGTGTTACAGCATTTTAGGCAATAAAATATATAGTTTCTTATTCAAAAAAGGAATTGATTTGTTAATTTGCATATTTTAATGTATTTCTATTATATAAACAAAGCTTAAGTGAGTCAAAAATCTGCAAAAACATGCCAAATATTTTATCTGATTAACTGAATATTAAAGTAGTTGTTAATTGCAGTACTAATTACAACTACAAATCTAAAGTAGATTAAATTAGAGACGGGAAGAAAAAGAGTGTCATACTTCGTGTCATTTACAATATTATAGAACAGGAACATCTTTACGTAGGTATCGTTACCTACTCCAGACTCCCCCTAGTGGTTTGGAGGACTTCCTATTGTGGAGCGAGTTTGCAGCGTTCCATACTTCCTGTTCTTTTTGCTAGTTGCATCATTCCCTTTTGTTTTTGTAATTGCAGGTTTATACAAAAAATTTATTGCATTTGTTCCGCCGTTTGCATTATTTAAAAAACAATTCATCATTTTCCCTTCCATTCTTCAAAAATGCACTATTTTCTGCTTTATCACGTAAAACCTCAAATGAAGAAGAAACAGTGAATTTGCTGGTTTTAACGTGACAAAATGTGGAAAAGTTTTAGGGGTGTGCATAATTTTTCAAGGCACTGTGGGTTTGACTTGTAGCTGCACAGAGTTCTGCTGGTCTTCTCAGAAGATCGAGTCTGTAGCGGAATGCATGCTGTTGTGTGTTCACTAACATTCAGTGGTTTTGCGGTGTGTGTGTGTGTGCGGGGGTGTGTGTGTGTGTGCGTGGGTGTGTGTGTGTGTGCCTGCATTTCATAGCTGTGAAAGACTTTCAGCAGAATAAGAAAAGTCCCAGTTCAACTCCTGTCATGAGGATATTAAAAATAGTTTTGCCAAGACAAGTTATGAGAGACTGACGCTAACAGGAAATGCTAACTACTTCCTGTGCATCGATAGTTTAGCTAGGAAGTTTACTCAGGTGACCATTTATAGGTTTCATGCGTCTTAATTAGGGATGCAGACAATTAATCAACTTACGATTAATTGTGTATTAATGGTTTATTAGGTCAAAATTAGTTCCAATCGATTCACTAAGAACGGCCGCTTCGATCTTCTCTTAGTGTTGTAGTTTGGCTTTCATCCAGCAGAGGGCGCTGCTGGTCATCCTCAAGCAGGGAGTCCGTTGATACTACTAAGATGGCAGCCGGACCAGAACGGGGAAAGAGCAACGGCCCAAACAGAGTCCGGTGCACTTGATGCGGTTCTGTTTTTAAATATGAACGATAAGCTCCTTAAGATTCACATTAATATTCAGCCGAGCTGCAACTTTTCATTCAGAAACTGATACGTTTCAAAGGTGAGGATGTGATGAAAAGGAAAGCGGTGAATTTAGTGGTGAGGGGAAAAACATGGCGCCAAAAAAGCAAGATTGATTTTGAGGTCTTTCGTGAGTAAATCCATTTAATCGAGCGAAGTTTTAACTTTCCTTGAAGAACAAACACTAATGGTACTTCTGTATTAAGTGTTTCAGATGCTTCATTATTTTCATCTTTTGTTTTTCCTGTTTTCTTATATTTTGTAAATAGTAAGTTTATCATTATCTATATTTACGTGAGAAAACCACATTTTCCTCTGTTTATTCAGTCAGTATTTAAAATAGCTGACACAAAATAATATTAAAAATAAAGATATCTTTTTAATTCAGCATAGGAAAACTATATGGAAATACGGTCAGCCATCTTGGTACAAGAGAAAACTCAGATTTTTAATGACAGCTTATTTGTTAGTCGTTAGTTGATCAACTTCAGATTAATTCAATAATTGATAACTTGCATCCCTATCTGAATAAATCTGCTGTGAGGTTGTCGTGGGGTTCGGACAGGTTTCAGCTCAGTCAACTAAACTTTCATTAAAAGACGTTGGTGATGTGTGTGTTGCAGTTTGTGAAGAACGAGGCCGACCATCTGGGTCGGATCTCCAGGAGCCCTGTGATGCCGTACGACATCCAGGAGAACAACAACGTTAACTCATTTGCGGTAAGAAAATCTCTGATCTTTGATCAAAATGCAGTTAAACTCACTTCACCTTTAACTTCCATTATGTGTTAAGTTGTGCCTCATGTTTGACAACAAACAATTCATCCATAAAAGTTTGACATTTAGGGAAAATCTTGATTTGTTTTCTTCCTAAGCATCAAAAACCATCCTTCAGATGACTAATAAAATTAAACATATTTATGTTTTTAAAGAGATGCTGCACTCTAAAGCATGTCCTAATAAATGTAAAAAAAAAAAATATATATATAGTGTATGGAAGCCCATTTCTGCCATGAAAGAAAAAATAAAAGCCCAAAAGGAAGTCTGAATTTTGACTTTGAAAGACAAAATAATGACTTTAAAAGACATTATAATTTTATGTCTCATAATTATTGCTTTCCTTCTCAAAATTGTGACTCTGAGAGCCAGAATTATGACTTTGAATCTCATAATTATGACTTTACGAACATTATAATTATGACTTTGTAAGTCATAATTATGATTTATATCTTATAATTATGACTTTTAAAGCCCAAATTATAATTTTGAAAGTTACTATTATTTCTTTCTGGCTCGTAATTATGACTTTGAATCTTTATGCTGCCTCCTGTACATGTCTGTGTCCGTTATATTAACCTGGAGGCTGCATGAGGCTTCTGGATGATCAAGCGACACGTTTTCTGTGTATAATTTTAAGCTTATAAAATTCAGGGGAGCAGCTGACAAAATTGCCCTTCAAAAAAATATGAATAATCAGAATGGAAATTATTGAGCTCATTTTAATTCATTATGCGATTAATTGAATTATTGCTTATTCCACTTTGGTGGAAACTACTGGTTGATGCTAATAAATGAACAAATAAACTGTCTATCTGATATAAACCAGCTTTATGTGACTCTTAGGAAGAAAATGAATTATTGTCTTAAAGGGGCAGCATTATGTAAAATTGACTTTTTTCAGCTTTCCATCATGTTGTCATGTTTTTCCCGCGTCACAAACAAACCTGGAGTCTTTCATGCACATTTCAGAAATCCTTTAATCCCTATGGCACAGGTGTCAAAGTCCAGTCCTTAAGGGCCGCTGTCCTGCAGTTTTTAGATGTGCCACAGGTTCAAAACACTGGAATGAAATGGCTTCATTACCTCCTCCTTGTGTAGATCAGTTCTCCCGAGCCTTAATGACCTAATTATTCTATTCAGGTGTGGTGCAGCAGAGGCACATCTAAAAGTTGCAGGACAGCGGCCCTTGAGGACTGGAGTTTGACATCCCTGCTCTATGGGAACCATTCAGTGGTGCAAAATGCCAGGTTGGACTTAGCCCTGCCATCGAGGAAGTCATAATTTTAGTTTTCAAAGTTATAGTTATGCAACCTTCCTTAGATAAACAAAGTAACTTTCTATCTCAAAATTGACTTTAAAAGTCAAAATAATTTCGTTCTATTTCATTAATTATAATTTTAATCTCATAATTATGACTTTGAAAGCTAAAATTATGATTTTGAAAGTTGCAATTATTTCTTTCTAGCTCATAATTGTGGTTTTCAAGCTTCCACCTTACAGAGCAGTCCTTCAGCTCCTTCAGACTAGCCAGCAGCAATTAGCAGACACCTGCTGAGCTCATTATAGGAGATACTTCTCAGTGAAATACTGGTGAAAAGGGTTAATAGAGGAGCAGCGTGATAACTTCCTGAAGGCGGAGTCTCAGAGAGACCAGGAGTTTTTAAGTCAGATTTTAAATAACATTTTAATGAAAACTGAAGGTTACTTTGATTGTGCTATAAAATGGCATTATGTGCCTGGAAAACATAATACTGTCCCTTTAAACGTCTATCTGTGGCCACCAGCTTCCCTTTAAGTCTGCATGCTCACACTGACTAATATCCTGTAACAATGAACTAACGGTCTCATGTTTCCTGTCTCCATGCTCCCACTCTGGTGTTTCATTCCTCTCCTCCTGGGCTTCACCAACATCTCTACTTTTTCTTCTGGCTTTGAATGGATTACTCCCTTTTTCCCCGTTTTTTCCTGCCTTTGCTTCGTACCGGACTCCCCTCCCCCACCTCTTTCTAACTCCTTAAACCTCTCCCTGACCTCGGCCTCCTCTGGGACTCTTGTATGTCTCTCTCTGGCGACTCCTGCTCCCACCAGGAGGCAGTGTGTAATGAGATCTTGAATATTGCTGAGACCTCAGTGAGGTACTGCAGCACCCTGTCCCACCACCATAATGACTCTCTTCACAGACTGCACCCCCACCCCAGTAAACAATGTCTCATCATTTCCCAGCAACCCCAGTCCCACAGCAGCAGCCCGGAGCCGAGCCGTCTCAGCTGTGGAATGTGAGTGACATTTATTTACACTTTCACTTTTTAATTTTTAATTTTTGCATGTTTCAGCTGAAGCCCCTCCCCCATCCTTTAATTAGCGCTAGCCGGTTTGCTGGTTTTAACAAAGTGCTCTTTGTGTCGCCGCTCCAGTTTCCAGGCTTTGTACAGTTACGTGCCTCAGAACGACGACGAGCTGGAGCTGCAGGAGGGAGATCTCGTCAGTGTCATGGAAAAATGCGATGACGGCTGGTTTGTTGGTACGTCCTGCAGGACATTAATCCATACAGGGTTTCTGCACAATGACAGCACAGGCTTGCAGACACTGTAGCATATGGCAAGCCCTTTTAACATGAAATCAGCCAGTCGCAATAAATCAGTCACATGAAATTTCCATTTTGCACGGTTTATTGTTTTTCTCTTTTTCTACCAAAAACTGGATGATAAAAGTCTTCAGTCTGGTGTTTTGGTCTCATTTTTTTGAGGGACAATTTTGATTAGAGAGACTTTATAATTCATTTATTTGTTGTTTATGTTGTTTTGGATATTTAAAAAGTCTTCCTGTTCCAGTGATAAATATTCATTAGAATTTAAAGTTTATTGATCTTTGAAAATGTGTGCCAGATTACCCTTATATTCCTTCGAAGTTCTCTCAAAACAACAATATTACCATTTATCACAATAAGTTCTGGGACGATTTATCATCCAGCAAAATTAGTTATTGTGACAGGCTGATCTGTAATTACATTCTACAAATTTAAAGATGAGTAACTAACAATTGTTGTGATTAATATTGTGGTTTGAAACCATTTTCAAGTAACGTATTAATAAGGGCGTATTAATGCAAGGTTGACCAATAAACTTTAATTTAGTAATAAAACACTAATACAGGAATTGGAAGACATTTTAAAAATCAAAAATAAAACAAGCTTGTAGAAAACAACCAACAAGTGTTTTCTGGATGGTAAGTTATTGTTATAAAACACCCGTCTTTTCCAGTATCCAATGTACGGGACATAAAGCAGTAAAACCAGCTGACCAAACGTGCTGGAACTCTGCTAAGTTTGCTAAGTAACAGGATGGGGTAGCTAAGTGAGGGGCAGTGCCTACTGACTTGTAATGTTGCATTCAAAAAGGTTTTGGAAACATTAACTTGTTGTCCAAAAAGCTGGTTATTTTTTTAAGTGCTTGAGTTTTTTAGAAGCAGTAGAAACCCAAATGGAAGTAGAAAATTATGCAAAATGTGAGTTTTGGATAATTGGTCGCCTTTAATGGTAAATTTAACCTCATTTATACTAGTCAGAATGTAACAAAGAGATATCTTAATTTACTATTGCATGTAGTCATAAAACAGTTTCAGATATCTGGAATGTAAGTGTAGTGAAATTGATTTTATGTTAAAATGGCCTGCCATACATAGCAGGCATGAAGCCTCCTGCAGAGGGAGAACCATGCGTCACTGGGTCACATTGCTCCATCTAGAGTTTCTAATGGATGACAGCATGACATTCTCTGCAGCAGAATCCCGTCTCTTACTCCCATTTTCCTGTTTTCCTTCACAGGCACATCAAAGAGGACAAAACAGTTTGGGACTTTCCCTGGGAACTACGTGAAGGAAGTGAAACTGTAACAATATCTAATCTGCCTGTAACACACGGTTGCCTGTCAAGCTTGGGGAAGTTATTACTACTGCGCATGGCTGCTGGGTAGAATAGTCATCTGGCCAGGCGAATACGTTTGTCTGGGGAAGTGATCAGTGCGGCCGGGGGGATGTGGAAGGACGGCGGAGGGGACGGCGCTCTCTCCGCCCAAACCGCCATCACATGTTACTCACTTCTGGGCAGAATCCATCCGTCTCCAACATGTGGGGATTACGTCACTCGAATTAGCTGGTGTTGCACAGATTATAGCTTCCAGTACGTCCGTGTGTTTATGTAGCACCTGGTCTAGATCACCACATCACAGTGGATCTTATTACTGAAGAAGGACTTTGGAGGAGGGAAAAACGTCATTCTTAAGGTGGCTCCCTAAAGGTGGATGCACCTTTAGGGATCAGAGGTGCGAATCATCAATCATGGATCTTCTTAATTTAAAAATATCAAATTTACTTTCCAGATGTGAAATTTTGTCTGTCAAACAGACTTTTCCTCTTTAATTCTGATTGAAGAAAACAATCATTTTGAGTTTAAAGGGCATATATCATTATTATTAAAGATGATCTATAATGCTTCCTTGAACAGGTTATGGTAGATCTATGGCCTAAACAAACATGTTCATTACATTTCTTGGACAAATCTTTCTTAGATGATGAGATTGTAGTCTGCTCAGTTTCAGAATGAGCTGCTTTAGGGCTCTGTCACTTTAAATCCATATAAGCTGCAGCTGGTCATCCACCCCACAAATCAACGTTTACACTTACTGCTGCAAACAGATGTGTAATTTTACAACCATACTTTGAAAAGCAGAAGTGGAGCCTCCTGCACAAACAACAAGACTGCATCAAGAGGCTTCAGACACTGATGAAGAAAAAAGATTGTCTGAGGCAGTTACTGGTAAAAGAAACTGTGTTCCAGCCTGATGAACTTGGTGGTCTGGCTGTCGACTCTGCTTGCAGCTGTAGCTGTGTGTCAACTTTAAATAATTTCTTAATTTAAATCAAAATTTTCTATTATTTTCTAGAATATCTTTGTAGCAAGCATGCTAACTCCATGCTCGTTCCATATATTTGCCTTAGAACAGGGAAGCCAAACATTTTCATTTTTGGCTGCATGTAGATCATGAATGTCTTCGAAGGGCCAGTTGTTGCCGAATGTATTAATAAAACTAACCGTTAAACTGTTGAAACTTATCTACGTTTAATTAGTACTTTTTAAAATGTAAACATTTTTTACTTCTTTTCACACTGATGTAATTTGGTCCTATACAAATGAAAACTGATTTGTTTTTGATTAAATAATGTTTAAGTACACAACTGGTATCTTATCAATTTATGTGGCTCTCTACACTCTAGCGGGCCACATAAATCGTCACGGTGGCCGGATTTGGCCCGCGGGCCGTGAGTTTAATACCTGTGCCTTAAAATGTTCTTTTTTTGTCAAGAAAACAAAATATTTATGTGCAGAAAACATTATCTACAGTAACTAAAATACGTTATCCATATATGGTTGTACCTTCCTGTTTTAGGGAGCGCGGCTTGAAAGTCTCGTTTTGTTTCAGAAAATTATCTTTTAAAGTTTCTTACTCACTTTGAAAACAAACAGAAGGTGAGGTACCTTAAATATTAAGTTTTCTGCCTCTTCAATATGATGATATTTGCCCTTTAACCATCTGCAACGTTAGCGACCCCTGCTGGAACTGGTCTGATTTTGCTTCTTTTTTTGTTTTGTGTTTTTTTTTTTTGGTTATTTGAAATCACCATAAATTCAGTGTTGTTGTTTTTTAGGGGAATGTTAAAGCTGTTACACCTCTGTGTAATCCTAACGCTTCAGATACCGCTGCAGTATTGCCTTGTTTTGTTTTTTTACCAAACATTCTTCCTGATGCATTTGGGTGCATGTGTAGAAACAACAAGCTTATTTAAAATGCTATATTTAGGCACAAGCAGCGAAAGCGCTGCGAAGGCCTATTTTCTGTATTGTTTCTGTAGCAAACACAACACGGACTGTGTTGCATGTACTCTACAAGTGAAACTTTTGATTTGATTAAGTGATGCCTTTAAGGTACCTAGTGATCCAACGCCTTCAGCACAACTACCAGACGGGCGTGGTTGCACTTAACTTCCTGTTTGTCCCCAGCTTACAAGATAAAAGCAGATTAATCTGATGACCTACACTGCAAAATCACGATACTTTTGGTTTAGTTTCTAGTGTAAATATATTAATACACTTAAAAATAAGAAAACTAACTTAGAGGTAACTTTTTAGAACGATATAGGAGCTTGTTTTAAGTTAACAATTCCTTAAATTAAAGAAAAAGTTGTAGTTCCTCTGACAACTGACTCTGTGCCGTTACCTAGCAACGCCAGTCAAGCACAGCCCGTCGCCTAGCAACCTAGTTCTACTTCCACTAGCAGATTATTTCATGTGTAAGAATAATTTTTTTTCAATAAGTGAAATAATCTGCCAGGGAAACTAGCACTTTTTTAGTAATATTTAGTTATTTACTTAAAACCAGCTCCTATATATTGCTGAAAAGTTACTTGTAAGTCATTTTTATCTTATTTTAAGTGTACTAAGATATTTCCTCTAGGAATACTTGGTAAGATTTTGTCATTTTGCAGTGTACTGCTATCTAGTATTAGTCCAGGAATGTGATTTTTACTGATTCTTATAGAAGTTTTAACCACATCCTCTGTGATCAGATTGTATCCACACACATGAGGCCTTCTGAATACGAGCACGTGTTTGTTTTTCTTTCTGTAAATGTTCTGCATGCACTGTAAAACCAAACTGGAGCATGAAATCCCATCTCAACCCAATTCATCTTCCCACAGAGGTGGTGACAGGGTTTCACTTTAGATCCTCTGAAAGCATCAGAGCCATCTTCCTGTGTGAGAAACGCAACATCCCAGAGTTAAGTTACCTACAAAAACAAGGATTATTATTGATCTTTTTTTTTTTCGTGTTTTCTTTAGAATCCGTCTTGTTTTTGTCTGTCTCAGCTTTGTGCATGTTAGTCCTGAACACAGCTGTCGGATTGTTCTGCAGATACCCGTAGAGCTTGTTATGACCTGCACAGAGCAGCATGACGCTGTAGTTTGAGGGTTATTTGCTAAACAGGTATTTTTAAGCTGCTTTGGTGCATATCAGGGCTCTGTGCAAAGATTATAATCATCATTTCTGAATTACAACATAGCAGACCATCAGTAGTTATCCCTTTGTACAGTGCCTTGAAAAGTATTCACACTCATACTGTTTTGTTTTACATTTTGTCAACTTCCAGTCACAAACTTCAATCTGTTTTTATTAAGATTTAATGAAACATCAACACGAATTAATTACGGCATAATTCCAGCTTACATATGGAAACTATGAGGCTGCGTTCACACAGCAGAATGAGACGCAAATTGGATTTTTTGTGCATTTGTGCGACTTTTTCCACAGCAGTGTGAAAGGCCCAAATGTATGGAAGAGTATTAGGGCCACTGTAAAAAATGTAAATAAAATTTTGACTTTTAACTCATAATTCTGATTCTGCGTCAAATTCCAAATAAACAAATATCCTTAGCTGTACGTCAATTATGCGGTTAGCTCATGCAAATAATCACATTAAGTGTTTCTTTCTTGTAACTGGATTTGTAATCCTGCTCTTTGTTCTCACTGGAAGCCTGTCACAAATTTAATTGGTTTATTTGAGTTTTAAGACGAGATTTGCTGCATAAACAATTTAAACGATTCTGATTCGGAGAAAAAAAGTCAGAATTGTTATTACATTTTTTTTTTCAGTCGCCCTAATGCTATTCCGTACAATTGAGATCCTTTTATCTAAAAACAAAAACCCATCAGATTTGTGCTGCTTCATATGTGGAACTATATTAGATATGTATTAGTTTTCAAAACATAACCTAATTTTTGCACATTCTTTACAAAATAGTTCCAGCTCACTCTGAATGAGTGCAAAAAAGATCCTCAATTGGATGCCAGTCTAGACTTTGACTAGGCCATTCTAACACATCTGTATGCTTTTATCCATCTTATCGTTGCTTTGGCTGCTAAAGGTGAACCTCCACCCCAGTCTAATGTCTTCTACAGTCTCAAGCTTTTTCTTTTTTCCATAATCTTTTTGTTTTTAACTTCTCTGATTACTGCTCTCTGTCTCCAGTGTGTCTTACTGTTTTAATTTTATTTTTGTTTTTCTGTGAGATCTTGTTGCTGTAAATCTCTCTGTTATTTCCTGACCTGTCTGCCGTGTTTCTGTCTTCCTGATGCTTTTTGTTCACTAACGTTCCCAGACAACGTCACACAACAGTTGGAATTTGTACTGACATTAAATACAATCGTTTAAACATGATTTTTATTTATTCCACTCCACAAAAACAGAAAATATGGTGATTTAATAAGTAATCTTGATCTAGTTTCTAGTGCAGATATCTCAGTACACTTGAAATAAAACTAAACTAACCAGCAACTTTTCAGCAGGAAACAGCAGCTTCTTTTAAGTCAATAATTTCTAAATGTGGATTTTAAAAAGTTCTAGTTCCACTCGCAGAATATTTCACTTATAACATTTCCCTTATGTTACAAGTGAAGTAATCTGCCAGTGATTAATTTTTCATCAGTTTTAAGGAATTATTTATTTAAAACAATCTCCTATATCTCGCTGAAAAGTAACTTCTAAGTTAGTTTTGTCTTATTCCATATTTGTACAGGAAACCAGACCAAATTGAATTGGTAAGATTCTGTTTTTGCAGTGTATCCATTAATTTGTGTTGATCATATAAAATCCCAATTGTTTTTATTAAAGTTTGTGCTTCTGATGTGACAAAATGTGAAAAAGAAATATACTTTAGATAGAAATCAGAAGAAGGAAATATGAGATATAAATCAAGTTTGATTTGTCACCAGAACAATCAGTGTTCCCATTTCTTTGGGGTTTAATTCAGTTTTTCCCCTCCTGCTTTGCCAACATAGATAGAGTAATTCCTCAGCTAGTTTGTGATAATACGCTGCACTGTGGGTTTGCACTGATATAACGTTCATGTTTTGTTTCACCACAGAGGCCTCCACGACATGTTTGTTCCTCTATAACCTCAGCTTCACATCAACGTGCCTGGCTGGTTGAGAGTGTGACGACTTGTAGCTTTGTAAACTTCCATTATATATATTAAAAAATAAATTTTTTTTAACACCCGATGTAAAAATAGGTCAGTCGGAAATACTCACGGCAGTGTTTTTGTGCTCTATTGTGCTCCATACAGCATCAGGGGGTGAATGAATGTTTGCAGATATGAATGTGATGCAGGCAGCGTTGTCCAAACTTCATCCTAAATGAGAAAAGGAAATGTTGTAAATATGTAAAATAGAGCAAATAGACTGTAAACGGCAGGAGGATCCGATTGTTCTCTGTCACTCGGATTATTTACCATGAAGGATTTGAGGCAAAGCACAGAAGGTTTCACGTTTTCACGTTCGCTGCCATTTGTGAGCATAACGATGACGATTTACAAAATTCTGCCTCATTAGCTGCGTTTCCGTTAGAAATGTGCGCAAAACTTCGTTAATATTCCGCTAATGTCGGATAAAACACAATTTCGTAATTGCAGTGTTTCCATTGAATAAGAAACAGAATTAAAATCACAGGTGAATAAGTTTGTTCACACGATAAATCATTAAAAACATGCTGCGCCACGATCCTCCAACTACTTCCTGTTTTCTTCTTCGTGGTTTGTGCCAGTGACAACATCCGGTTGTTGATCATGTGACTCATTTGACTCAAAGATATTGTTTCTATAGCAGTTTTGCAAATAAAACCAATTTTGTCCAAAAAACACCTCACCATTGCGCCAAAACGTTTTTTTTTTAATTGCGCACTTAAATAGTGAATGGAAACGCAGCTACTGTCATTTTTTAAAATTTTGATTTACTGAAATGTATTGGGTCATAATTCAGCGTAAACATTGGTCTGTTTGTTACCGAACCAGAACCAGTACCTGAGATTGTGACACAGTGCTTTGAAATAACGATTAACAATTGAAATAATTGGGCTAGTTTGATGAGATGCACAACCTGCAGCAGGTTTGGTTTGTTTGCTTCTACTTGCAGTGATTAGATTAACAATATTAAAATAAAGATACCACACACGGCTGTGACTTCGGTATTATGCAATATTTAATAAACAATTTAAAATATTATGTGTCTTGTCGCATTGTTTATCACTTTAGTTATCTGCAATGATTGGAATCTGTCTAGGAGAGCAGATATTGAAAACAATGCATCTTCTTTTTGACGCAACCAGAGCCGGCCCAAGTAATAAGTGAAATAAGCAAGAAAACAGAATATATTGTACATAAGAGATTTTGTTTCTACTCTGCAAAAATACAAAATATTACAAAGAATTTTTTTTCTCTAGTTTTAATGCAAATATCTTAGTATATTGGACATAAGAATAAACTAACAAGGAACTTTTCAGCAAGATATAGGAGTTATTTTATATTAAGTCAATAATTCATTAATATTGATGGAAAAATGTCTTGTGAAATAATAATCTGCCAGAGGGACTAGTACTTTTTAAAACAATATTAAGAAATTATTTACTTAAAACAAGCTGCTATTTCTTATTAAAAAGTTACTTTTAAGTTCAATTCTTCTTATTTCAAGTATACTGAGATATCTGAACAAGAAACTAGTCAAAAAATCTTTGTAAGAGTTTTTTAAAAATGTATTCAGTGGGCAGAAAATCCAGAAATCTTACTCAAGAGTAGCAATACTTCATAAGTAAATTAATCAAGTAAAAGTAAAAAGTACAGCGAAGTTTTTTTGTTTGTTTGTTTTTAAGTTACTCCAGTAAATGTCATTGAGTAAATGTAGGTAGTTACTACACAACTGGCTAATGGGAAATATGAAACCTGAAGGTTGCTAATTTCACCATTCAGGTTTTACAGTGATGCACTGACGGTTTTAGTCCGGCTGTGGTTGTAACAATCAGAACCACCTTTACTCTCCAGCAGGATCTGGTCTTTAGCAGCAGAGGGGCAGAAGTTTAAAGCCCGCATGCAAAGCAGAGAGAGGGGGCGTTTCATTCCCGCTGGCCGCTTTCAGCACGCAGCTCCTGGCTGGAGTTAAGGTTTTGGGAGCGGCACATTCCGCATCCTGGGATTTTAGCTCTACCATAAATGGTAAGCTTGCACATAACAGAGTGACGTAAAGGCAGAGCTGACGTCCCCTTGAAACAAATAGCTGAGTTCAGCTGAGAGGGGCGAAATGTGAAGAGGGGCCTCTCCGCTCTGCCTTGAAGAACTTTTATCAGCTCCAAAGGGGGAAAAAGTTAAATACTTTCAGCAAATTGTGTTTGTAAGGATGCTAAAGTATGTTTTAATATGTGGAAACTCATAGAAATGTCAAAAACGTGCTTTCAGGTTATGTCAAAAATAAACAAGAAAACATTAAAGAAGACTGTCTATTATCTATTAACTTTTTCAAATACAAATTGAAAAATATTGAATTGATCCCAAAGGGAAATGGTCTGTGTTACAGAAGCGTCCAGTAAAGACTGTTTTTCAGAAGCAAATATGAGTACAACTTTTTTAATATTCTGCTGTAAAAACTAAAATAAAAATGCACTTGCATGTTTCCATTAAGTAAGAAACGTAATTGAAATCACCTAAATAAGTTTGTTTGCAATAAGTAATTAAAAATCATGCTGCACCATCAAATGATTCGTGCATCTCGCAAAAAAAAATTCCATTGTGGTTTAGCGAAATGGATTCATTTGGAAATAGCTGAAAACCATCTCATCCTAACGCAAATACGTCCCATCAAAAAACGTGTTTTTGTTTTTTTCACAGTTTGCGTTTCAATTAAGCAAATTTATTCTCGCAATTCCTATTTCCAGTTATTTTGTCATTGGAAATGTAGCTTATGCAGTCTCTTGAAGAGGATGCTCGGAGTTGTTCATAATTTAATTCATTTTAAATCCTTTTTTTCCACCATCATCTGAAGCGATCCACTCTCCAGAACAGAAACAGCCTATTTATCAGGTTTTTTAGCCCTTTTTGAAAACTTTTTGACTTAAATTGTTGAAAAAAATTTGGATTTTTCTACAGATATTTCTGAAACATGAGTAATTTTGGTAAACAACTGTTTTATTATCATAATCACTGCACAAGTTAACTCGATGGTTTAACAAATTAACAGATTTTAACAGATGTTCCCTTAAAATCTCCTCCATGGGCTGCCACCTTATCGTGGTGGAGGGGTTTGAGTGTCCCAATGATCCTAGGAGCTATGCTGTCTGGGGCTTCATGCCCCTGGTAGGGTCACCCAAGGCAGACAGGTCCTAGGTGAGGGACCAGACAAAGAGCAGCCCAAAGACCCCAATGATGAAGGAAAACTTTGGACTTGGTGTTCCCTCGCCCGGACGCGGGTCACCGGGGCCCCACTCTGGAGCCAGGCCTGGAGGGGGGGCACGATGGCGAGCGTCTGGTGGCCGGGCTTTTACCCATGGAGCCCGGCCGGGCTCAGCCCGAAGAGGAAACATGGGCCCCCCCTCCCATGGGCCCACCACCCGTGGGAGGGGCCAAAGGGGTCGGGTGCAGTGTGGGATGGGTGGCAGCAGAGGGAGGGGACCCTGGCGGTCCGATCCTCGGTTGCAGAAACTGGCTCTTGGGACGTGGAATGTCACCTCTCTGGTGGGGTAGGAGCCGGAGCTAGTGCGTGAGGTCGAGAGGTTCCGGCTAGAAATAGTCGGTCTCACCTCGACGCACGGCTCTGGTTCTGGAACCAGTCTCCTTGAGAGGGGCTGGACATACTTCCACTCTGGAGTTGCCCAAGGTGAGAGGCGTCGGGCAGGAGTGGGCATACTTGTTGCTCCCCATCTCGGCGCCTGTACGTTGGGGTTTACCCCGGTGAACGAGAGGGTAGCATCCCTCCGCCTACGGGTGGGGGGACGGGTTCTGACTGTCGTTTGTGCTTACGGGCCGAACGACAGTTCAGATTACCCACCCTTTTTGGAGTCCTTAGAGGGGGTACTGGAGAGTGCTCCTCCTGGGGACTCCCTTGTTCTGCTGGGGGACTTCAACGCTCACGTGGGCAATGACAGTGAGACCTGGAGGGGCGTGGTTGGGAGGAACGGCCCGCCCGACCTGAACTCGAGCGGTGTTCTGTTGCTGGACTTCTGTGCTCGCCATGGATTGTCCATAACGAACACCATGTTCAAGCATAAGGGTGTCCATATGTGCACTTGGCACCAGGACACCCTAGGCCGCAGTTCGATGATCGACTTTGTCATCGTTTCATCGGATCTGCGGCCGTATGTCTTGGACACTCGGGTGAAGAGAGGTGCGGAGCTGTCCACTGACCACTACCTGGTGGTGAGTTGGCTCCGGTGGTGGGGGCGAAAGCCGGTCAGACCTGGCAGGCCCAAACGTGTTGTGAGGGTCTGCTGGGAACGTCTGGCGGAATCCCCTGTGAGACGGAGCTTTAACTCCCATCTCCGGCAAAACTTCGAACACGTCCCGGGGGAGGTGGGGGACATGGAGTCTGAGTGGACCGTGTTCCGTGCCTCCATTGTCGAGGCGGCCGATCGGAGCTGTGGCCGCAAGGTTGTCGGTGCCTGTCGCGGCGGCAACCCTCGAACCCGCTGGTGGACACCTTCGGTGAGGGATGCCGTCAGGCTGAAGAAGGAGTCCTATCGGGCCTTTTTGGCCTGTGGGACTCCGGAAGCAGCTGATGGGTACCGGCGGGCGAAGCGGCATGCGGCTCGGGCGGTTGCTGAGGCAAAAACCCGGGCGTGGGAGGAGTTTGGAGAGGCCATGGAGAAAGACTTCCGTACGGCTTCGAGGCGATTCTGGTCCACCATCCGGCGTCTCAGGGGGGGGAAGCGGTGCAGCACCAACACTGTTTATAGTGGGGATGGTGTGCTGCTGACCTCTACTCGGGACGTTGTGGGCCGGTGGGCAGAGTACTTCGAAGACCTCCTCAATCCCACCAACATGCCTTCCACTGAGGAAGCGGAGCCTGGGGACTCTGGGTTGGGCTCTCCAATCTCTGGGGACGAGGTCGCCGAGGTGGTTAAAAAGCTCCTCGGTGGCAGGGCCCCGGGGGTGGATGAGATCCGCCCGGAGTTTCTTAAGGCTCTGGATGTTGTAGGGTTGTGTTGGTTGACGCGACTCTGCAATGTCGCATGGACATCGGGGGCAGTTCCCCTGGATTGGCAGACTGGGGTGGTGGTCCCCCTGTTCAAAAAGGGGGACCGGAGGGTGTGCTCCAATTATAGAGGGGTCACACTCTTAAGCCTCCCTGGCAAGGTCTATTCAGGGGTCCTGGAGAGGAGGGTCCGTCGGATAGTCGAACCTCGGATTCAGGAAGAGCAGTGTGGTTTTCGTCCTGGTCGTGGAACGCTGGACCAGCTCTACACCCTCGGCAGGGTCCTGGAGGGTGCATGGGAGTTCGCCCAACCAGTCTACATGTGTTTTGTGGACCTGGAGAAGGCGTTCGACCGTGTCCCTCGGGGAGCCCTGTGGGGGGTTCTCCGGGAGTATGGGGTACCGGGCCCTTTGATACGGGCTGTCAGGTCCCTGTATGACCGGTGTCAGAGTCTGGTCCGCATTGCCGGCAGTAAGTCGGGCTCGTTTCCGGTGAGAGTTGGACTCCGCCAGGGCTGCCCTTTGTCACCGATTCTGTTCATCACTTTCATGGACAGAATTTCTAGGCGCAGCCAAGGTGTTGAGGGGATCCGATTTGGTGGCCTTAGGATCTCATCTCTGCTTTTTGCAGACGATGTGGTCCTTTTGGCTTCATCAGATCGTGATCTGCAGCTCTCGCTGGAGCGGTTCGCAGCCGAGTGTGACGCGGCCGGGATGAGGATCAGTGCCTCCAAATCCGAGGCCATGGTCTTGAGCCGGAAAAGGGTAGAGTGCCTTCTCCGGGTCAGGGGGGGTGTCCTGCCCCAAGTGGAGGAGTTTAAGTATCTCGGGATCTTGTTCACGAATGGGGGAAGAAGGGAGCGGGAGATCGACAGGCGGATTGGCGCAGCGTCTGCTGTCAAGCGGGCGCTGTACCGGTCCGTCGTGGTGAAGAGAGAGCTGAGCCAAAAAGCGAAGCTCTCGATTTACCGGTCGATCTACGTTCCCACCCTCATCTATGGTCATGAGCTTTGGGTCATGACCGAAAGAACGAGATCGCGGATACAAGCGGCCGAAATGGGTTTTCTCCGTAGGGTGGCTGGGCTCTCCCTTAGAGATAGGGTGAGAAGCTCAGTCATCCGGGAGGGACTCAGAGTAGAGCCGCTGCTCCTTCACATCGAGAGGAGCCAGTTGAGGTGGCTCGGGCATCTGGTCAGGATGCCTCCTAGACGCCTCCCTGGTGAGGTGTTCCGGGCACGTCCCACCGGGAGGAGGCCCCGGGGAAGACCCAGGACACGCTGGAGGGACTATGTCTCTCGGCTGGCCTGGGAACGCCTCGGGATTCCCCCGGAGGAGCTGGGACAAGTGGCTGGGGAGAGGGAAGTCTGGGCCTCCCTTCTGAAGCTGCTACCCCCGCGACCCGACCTCGGATAAGCGGAAGAAGATGGATGGATGGATGGATGGTTCCCTTAAAATGTTTTATAGTTAGGAATCCATAAGGTCTCTTTACTGATTACTTTAACTTTTTTAACGCTAATACATTTTAAAACCGAAAAAGACAAAAACTAGTCACCAGAAGTGGAGTCGTTTGTGTCTCTAACGTTTTTTTGCCAACCGCTAATAAAAATCGAGAAGAAGAAGTGGTTGGATGTAGGTGTGAGAACGCAGTGACTCATCTTTGTAATAGACGATCTCTGGACACCGGGTTATCAGTGAGGAAAACCTCCACGTTTGTTCGTCCAATTGTCTCCGGAGGGCCCACCCCTCCGCCGCAGCGCTGCTCAGCCTCAACTCACCGACTGCTTCATGTCAGAAACAGCAGGAACTGAGCCAGAGGTTGCTCGTTTTTAACGCCTAAAGTCGCCAACTTTAGCCTGACGCTATGCCTCCTGTCCGGGTGGTGCTGCAGGGTCCCGGCCCGTGGGGGTTCCGGCTCGTCGGGGGAAAGGACTTCGAGCAGCCGCTGGCTATTTCCCGGGTAAGTTTGGCTTCACACTTTCACATTCAGCACAGCCGTGTCTACAGTAACCTTGCGGCTACCTCGGTGTTAATGAAAGCGGGCTAACGGGGACTGAACTGAGGATTTATTGGGTTAAAGTCCGGCTAACTGTGGCTCAACTAGTAACGGTTTTAGCTAGCTGGGTTCAGTTGTTCACCTGCGTTAAGGTGTGAATACGGAGGTAAATTAACCTTTTCTTTGAAAGATAGACTGTTTTTAGTTTGTTCTTTCGCCACCTTTCTGGTATATGTCGCAGTCATCAGTTTCTGTGATTATAAAAACATTAAAAATGATTATTTTTAGAGAGAGGGCTCCAGTAAGGTGTGTCATTCATGGCCTCTGTGCCCTTTCCGTCTTTTTATGTTATTATACAACATCTAGGTGTATCTACAAGGCAGGCGCTTATGACTAACAATATTGTTTTAGTTTTGTTACAATCTAATCATGTCTGTGCTTCAATCATTAAAATTACCTTTAAAAGGTTAAGAGCTTGTGTGGTTTTAAGTATTTTAATGAAATAACTTTTCTTTAGTGATAATTATTCCTACCTCGTAAAGTTAACTATGACATATATTTTAGGTTTTTTGTTTGTTTGTTGTGGCTTTTAAAACATAAGCAAAAAAAACATTAACACACAGCAAATAAATATGTCCAAACGACTGAAGGTGTCTATGGAGACAAGTAAAAATACAGTGCCCTCCTTTCAGCCAGCTGAGCACCAGCTTTTCAGAAGCAGACAGGGGAGAGGCAGCATGGACGTTACCGGAGGGGCCGCTTTTCATTGGCTGATGCCCATTCTACGTGGTCACGTGCGTGGCCGTCTCACAAACACACTTAGCTTCCCGTTAGCTAAGTACAGCATGATGGCAGAACTGATACAACTTCTACACCTTGAAGCCTGTCTGCTACACAGTCTTACGTTAGCTAAACAGATCAATATGCAATGTGTCTGTATCTGACATACACTAAAGATTTTATTTTAGCAGAAAAGGCTTTGGACTAAACTGTTACTCGTGTTAGCCACGTTAGCACCAAGTACAGCTAGTCAATCAACCATCGCTGTGTTCAGGGAAGCGCTGATTAATAATCGAGAAATAAATATCAAGCCTGGAAACTTGATATCGTCACGGACTGAATGTTATGTTTTTAGTCTTGTGGGGCGCAGGCGGTTGCCACGGTAACAGGTGTGCTTAAACTACAAAGAGAGAGAGAGAGTAAAAAGGTAGGAGTGGTTTTGAGTTGATCACCTGTTCAGGTTATTTTACCTTTGTTTCCCTTTGCTGTGGCTCATTACAGCCGCTGTAGTTTCTAAGTTGGACTAATTACCTCGTTCGTTTGTGAGTTTACGTCATTCACAACAAACATCAAATAGAACAAATTTATTTCATAAAATTTTAACAAACAAATGGCTTCTACCGCGATAATTATGTGAAATTAAATTAATTATATCCCAACTTCAGAAGATTTGCCTTTACCTTTACAGAGCTCTTTGGTCTGTAGCTTCTCATATTGAGGTCAAAGTTCAGATCTACCATAACTGACTGACACCTGTTGGCCTCAGGTTTGCAACCAGCTTGTGACTGAGAAACCAGTAACCTCCTCCCAGATGATGACATGAACTTGTTAGTTCCTCTGTCCATTGTAGCAGCTGATATATTGTGAAAATCCGGTAGAAATGATGCACTAATCCAGTCATGTTTACATAGAAACAACGCTGCCAGGCTTTGTTTGTGAGACATGGGTCACTTGGGTCGGTTGTGGGCGGAGCTTGGTAAGGTCCATTAAAGACCATAATAGTAGAACTGATATAACTTTATTAAAACATTTAGATATCAGGAACCAAACTATGCCAATTGGAATTCCAGCTTGTTTTGGGGGGTTGTTCACAGCACGATAACTGCTGTGTGTCTTGCAGTAACCAAGATGGTTTTTAAATTTTAAACAATTGGATTCTGATTTTACGTAATCGCTATCATTTGGTGTTGACATCTGTAATACATCAGCTCTATAAAGCTACCATAACCGGACTATCATTCTAAAACGTCGCAGAAAATCAGTGTCATCATTCATAACTTCTTGTTCTGTTTGCTGATTGGCCAGGTTGAAATTTAACCAGAGAAATTGAGCTCAATGGTAGAAATTCCAAACAGAGAACTGATGGAAGATGAGAATCACACAGAGGAAGGCCATGGACAGACTACTTATAAACTATCTGTAAACTTAAGAAGTATAAATTATAATCAGATCTGCTACTCTTTCCATGAAAACGTGAATAAGTTATTTATTTTCCCAAATATGGTTTCAAAGTCATCACGGCAACATAGTTGTCCAACTTGCTGTAATAGCAATAAAGAAAAGTAGCTCATTGGTTGTTGGGTACGTTTTACTTTTAGTCAGGATTCCATGATATGGATTTTTTAGGAATCATTTCTGAAACTGAATCTGATACTTAATTACAACATCTATATGTAGTAACTGTATTACACTGAGTACATTAGTTTTTGTTAGCATTTCTTGTCTCTTAACATGGTTTAGTAAACTGCTCTAATCTCTTGACTATACATAACCTAATATGGGCATGACATTGTTTCTAACTAACTACAGTTACAGTTTCTTCAATAAATCCAAATTTCACTGCTTCTGGTGATGTTTTCACATGGACCAGCTTGCTGAAATGCTAAGCTAATATTAGCATATTTTCTATTTTGATAGGACTTGTTGATATTTCAGCTCATAGCATTCCAGCCAATCGTGTGGGCACAGAAAAAATTTACTCCTCATTTATAATTGTTTCAATTACTGATGAGACTCGATTAATATTTTTTTATTGAGTTAATTACAGGGTCTGTAATTAATTGTATTTCATTAGAAAATCATATGTCGACAAAATAAGCAACATTTTCAATTTAGAAAGCCTTTTTTGATTCTAAATTATTGAATAAATATGCAAATGAGTTCAACACCTAAAATATTTATTGATTTTAATCTGTTATTTAGGTTACTTAACCATCAGATAGATTCAGATTGCCACCCTCGCCATTCAACTAAGGGAAGCGGTGCGTCAGATTTATGGACGTACCAGAAACGATTCCGTTGGGAACCTTTGTAATAATTCTGAATAATTGCGTGAAATTTTTGCACTGAAGTCATAACTCTTGTTTTAATTTTGCAAATTTAATTAATTAATTCCATTTTTTAGCTGCCATCTGTGAGGCTCTAAGGGAACAGTTGGGTAATTATGTACGGTGGCCGACAGGTGCAAATGCGCAGCAAAAGAGAAACATGCAAACAAAAAAAAAAACACGCGCACAAATTAAATGCGGCAAGCAAAAAGAGAGACGCAAACAAAAAAGAAGACACCCCCGAATGAAATGCAGCAAACAAAAAGAGAGACGCAAACACCCCCGAATGAAATGCAGCAAACAAAAAGTGTTGAAAACGGAAGTGCTCCAGACCACTAGGGGGAGTCAAAGAAAATAGTATTCATTTCTATGGGACCAGATGCAAGATTCTTCTTCTTCTTCTTCTTGGTATTTATTGGCGGTTGGCAACAAACTTACAGTAGCATTACCGCCACTTACCAGTATGGAGTGTGGTTCGAGATGGTCTATAAACTTTCACTTTCTACCTTTTCCCTCCATTAACTCCTGATTAAACATACCCCCACACATACACACCTGCTTATATTATCCAACTTGCTTATAGCTTTATATACCCCTCTTTGATATTCTTTACACACTCACACCCAACTTGCTCTACTCATATCCTATGAAATAGCTTTGTTTTTTTAAGATACCGAATAATTATTTGAATATGTCTACTCCCGAAATCTCTCCTCAAAAATTCTATTAAATTAAACCTTTCTTTAATACCTACACACTCTCTCAGCATGCATCTTCTCTCTTCTTCATACTTACAACACTCTAAAATAACATGCTCTATTGTTTCAGACTTCTCACAATAATCACACTTTCCAGATGCAAGATTCAGAGAGATACCTTTACTTTCTTTCAAATTTCTTTCTCTGAATCTTGCATCTGGTCCCATAGAAATGAATACTATTTTCTTTGACTCCCCCTAGTGGTCTGGAGCACTTCCGTTTTCAACACTTTTTGTTTGCTGCATTTCATTCGGGGGTGTTTGCGTCTCTCTTTTTGTTTGCTGCATTTCATTCGGGGGTGTTTGCGTCTCTCTTTTTGTTTGCTGCATTTCATTCGGGGGTGTCTTCTTTTTTGTTTGCGTCTCTCTTTTTGTTTGCTGCATTTTATTTGCTTTTTGCTTGCCGCATTTAATTTGTGCGCGTGTTTTTTTTTTTGTTTGCATGTTTCTCTTTTGCTGCGCATTTGCACCTGTCGGCCACCGTAATTATGAGCTTCAGCTGCAGCAGCCATTACAGTCCGTCCTTCACTGTGAACCGTATTTGTAAAGGGGATTGTTGAGGAAAACCCAGACTTGTTAGAGTTTGGGTACGTCTGTAATACAATCACTCAGTTAGTACCAGAGTTATAATAGTTTTGGATTTTTTATTGTAGTTTAGTTTTATTTAATTTTTTTATTCATTTAGTTGGTCTTAATTAGATTTTAGAGGCTGTTTGCTAGTTTTTGTTAGTTATTATTAGTTAAATATTGTTTAGTTTTAGCTGAGTTTTTACTAGTTAGTATTTTTATTTTTTTCATACTTTGGTTAATTTTTAGGTGCAGAATTAAAAGAAATATTGTATTTTTTTTTTTTTTACCCCTCCAGGGGTTTTTTGTGGGCTCTAGTGTCCCTTTTTACGAAAGTAGGCTGACAGGAATGGGGAAGGAGAGGAGGGAAGACGTGCGGCAAATGTCGCCGGGTCCGGGAGTCGAACCCGCGACGGCCGCGTCGAGGACTCAAGGCCTCCAAATATGGGTCACGCTAACCCCTACGCCACCACGGCACACCCGAAATATTGTATTTTGATTATGTATACATTGATTGGGTAATGCATACTCAACATTTTGAAAACATTTATGAAATTGTTGTTTAAAAAACAACTTTTTCTGTTGCCATTTTGTAGTCTAGCATAAGTGGAATGCCATAATTTGTCAAAAGCTGACGTAAACTAGTTGTGTGGGGGTGAAATCTATTTTATACTGGATAGAAAGGCTAATAAATAGATTCATAAACACAAAATGAAGAATATTATATCTATTATTCCAGTGTGTTTTAGTTAGTTTTATAAACACACAATGTAGTTCCAGTTAGTATTTCCTCTTTAATTGTCATTTTAATTTATTTCAGGTGACACATTTTTTTTGTCATTTTCAGTTTTTGTTCCTATAACACTCAATAAGTATCGGGTACAGATAACTGACTGTATTTATTTATCTTTTATTGCCACTTCTCTCATCGTTCCCATAAATACCGAAACATATTGTTGTAAAAATGTAGTCCAAGTTAAGCATGTGTGCATGTGAGTCCGGTGTGTGCTCAGCTGGACTTCCTGTTGTAAACGCAGTCGCTCCACTCCACCCAGGAAACCTGATTAGGAATGCCCGAACTGTGCCAATCTCTCCGTTTTAAGCTCCTTATCTCCGTGAAACATCTGCCTTCTGGGCAGCAGACTGAAAACTCCAGTTTGTAAGTGGCTTTGCGTCTATTTACGGTAAACAAAACTGCGTGTGTAAAGCATGTGAGAGGATGCAACGCCCCGATACGAGCCCAGGCTGCAATTAAACTCAGTTTACTCCGTTTTTATTCATTCAGAAATCAGGAATGTTTTCACTCTGATTTAAAGCTGTAACGATTCATGGAATAATTCGACTACATCGCTTATTAAAATTTCTCCAGGCAAATAATGTGCCTCAAATCTTCACTACACAATCTACACAGAATAATATTTCTGGATTATTCTTAAAAGTTACATCAACAAAGTGTAGCATTTATTTATATTTATTAAAATACTCGTTACAAAATGTTATTTTTCTAGAATTTGTGTAATTTAGTTAAAAGATTATAAGTAGAAAATTATAATCTGCTGGTAGCTGCTAGCTAGTAGCTCCCTCATCACGGACAATTAAAGGACCTCTATTTTTATAATTATTGCATTTTTTATGAGATAACTAAATGTGTTACTGTACAAGACTATATACCAGGTGTTCATTTGGAACATTCATTTATTACACTATTCTTTATCACACCACATACATTTAATTTTTTTTTTTTTTCTGTTGTTGTTTCTAAATCATATACAATCTTACGATTACAATGACATGCAAAAAAGAAAAGAAATTAGCAGATTAGCTGATAATACGGATTGTTCTTCCGGAACGAATCATATGTTTTACTATTAGATGAACACAGAAACTAAAGACTGCTGCATTTTTATTACTAAATTGCATATGACTTCAGATTTTTGTGTAATTTTTGTCCAATTTGACTTGGGGCTGGACAATATGGCTGCGTTCACACTGCAGCCTGAAGTGACCCAATTCAGATTTCTTTTTTCTTTTTTCCATAATGCGACCTGTATCCGATCTTAACATGACAGTCTGAACAGCACAGGTCGGATTTTGACTCGTATCCGATACATAGCCGATTCAAATGCGATCTAACGTCCAGGTCGCATTCATCCAAATACTGACAAACGTCACTATGCTCTGAATGTGCTAAAAACCCCAAATAATCCTTGGCGTTGTGTTGACGTGATTTTTGTTTGTTTGTTTTGTCATCGTAGGTCAACCCTGGGAGCAAAGCGGCGCAGGCCAACTTGTGCATCGGAGACATAATCCTGTCGATCAATGGCGATCCGACGGAGAGCATGACTCACCTGGAGGCGCAGAACAAGATAAAGGGCTGCGTCGAGGAAATGGCGCTCTCCATCGACAGGTGGGCCGCAGCGACACGTAGAAACTGACTCAGCTTCCATCCAGGTGTTCGGTGACGGCTGTTTGCTCAGGGAGGCGCTCTGAGCCGTGTTGCAACTCACATCTTACTTCACCACATTACATCATGGCTTCCAGGTGGCAGAGAGCTGTGGTGTATTTAAACATTACCGAGTATTTTTGTTCTAGTTTCTGCTACAAATATCTTAGTTCACTTGAAATTAGACAAAACTAACTTACAAGTAACTTTTCAGCAACGTTTTAAGGCAGTAATTCCTTAATATTGAAGTAAAAGTTCTAGTTCCACATTTAACTGGCTCTGTGTGGTTACCTAGCAACCCCACCCAAACCCAGCCCGTCACCTAGCAACCGAGTTCAAATTCCACTGGCAGATGATTTCACTCACGGTATATCATAACTTTTTTCCCCATGTTTTAGTGAAATAACTGGTACTTTTTCCATCAATATTAATGACTTTATTTACCTTAAACAAGTTCCTGTTTCTTGCTGAAAACTTACTTGTCAGTTATTTTTCTCTTGTTACTAAGACGTTTGTGGTGGAATCTGGACCAAAGTGCTTGGTAATGTTTCTGTTTCTACAGTGAGCCATCTGTGTGTGGAATAGCTCAGAGCTTTAACCCTCATTTTCCTTTGTTTTCTTTGCTCTGCAGGTCAGAAACTAAGCTGTGGTCTCCGCTCTCGTCTGAGGAAGGAAAGACACACCCTTACAAGATGAACCTTGCGTCAGAACCGCGGGTGTGTGTCATCGTTCACTTTATTTAAATTACTACCTTGAGAAGCAAAAACATCTTTTTTTCCTTTTTTTTTAAATGCAGGTAGCAACACAGTTTTTCTAGAAGTTGAAATATTTGTGCGCTTGCGAAGGTTGTGGGATATTTTTGTGTGTGCCAGAAATTAAGTCATTGTTTGCTTCCCAACAGGCGGTTTCCTAGGAGACCGTAGTTTATCAGCCAAGCCGTGACGCAAGACTCAGTCGCTGCTGTGTCGGGGGGGAAAGTTGAGGCCAAAGTTTGAATTCATGTAGGAAACTGAGTCACAGGCCCTCTCTCTCTCCTCTGTGTGCGTTTTTCTCAAACACGTTTCAAGCATTTGGATTAAATCTGACGCTTTTATCCTTGTTAACTGAAACTTTTTGCAAATGAGGTTTGAAAAGACTCTGCAGAGTTAATAAATCCTGACGGCAGATGCTTGAAGTGTGTTCCCACTGTGAGGCATGAGCTGGATGTGGTGGTGTTGATCTGCCGGTTGGCATGCCGACGTCGTTACGCGTTTGTTGGATCGCATCATGAAGTGAAATTCAGGGTTCGGATGAATGCTTGAAATCCTTGAAAATCCTTTAAATGTTTTCAAGGTTTGCAAACTTTACAGCTTTGTAATGAAGTGCAATCTAATGTTTGAATTAAACAGTTTGCAGCTGGAGCCAGATGTTTTCATACACCTAGGACTAACTGTCACAGTAACAAATGTAGCTGGATGATAAATTGTTCCAGCAATAAACATTGTTTTGTTGTTTTGAGTCAGTTTTTAAGTAACATATTGATGATGTCACAGTAATGCAAGTACATCCTCTGATAGACCGATAAACTTTAATTTTGTAGAGAATAATTAACACTGGAACTGGAAGATATTTTACATATTCAAAATAAAACACAAAATTTATTTGTTTCAATGTAATGAATATTTATTATTCCTAATCGCTGAATGACTTATTGATCCGTGTAACTGAAATAAAGATTATTTAAATTTTATACATTAAATGTTATTGAGATTTTGGAATTTTTTTAATTAGTGTTTTGCTTTCAGACCAGTCAGGTGTATTAGAGACATTTCAAAATATAAACTTTTGTTATAGTTTAGTTCATCTTGTCCCCGATGTAGAATGTAAAATATAAGACGTTATCAATAAAACTAATAAATTACATCATAAAATGGAGAATTGAAAGTTAATTTGCCTTGTTTTTAACTCCAAAATCTTGCTGGAAAAGTTTGAAAATTACCTGGAAAATGCTTGAATTTTACTTTGGAAAAGTGAACGAACCCTGAAAAGTAAACGAGCATCATCAAGTTTAATCAGATCAGTTGAATATTATGACTGCAGTTTTTCATGCATGTTTGTGTTTAAATTGATCATAATGTTCACTGTGTGAAGTTTCCACCTCACTGTCGCACGTTGGAGAGCAGAAGCCTGAACAGAAACCTCACTTTCAGCTTTATTTTATTATTATTCAGGAGGTGAAACACATCGGCTCGTCCCACAACCGGAGCGCTCTGCCGTTTGCTGGTTTTGGCCCAAAGGTGGTGACTAACCAGTACAACAGTCCGTCTGGTCTCTACTCGTCTGACAACATCAAGGACTTTAACTCCGCCGTGGACGAGGTGAAGACGGTGGCGAACGAGCCCAACAGCAAGTGAGTTCTGATTAAACGTCCGTCAGAACCCAATCAAGTTTGTGTGGTTTATTAGTGCAGATTAATGCATCAAAATACTATTGGAAAGTTAAAGAAAACTGATTATCCAGACGAAGAGCATTGGGGCCACTGACAAGAAAGAAAGTCAGAATCTGCCTTTTCTTTTTTCTTCTGGATTCTCTAATACAGACAAGCTAGGCCACATATCATGTCCATGTTCTGAACCCTCTTTTCTTGGTTTGGGCTCCTTTTGCTTAAATTACTGCATCAATGCGGCATAGCACGGAGGAGATCAGCCTGTGGTTCTGCTGTGTGTATATGTGGAATATGATGTTTTTTGTGAAATGCGACAGGAAAGTTTTTAATTTTTTTTACTTGTAGGATAAAAATTACTTTCATTTTACATTTAAGTTGTAAGAAATTATCAGTTGTCTATTTTTGCAAGAAACAACATATTTTTCAAAAGAATAAAATCAGAAGTGCTTTCAGATCTACGTTGGAGTTTCCTGGAGTATTTTTGTTCTCCAGCTGAAGTCTCAAACTTTTTGCTTCATGATTCTGTCATGGCTGCAGTTCGAACTGCCAGTTTTTTGTGGCGTTCTCCGCTCCGTGGCGTTCCCCGCTCCGTGGCGTTCCCCGCTCCGTGGCGTTCCCCGCTCCGTGGCGTTCCCCGCTCCGTGGCGTTCCCCGCTCCGTGGCGTTCCCAGCTCCGTGGCGTTCCCCGCTCCGTGGCGTTCCCCGCTCCGTGGCGTTCCCCGCTCCGTGGCGTTCCCCGCTCCGTGGCGTTCCCAGCTCCGTGGCGTTCCCCGCTCCGTGGCGTTCCCCGCTCCGTGGCGTTCCCCGCTCCGTGGCGTTCCCCGCTCCGTGGCGTTCTCCGCTCCGTGGCGTCCCCCCGCTCCGTGGCGTTCCCAGCTTCGTGGCGTTCTCCGCTCCTTGGCGTTCCCAGCTCCGTGGCGTTCCCAGCTCCGTGGCGTTCCCCGCTCCTAATCTGATGATTCCTCATTACTCTGTTCATCGCCCTGATTTTTCAGTTTTCCAGTGTGGCCATTTTAAAAAACCTTTGAGTTGTCCTTTTTGTCTTGAAGCGACTACACATTTATTCCACAGTAATCATTTGGCACTTTTATTTTGTTGTGTTTAAAAGGACTTCCTGCCACACTCTGCTTCCATAAAATGCATTTCCTGTTCTGTCATAAAGAAAAGTATCGTCCGTTGTGTTGGTACAGCGTCTCCTAAGCATCTTAACAAATGTTCTGTGATCAACAAAGACTTGTTTGAACAGTTTGGATGCTAACGTTGAGTTTTTCCCGTCTTTTTAGAGCGCTGTCAGAGCCGGCGGAGCCGGGAAAGCGACCAGCATTACCATCAGACTCGGAGGTCTACAAGATGCTCCAAGAAAACCAAGAATCCGACGAGCCGCCGCGGCAGTCCGCTTCCTTCAAGGTGCTTCAGGAGATTCTCGAGACAGGTGCAGATACCAGAATGTTCAAAACACTTGCAGTTGAATTCAGTGCAGATTAATGGCTTTGTAGTCTGAAAACATAAATTTCGGTTTGTTCCCGATGTTTTGTAGGCGACTTGGACAAACCGTCAGGCTTCAGGAGCGTGAAGGCGCCAACGACAAAGATTGGATCATCTGTTGGGAACACGGAGAAGTTGCCCGTCTGCGATAAATGTGGTTCTGGGATTGTGTAAGTATTCACACGGATCTAGAGTTAAACTATCTTTTAAAAAAGTCTATATAAGGTCACACTGAGGTCGCGATGGGGGCCAAAAAACGTCAAGTTGAAAAGAAGGGCTGGACAAAAAATCAATAACAAATATACATCACGATAAACACATGATCAATATCAATAGATTATACATCTGGTAGAATATTCAGTAACTCGAATAAACTGATCAAGAACCGCACAGAAAAGTTTGTTGAATCAACTTACTCACTCACACTTTGGTTACTTAGCAACTCACTCATTCCTTGGTTGCCTAGCAACAACCTCCTGAGTAACTGGCTCAGCAGCAGTTTAAAGTTTCGCCACTGTATTTTTTAATTGTTTCAAAATATACAATGTGGATTGAAAACTGAGAATAGAACAGGAAAGGTCAGATATTTAAAACAAAAACTAATCAATAATTATCAATAGACTGAAACAGTTACATAGTGATACGTTTTCAGCCACATTGTTCTGCCCAGAAGGAACTCAATGGGCTACAAAATTTAGTTTTTTGTAGTAATATTGCAAAAACTTCAAATTTTATTTAGTTTTTAATTTTTTGTTGCTCAATACTGAACAAAACGTGCAGTATTTCTAGGAATAAGCAGAATAGCCGCTGATAATTATGTTGTTATATTTATGATATAACCTGGACGCGCAGTGAAACCGATGTGAGCGTGTATATCTATGTAAACGAGCAATAATTTATCTCACACTTGATTCAGCGTCAAATAACAAACATTATGTTAACTATCAATAATTTACAAATCAATGTTTCATTTATGGACAATGATTTTAAAAAGATGAAAGTCCTGATTCACTTATTTGTCAGACATCTTGTTAGCACATGGCTAACTGGTTTAGTCATTATCCAGTCGGGTTTGGCTGCAGCAGGTTTTAGGACTGATCCAACGCTCACTTCATTATGGGATGTCAGCTGGTAATGAAGGGACTTTTATCTGAAGTTTGTCTCCACCTTGTGGCTGAATGCAGTTAGACTCTGGAGCTGTCTATTAATTATATCTTTTATTGGTAAAAAAAATACAGCTTCGTTACTAAATCAAATTCTAATTATAGTTTTGTGTAGAAGTTATTTATGATGGAGTTTTTCTTGCTGCGATTAAAGTGGAGATTGGAGCATCTTTAACCTGTGGTTTTATGGCAGATTGTTTTTTAAAAAGTGATAAAGTTGAAAATTACAAGTAGTTTTTTTTCAACTCAGTTTGTAGGATACATTTCTGTAAAATTACGATTTAACCTTAAACTTCTCATTTTAACTCTTTGTTGTGCCGGTCCTCTGTATTTTTTGAGCGACTGATCCTGTTGAATGTGTCGCCAGGGGGATGGTGGTGAAGCTGAGGGAAAAGTTTCGCCACCCTGAGTGCTACACCTGCACAGCCTGCGACGTCAACCTGAAGCAGAAGGGACATTTCTTCGTGGAGGAGCAGATTTACTGCGAGCAGCACGCTCGGGAGCGCGTCACTCCGCCGGAGGGCTACGACGTCGTAACCGTCTTCCCCAAGTAGGGCGCTCCGCCCCGCCGGCCTCGGACTGCACGCCGCCTCCCGCTCTCAGACACAAAGAAAGAAAAACGACGATTTGCACATTAATTTTGGCCTAGAGCCTGATATCGATCATGAAACTGTTCAAGTCCTGCTTTTCTGTATGTTTTTTCTAAATCATGAAACAAGTGTTAGTTACCCAGAATAAAACTTGGATTTTTATACAGTGAATAGATATTTTTATACAGCAGAAACAGCCCAAAGCATGATGGAACATGACTGCCAAATAAATCTTTTAGCTTTAAACGGTTTGTTTGCTTTGTGATTATTGTTGACAGAAGATGTTAGAACTGCATCGATCTGTCCCATCGGATGTTTCAGTTTTTATTTACATAATCAGGAGTATTAGTTTGAGCAGGTTCTGGTTTAGTTTTAGAACATTTTTGGTTTAGTTTGAACAGGTTGAAATTCCTCCAAACTAAACCTTCTGCTAATCTTTTTACCAAACCAGATAAATGGAAAGAAAAACTGCCAACAAAGAGCAGAGAAACCTGATCAGAGAAATTCATGTTAGACTGATGGTTCTGCTAGAAACATAGAACCCAAAATATATCGCTGCTAGCTCAAACCGCTAGCTCATTATTAGTCCTGATTAGCCCCAGATCGCTCACCGTTTTGTGTTTAATTTTAATCAGATTGAGATTATCTGAAACCACTGAGCCAATTTACTTCTGTAATTTTATTATGAAGTATCGCACTCTACCCACCTGATGAATGACAACAATAAATAAGTGTAAGTCATAATATTAAATATTTAATAATAAAAAAGAAAATACAAATATATGCAGAACGTAATTCTGATGAGTCCCTTTAAACTGTCTGTGATGTCACCAGAGGTTTTGCATAAATAATTTACAGCAAAAAAAATTACAATTTGCTCCAATTTTAACAAAACAAACTTGAATCTAAAAAAGACTTGAACATTTTTTTGAGTTTCACATAATTTTTTCCGTTTGAAATTTTTTTTCTGTTTCAATTTTGTAAGATTTATTTTTTTTCCAGCTTTAGAACTTTTTTTAGGTTCAGATCTATTTCAGATTCAAGTATTTTTTTCAGCTTTAAATATATATATATACATATATATATATTTCAGTTAGATTTTTTTTCAGTTTCAAAATAATTTTTCTGTTTCATTGTTATCTTTTGCACAAACGTTATGGCCATATTTTAGCTCCATACAGTTTGACATTTTCAAGCTAAAGAATCAGTTTCTACCAAGAGTTTCTGATGACTTTCTCCCCATGGATCGACCTGAAATAAATAGTGACCGGAATAAAACTTTTGCAGCTCAGTTCATCAGCAGCGGTGGCGCACCGGGACTCTGCGGGAGATCCCGCGTCCCACGCCGCGGGGTTTGCGTGATGGTCCGCCATGCGCAGCGTCTCCGTCAGCGCCCAGATGTAGTTGCGGGCGAAGCGCAGCGTTTCTATCTTGGTGAGCTTCGCGTCCTCCGGCAGCGCCGGCAGGATGTTCCGCAGTGCGTCCAGCGCAGAGTTCAGGTTGTGCATCCGGTGGCGCTCCCGGTCGTTGGCCTTCATTCTGCTCCTGCCGCGCGGTCCGCACTGCTCTGCGCTCTTTTTTGGCGCTTTTCTGTCGCAATTCCTGCTCCGCTGCGGCTGCTGCTGCAGTCCAGGCGAGTTTCCATCATAGTCTCTGGAAGACATCCTGCGCAAATTAACACATTTTAATACCATTAACAGGCATTTTGCACACTGATTCAATCATGCAAACAATAACTTCCAGTTTTTCAAGTAAAAAAATTCAATTTTAATCTAAATAAACTAAAAAAAAAAGAGGCACCTGGGTGGATCTGTTTGCACTTACTTTTGCGGTCAGGTGAAGACGGAACGCGGAGACAGACAGGCAGACGGCCGTCCTCTGCTGTCGCTGAGGCGTCAGACCCGTTTATGTGCAGCTGACAGTGCGGGATGGATGCGCATCTTTGTCATTTTATATGGCCTTTATCTTATCTTTTTGCGCAGCCTGAATCAACAGCGGCCGACAAATGGCCAATCAGCGTCCGAGCAGCGCGTCCCCCCGCGGTCCCCTCATTCTTTACTGCTTTTTTAATAATATGCTTCAAAAAATGATGCAAATCTATAACATAAAATATCCCTGGTCGGAATTTATATATTTTTAAACATTTTATCAGCTTTGTGGTTGTGAATAAATTATCTAAACTAAAGAGCAACTGGATTTCCACTTTTTACGCACTCAAAATGACGTCCTGAATATCGCACCTGCAGATTAAATGTTCTTTAAAATTTGATAAATCAGCTAAAAATTAACTCCAGGTGCTCCGCTGCTGGAAAAAATTGAGAAAAAATATATTTGAAATTGTTTCAAAGCAACATTTATTTCCAGCGTAATTGTGTCTGGATGATCTTTTGCGCGTATTTCCAGGTTTCCAGTGCAAAATACATCATTTTTTCAACTTTTTAAACCAAAGTTTCACTATTTTATTAACATTTTGTCTTCATTAAACGTGTAGAATGAGTAAAATGTTAACTTTTACCGGAGAAAATCATGTTTCTAACCACGTACATATTTGGTTCAACATTCGCTTTGTGCGTTTAAGCGCAAACTTTCCCCGTCAGGAGTAAAACAGTTACGCACGGAGCTGCAGAGTAAACCGGATCCGATTTGACCAAACCTGCTGTTTGGATTCAAAGTTCAAAGACTCATTTATTGTGACGTAATAGAACAAACCCAATTTCTACTGTAAAAGTGGCCATATACCTGTGCGCCATGACATCTCCAAAAACATGCCCATTTTGGCCACAACCCGATGGCGCGTCGCTCTTTACGGCGCGACTTGATGGTTTTTTCCGGAGGTTAAACATTAGTGGAGTGGACAACAAGCAGCGGAAACGTTGGAGCTTTGACTAGGACATGATTTACTGACAAAAGCTCACAAAGAGCTCCACTTAACTTTCTGTCTAAATATGTGTTTTGGGGGCATTCTGATAACCATATGCTTTCAATAAACTGGACAAATACACTTGTGCGATAGGAGATGGTGGCCCACTGTTATAAAAAGGCTAGAAAAAAGTCTAAAGTAAACTGAATACTGCCACTTTACAAATACCCATCGGTGCCAAATCCATGTTCGGATATCTTGGACAGGTGTGCGTTCGGACCTGTTTGTCTCTTCTTGATTTTTTATATGATCGGCGTCCCGCTTATTATGCAAAGTGTGGGCAAACACGAGAGGCCAGTTGCTGCGGAAATGGCAGAAAGTGATTTAACAATATTTAACAATAAACTGAACAAGCTGCGGAACAGGTGATATACCTGCCGACGCTCCTGATTAACGCTCCGCTTTATGCGGCTCCTTTAGCGTATTTATTAAAGCAAATCTATTTATTATTACTTTAGCAAACAGAGGAACCAGGTGGGGCTTTATTTTCGTCTTGAGCTTTTTGTTTGAAGGACGTTTTGAGGGGGACAATCAAAGTCCAACAACTCGCTGACCAGATTGTTGTCGATCCCAAACCAGCAGCGGAGCCTTTCAATGCGGCCCCCTCCCTCTTCTTCTGTCTGCCAAAGAGCTGCTGGGAGGAAGAAAAAGGAAACTTCTTCAAGTGAGGAAAAACATCTTAAAAACATTTAATTGCAACCCGGATGCCATATGTACACCTCTTGTGAGACCCCCAACAATGTGACTGGCTTTTAGAAACCATAGAGTGCGCCTTTGGAGACATGTGCGTCTTTGGAGAGGTGCGCGCGTCGTGACCAGCGTGACCCCAACGCACTTTACACAAGAACTAATTCACTTTTAATGTGCTTTGGAGTTTCCTTTCATAGGCGACGCATTGTGCGTCTCACCGCGGCTTTTGAAGGCAGTGTACACCAATTACAGTGGAATCGCTGCTTCTCGGAGACGGTTCGTCTTTTTGTTGGACGGTTTGGACGCTTAAGGCACAAAATGGGGGCAAGTCGCTTCTTTTCACCTCCAAACAGCTGAAAAATGTTTCTTTCTATTTGTTTTTGATTGCCCGTTTATGCGTTCATTAGTGCGTCCAGTTAAATAGGTAGAAAACGTCAATTTTATGCTAAATAAACGGAGAAAAGGGTTTAAATATTTGATATTTCTGAAATTATTATTTAAATAATAATTTCCAAAATATTTTTGGCTCTGATTCCAAAAATATCTTTATCACTTTACATATTTTTATATTTTGACTCATTGCCAACACTAAAACTGCATTATGTAACTTTTATTTTAAAAAATAGTAGTACTCTTGCTCTCTGCTACGCTGCAGCTAGCATAGCCTATTATGAAAGCTAAGGCTAGTTAGCATAGCCACCGATAACGGTGGATAAATGGTTTTTCTGTAATGGTAAGTTGTTTCTTTGCAATTTACACATTTAACAGAAAGAACATCAGATTGATTGACAGCGTTAAGACCCGCCTTTTGGCTCTGATTGTTTGTTTTTGATCAGATTGGTAATTATAGCTATGGGGGAGTTGGAGGAGATCGATCTTTTCACAGATTATCTGTCTCATGTTAAACTGTAACAACATGTTGACAGTTTCAACAAATATGGAAAAAACATACTTCTTATAAAAGTTATATATTGCAGTTTTAATGTCGTGTTTGAAGCTTTTTTCTGTCTAGACTTTTCTTAATTTCGCTCTGTAGATCAAGGCTGTTGAGGCTAGCGCTAACTAGCTGCTAATATGCCCTTGCTAAGCTAGCTCTTCGTGTCAAGCTGCAAAATGTCAAAAGTTCCAGTAATATTGTTATAGATCTATTTTTTCTTGTACTTAGGTTGGAAACTATCCAAGTTAAAGATGGATAGTAAATATGTAAAAAAAGAAATATTTATTTTTATATAAAAGTTATGTACTGCAAATTTAGCTTCAGTATACTTTCTTAGGATTCTGTGTAAAATGCAAAGTTAGCCATTAAGCGGAAGTAAAAAGACACGTCCTGAATAGTGGAGTGCTTAGCAATATCTAACCTTCTGGATCTCCACAAGCAAACATTTGGGCCACTAATTTAAAAAAATATACATTTTAAAAAATTCCCCATGGAGTTAAACACAAAGCTCCTTTGACATTGATTACTTGATTTCTGCTCTTTTAGACTAAACGTGAAATCCAATAATTTCACATTTCTTGTTGAGTGGAGATGTGATTCAATAAAAATGAAGTTTTATCAACTGAATTTACAACAGATGGACTCAGAAGAAATTTTGAAGGCTTTTCAGTTATGAGTGCAAAAAACTTGGATACTTATATATGGATTTAATAATTTTTTGGCATAAAATATTAAGATACCCCATAATGGTAAATTGAAAAAGTTAGTGTGAATTTTTTTTGCGATTTGTTTTTAATTAGGAAAAATTTCAAACTAACTTTTTTCAGTTTGTCATTCTGGGGTATCTTATGTAGAATTTCACACCAAATTGAATTAAATCCATTTTGGGATAAGGCGGTGACATTATAAATAGACTCTTCATAAAATAAAGAACATTACAGGTAATCCTGAGCATCTTTTTCATGAGACTGTCTTAGAAAAACAGATTGTCTTCAGTCAGAGGCTTCTTCTGCACTGCTGTAATACAGACCTCTACAGGAAATCCTTCCTGTCCACAGCCATCAGCATTAATAATGCTTAATTTGAGGAAAATGATATATTACAAAAGTGTTTTATTATACTGCGACATACTGGCGACCTGTCCAGGGTGACCCCGCCTCTCGCCAGGAACGTTAGCTGGAGAGGCACCAGAACCTCCCCACCCCACTAGGGACAAGGGTGTTAGAAAATGGATGGATGGATGTTTTATTATATAAATAGAAATGAAAAATAATAAATAAATAAATAAATAATAAAATACAATACAAAATATATTCAACAAATAAATAAATACAAGCATAAAAATTATGTGGAACAACCTTTGATTTCCCTGTGGGATTACTAGAAAATTTAAAATAGATTTAATTGAACTTTGAGGAAAAATATTAAAGTTATTTTCAGATCATCCTGTTGTTGTTTTTCTTGTTTGTTTCTTTTCCTCTTTCGTAACAGCTTGTTTAATTCAATATGCAACACGTCTGTAGCAATCCCGTTGTTTATAACTCAGATCTGCATCTCATGCGGAAAAATCACTCTCACACCCGGATCCTATGTAATCAGGCCAATCAGCATCGTTGTCAGATCTACACATGCGCAGACGGCGCAGAAGCTGCTTCCTGAATCAGGGTTAGCTTTCTGCTCGCTGCGGCTCCCTGTAGCATTTAGATGCGAGCTGAGGGGCAGACAGACAGACAGTCAGGCTTTATATGAGAAGTGAACAAAGAGGAAGAATTTAAACGGCAGCTCAACTCGGAAACATGGATTACTGGGTATGTTTCTCTTGACTTTTGTTTCAGTTTTATTTTGAACTGACTTGTTTAAGTGGAGAAGTTAGCTAACTGTTTTCCTTAAGGACTTACAAAGAACAGAAACAGGGCGATTTACTAGAAGAACAAGTGTTAAACAACAATTTAAGCATCGCTATTGTTTTGCTGTTGATAAAAATCAAACATATATGATGTAATTCCCCACATTATTGTTCTATAATTTAAATAAAGCGTAAAATGTAGCCTCTGTTTGAGCCACCAACCTGCTGTAAGAGGGGTTAAAGAGCACTGCTGCTGTTTATTGTAGGGTAAAACTGGAGATCCTGTCCAGCATGAACCTGCCGGAAGCTGCAACAATGTGTTATTGTTGTTAGCTGTTCATATTGGAGTGTGATTTTCTTTAAAAAGATAACAAACTGCTGTTAGGGCAGATTTTACAGCCTGGATCAATTCAAACCAGATGCACTTTGAACATTTAATTAGTTTTCTCCTAAATAAAACTTTATTATTATTACATTTAATAAGTAGAGGACGGCTGAGTAGCCAAAAATTGTACCCAATTAAAAGTAGCAAGAAATTAGTCGAGAGTAAAAAAAGTATTTGGTAAAAAGTCTTCTCAAGTACTGAGATACTGATCAAACTATCAATCACTTAATATTTAAAAATTACAAAATCAGTCAGACCAAAATATAAAGTTAAATGGGAATTTTGGTAGTTTAAGGATGAAAATGACAATAATTTATATAAGTAACAAAAAAATAACAAAAGGACAGCGTTTCCAAATCACTTTCTTTCAATTAAAAACTGATGAAACTTTAACAAAAACTGCAGGTGTGTGTCTGTGTCTGGTGAATTTTAGGTTAAAACATGTTTGTTTTTCATTCAGTGGGTAGAAAATACAGAAATTTTACTCAAGAAAGAGTACTTCATAATAAAATTACTCAAGTAAAGTAGAAAGTACAGCATGGCAAAATACTCACTAAAGTAATAGTAATAAAAAAAGTTAGGGGCGTGCCGTGGTGGCGTAGCGGTTAGCGCGACCCGTATTTGGAGGCCTTGAGTCCTCGACACAGCCATCACGGGTTCGACTCCCGGACCCAGCGACATTTGCCGCATGTCTTCCCCCCTCTCCTTCCCCGTTTCCTGTCAGCCTACTGTCATATAAGGGACACTAGAGCCCACAAAAGACCCCCTGGAGGGGTAAAAAAAAAAAAAAAAAAAGTTAGTCAAGTAAATGTAACTAGTTGCTTCCCAGGTCTGTTAATAAGTAGAAGTTTGCAGATATTTAGCTAAAAGTTGGAGGACTTGTTTGTTGTCAGCAGACGCAGATGCCGCTTTTGCGTGAAAGCAAAGCCTCCTGGGAGACAGCAAAGCCTCCTGGGAGACAGCAAAGCCTCCTGGGAGACAACAAAAGATCTGATTTCAGAGCAGTCAGATGTTGTCGGGACGGGGGGGACTGAGAGAAATGGGCATTTACGGCTCAACAATGAGGGAAACAATACAAACCAACTTCCTTTGTGTGAACTGGGTTTAGGTTTTCCTCAGGCAAAGACAGCCGAGTGGGTTTGGAGGGTTATTGGCGTGCAAAGGTCAATAATTAGTGATGGTGGTGATAACAGACCAGAGGCCGGTTCTGAAAACCCAACCAGGTTTGTTCTGTTCTGTTCTGTGCTGCTGTTGCTCTGGATCCTGCCAAACCTGAAAGAGGAGATGCTGTCTAAACAGGCAGAAATTACAGCCTGGTTGTCGTCACTTCACTTCACAAATAAACTGTTTAATCAACCGAATATCTTGAAACTAAAGGATTTGGCTAATTTAAAAGGTTTTTGTTATTTTTAAAGCTAGAAACACATTACTGCCAATTAATTAACAAACGATTTTTTGTCTTAAGATCAAGTGACAGAAATAATCAAAGGAAATATGATTTTAAAACTAAAAGTGTGCACACTATTTTAAAGCAAACGTGCATTTCGGTGCGTGGAGTAAAATTATGAAATATTTGAATGAGGATTTCAAAATACTTCATAAGAAAAAAAAGTAAGTCTTTTAAATTAACAATGATATATTGTTTGCAACTTATATTAATTTAATATTAATTATTTTGTAATTATTGAGAAAATAATTTATACAAGATGATTCTTCTTCCTGCTCCCTTTTCTTTTTTTATTTAATTTAATTATTATAATTTTTTTAATTCAATTAGTGAATATAAAACTAACAAAAAGAGGTATTAATCTACAATTATCAACAAAAATAAAATAAACAAAAAAATTACTTTTCACTCATGTGGCATAAGTGTTATAAGAGAATGTGTTGGCATATTAATTATAAGCCAATAATCTGATTGATTGATTGATTGACTGATTTCACTGTAGTTAGGGGGCTGGGCGATTTGGCTTAAAAATAAAATATCAGATTTTAATTGTTTTTTTTTTTTCTTTCATTTCCAAACACATTCAGAAATATTTTTAAAAAGTGGCTTTTATTTCTATCATCCATTCCAGAGACTATTAGAGTCAGGTTAATTAATACTTAATTACAATAATAAAGTTATAATATTAGCAGAATAAAGATGCAAATTTACCAGAAAAACATATTAAAATTACGAGAAAAAAGTTATTTTAATGAGAAAAAAGGTTTGATGGAGATTGTGTGGTTCTTTCTTCAAAATGGACCCATTGAAACTCCTGCTGCTGATAATGATTTAATGCTGATGTGCTAAAAGATGAAGCATTTAATTAACTGTAAAACTATCACCAAAGTACAGCTTCCTCATTTTTATTTTTGTGTTGGAAAATTACAACAAAAATATGTCAAATTGTCTCTTTTATACACTTATCTTTTTAAACCTTTACTGAAATAAATTCATTTTATTTCAGTAACTCTATACACTAAGTGAGGCACATCTTGTAGACTTTTATAGATGTTTTCAAGCCTCTATTTCTGTTAATTACGGTAATTTTCCTGCTTATAGCGACTGAAAACACAACATGAAAGATCAGAAAATGGCATCAAACCAACAAAAATGGTCAGATTGTCATTCTTTTGTAAACTCCAGCGAGATATTATGAAGTTTGTTATTGCAAGGTGACAAAACGTGAAAAACTGAAAGGTGATGAACATTGGAGGTCACACAGATAGCGAGTTCTTAAGATACCATGTTGTGAACCTTAAGCTTTCTCCATCTGATTGCAGCTGATGTGAAGGGTCTGTCCTATCAAAATGTCCGCCGCGGGGTTGTAAACACACCTCTGCTGAGAGACAGTGGAGATAATGTTACCACGCTTGTGCAATTTGATTCATTGGTATCTCACTGCTGAATTCACAGCTGAACAGAGCAAAGCTCTTTATATTCATCAGAGGAAATGCAGGACTGTTTATAGCTGGGGAACTTCCTCTCAACCAGTTGCCTAACGCAGAGTGGGAGGAGTCACCCAGTTAGCTCAGCGTTTTTCCAACACTTGTAGAGGGAAGAATCTGTTATTTTCTCCCCAGGTTCTCTGTGGATCCAACAATGTCTTTTAAAGTAAGTCCTGAAACTTATACCGCTTCTCTGTAATGCAAGGTAATCAACCGACTAACGATTAATTAATAAGCAGCCATTTTATTAAAAAGAGTTTTCTCTTGCTGAGGATCTCTCCATAAGATAAAGGGTTACATTTTTTAGTTTGACTTAATTGAATGTAGTGTAATATAAGAATAAACAAAGATAAATTCAAAGAAGCAAAAGTTGTGAAGCATATTTACATGTTCCAAATAGTGGCTGGAAATATGAATGTATTTTTACACCCAACATGAACTGGCTTATGACATATTTTCTTAATTAGAATAACTGATAAATGCATTCATGTTATTAGCAAGCCTCAGTCATTTCTAACATGTTAAAATTCTTTCAATATACCACAAAGCAATAATGATTGACAGCTTAATTAAAGAATGACAGTAGCATTGATAATAGCAGTAACAGCGGTAATTATTTATCATTTTGATGCAGTGATGATCATATTTTTAAATTACATTTTAAACTGTTCTATGTTTGGACATTGCAGCTTCACTCGTACTGATGTAGGACTGGATACAAAATCTTTTTTATGATAGGCTGAATTTAAAAAATCATTAAGTTGTAACAGTAAAATCTTAAAGATTTCACTCCATATTCCTCAAAATAAACGGTGCTTATTGGCATCATGTTTTTATATATATAATTTTTCTGCGTTTTCTGTCATCCTCGCCTTTGTAGCACATCAGTAATATTTGGTTAAGTTGGCGGCTGAATCAGCGCTATAAATGTGAAACTAAAAGAGCTTGTCGAGTGTTATATTTCAAAACAGAATCGCACTAAGTTAATTTTTCATCCCACGCCGGACTCTGTTTGGACCGTTAATCTTTCCCGTTCGGCTGTTATGGCCGCCATCTTAGGCTCCGCTCTATTAAGGTGAAACTTGTGTGTCAAGTGTTTACAGAACCACATAAAGTGCAGTTTTCATCCCACACCGGACTCTGTTTGGACCGTTACTCTTTCCCGTCCTACGGCGCCTCCGCCATCTTTGTTTTTAGCGACTGCTGGCTCCCCTTAACCAGCTACCGATCTCCTGGGTGGCAGCCAAACTACAACACTAAAAGAAGGACTAAGCGGACGTTATTAGTTAAATGAATGGAGCCGATTTTAATGTAATAAAGCATTAATCAAAAATGAATTGTAAGTCGTGTGTTGTCCTTTCAGAGTGCCTTGGAGGTGTATAAGGAGATGCTGCTGCTGTACCTGGAGGAAGGCCGGCGGCAGATCAACTCCCGCTGTTCCCACCGGGAGCCGTGGCAAATCATCGGAGCATCTGTCCTCACCACGCTGGCAGTTCTCTGGCTCAAGGGATTCCTCTTCCAGCGAGAAAGTAAGATTTCACTCCTGGAAATAATTAAATAATGAGCTACAGGTGCTTTCACATAAGGATGGGTGATATGGACTCTCAATTTTATCGAGATATTTTGTGATACTATTGTGATAGCGATAAAAATGATGATAAAATAAACTATTTATACTTAAATATTCCCATTTTAGGACGTCACTTACTTAAAGAAGTGAGATTTATATCACAATACTGCACACAGTAACTGCATTCTGTTATATTTTTTAAGTTACTGATATTTACTGATACTTTCAGGAAACTAATAGTGGGGAAAATATCAAATTAATTTTCCAATGATGCTTTCAGTTTTGTTTTTTATAAAAAATACAAAAATACATTTTTTAATCATGGTAATAAATATTTTATGATAAATGCCCACCCTTACTTTCACAGAATTTTCATCAGAGTTTTCGTTCTTATTTGGGTCGGTATTGTACTTTTAAATCAAAGTAATTTGGAGTAGAAAAAAAACTGTTTATTGTATTGACACAATATAAAAATATATAAAATAATCTAATTATTTTTACTTAAAACAAAAATTATTCCTATTGCTTCTGAACGATCTTATAAGGTGACCAAATGTCACATGGACACAAACACGTGTAATAGACGATTAATTTTTCTAGAAGTTATTGTGATAAATGATAATATTGTTGTTTTGAGACCATTTCCAAGTAATATAATGGAATAATAATGCAAGAAGACATTCTCAAAAATCAATAACCTTTAAATTCTAATGAACGTTTAACACTGGAACTGGAAGACAATTTAAATAACCAAAAATAAATAAACCAAACAACAGAAACAACAAATAAAATGAATTACGAAGTCTCTATGAACGCAATTGTCTTAAAGAAGGTGCTAGTTGAGACCAGAACATCAGACAGAAGACTTTTGTCATCCAGTTTTTGGTAGAAAGAAAGAAAACAATAAATCATGCAAATGGAAATTATAGAGCTTGTTTTAATCATGCGATTAATTGATTTATTGAGTATTGCAACAGGCCTACAGAAGTAACTTAATGAACACAGACCGCCTGAGTGTTATTTAATCTGAATTTAAATCCAGCTGTGAAGGTTGTTCTAGTAGCTGATTGTCGTATAGATTATTCTGACGATTGATTAATCATTCTATAGATTATTCTGACGATTAATCAATTAATCAGATACAAGTTTTAATTTTAAAAAAAATTACATTAAAAACTAACTAAATCATCCAGTTTTTGGTAGAAAGACAATAAATGGAAAAAGAAATGGAAATTATTGAGTTCGTTTTAATCATGCAATTAAGGTAATTAATTTATTGTTTGTTGCGACAGACTTCGTGAAAGGTTTTAGTTTTAAGACATGTCCGTTCCTGAAAACGGAAAGGTTTAGGTATTTCACTTCAGGTCTTTTTCCATCTACTAACAGCCACTCTGCGTTTCTGCTGTTCAGGCTTGTAGAGGTAAAATCCCCTAAAACATTCTCCCACTTTAGCAGAATAAAATGATGATTTCATCAAACTGAATGCATTGTTAGTCACAGTCAGCTGCGTTTGCTTCCTGTCATTTTCACCCACAGCTGCTGCTCTGTGTCTCTGGTTTAGGTCTCACTTCCAGAATCAAGAAGCAAGTCTTTCGACTCGTCAGAAAAATACCGTTTGTTGGTGACAATGTAAGTTCTGTGGTGGATCTGCTCCTCCTTTGTGGTTCGATTGTTGACTGGGATTCCTGTGAGTCACTATGGGACCTTTGGCACCATTTGAATCACGCACTCATGATAAGCTGGTTACTTCAGTTCAACTAGTCACACTTTTACTTCTGCTGACTTTAGCAACTTTATTCCAATAACAAATGTCTGTTTTTTTTTCTTTTTTTTAATGCAACAGATTCAGAAGCAGCTGAACAAGGCTCTGGACGACATGTCCCACAGTCTGTGTACGCTGAAGGAGGGGATGAGCTACACTCAGCAGCTGCCCACTAAAGGGCTAACTCAGAGCCAAGTCATGGAAAAAATCAAAGAGTATCAAACGCTGAGTAAGTGATTCCTTTATTAAGACTTTAAAGACCAAGATCCCGTCCCCACCTCCCTGCTGAGGATGACTAGCGTTGGTTTTAACTATCAAGTTGTCAACATAAAATCAACACTAAATCTTAAATGTGCGAGGGATGTTAAAAAAAACGAGACACAGTGTTTTGCTACCAGTTGTCAACACTACGACAACTAGATAAAGTTTTAATTAAGAAAAAAATAGCAAGCGAGAGGGACGTAGGTTAGCTATGCTAGCTTGACTTTGACAACCGTAACATGTAGATGTGATGTGGAATTTGTTTTGTTTTGGTTCAGTTAAAAAAATAATCAAACACCAACTCTGGCAGATCATCAGTAGAGCAAATGTTTAAATTAGCTAATCAACCACCACTAAGTTAGCTTAGCTAATAGCAGCGGTAGCTAATCTACCACAGCTATCAGTTATTATTAATCGCAAAATAAACATCAAGCCTAAAGACATAAAACTGTAACAGACTGAATGTTCTGTTCTTTGTGAGGTAACGTTTGAATGATTTTTGGTGTTTAATCCCGATACATTAGCGAAGCTGTTGTCAGTCAGTTGCTATGGCAACGAGTCTGCTTGTAGTGCAGCTGATGCAGCGCTCGAGAAAAAAGTGGTTTGAAGTTATTATTCAGTGGTTTTTCTGCATTATTTTCCCCTGTAGCGCACTGCACTAAATTAATAACACCTCCATCTCCAGGTCTCATTTTGTTAACAGGATTGTTCTACTGCAGCAGCGCGGCTACGGACAGCATGTAAAAGAATCGCCTTTTTTCCCTCCAGCGTTGTGCGCATGCAAAATTTCCAGATGTAAACATAAACATGTAGGGGGTGTTTAGCTAATGTTTGTGTGTTGTTTTACTTAATGATATTTTCAGATAGCCTGTCAACTTTAAATATTTCTTAATGACTGCTCTGGCGTTCTTACCACCAGGCTTAGAAATGTTTCTGGGGGAAACCCTGCCTGTAAAACATACATAGATTTGATTTTTCTTTTTCAGAAGTTAAACTTTTCTTTTTTTTTTTATTCATTCACCAACTAGTGCATATAAAATAAACATTACCGACTAATAAACAGAGGTATTGATCTACAAAATAACAACCAAATACATAGGAGAACGAATCGCAATAACAACAAAATATAATAGTATGATATGATATTGAATAAACTGATGTTTTGTTTATTTTTTGTGCATTTGAAATATGTTTGTAGTCTTTGAGATGAATAGTCATGTCAGTAGGAGGCAGATATAAGTTTTTACTTCCTTCTGCTCCTTTTTATTAATTTGTTTTAGTTGTTAGTATTCATATATATTATTGAGTGAATGAGATACAAAATGTAATTAAAATATTTATTTTCCAGATGACGTACAGTGGGACAAAGGGTGTGTTTCCGGTGCCGTGTACTGGGGGGATGAAACGCTGACCAAACTCCTGGTGAAGGTATGAGGCAAGAAAACGACTATTTTCTTGTTTAAAAAAAGAATTCAGTTATTTGTTTTTGTAGTTCAAATATTGTATAAAAAGACTTTAGTGGTTAAATAAAAAATGTGCGAATGCTTTATTAGATTTTGATACAAATAAACAAAAATAATTCAGATCTTATTTTCATTAAGAAAATAAACATTTTCAGTAAATGGCCTTGTCTGGATACTGCAGTCAACGATTAATCAGTTTTTCATGATTAATCGTTTCAGCCCTTTTAACACTTGCTGCTTTTTTTGTTGGTAGTTATGAGACTTTGTTCTAATAATTTTTTTCCTGTTTTATGTTTTGTTGTGCAGGTTTATGGAGATTTTGCGTGGAGCAACCCTCTCCACCCGGACATCTTTCCTGGCGTCAGGAAGATGGAAGCTGAGGTTGTCCGAATGTCCTGCTCCCTGTTCAACGGCGGACCCAACTCCTGCGGAACTGTAAAACTTCAGACTTCATACTCCAAATGAAATATTATGTCTTATCTTTATAATCTCAGGAAATCCACAAGCCCGTTGAGGAAAGATTTGCTCAATTTGAAACATCTTGACTTTCCCCAGGTCACTTCTGGAGGAACGGAGAGCATCCTGATGGCCTGCAAAGCGTACAGAGACTTGGCTTATGAGCGGGGTGTGACGTTCCCTGAAATGTAAGATGAGCTTCAGAAAACCTGACTTTTTATTTCCAGTAGGGCTGCAGCTAACAATTACTTTAGTTATTGATTATTGATCATCAATTATTGTGACGATTAATCAATTAATCTGTTTTAAAAAATTAGCACATTCTGCAGATTTTTCATCTGAGCCTTTTTGATATAATATTAGAAATACGTTAAACGATACAAATAAACAAATACATTTCTTTTGTAAAGTAAAAAAATAAACATTTTATTGCTTAGAATGTGATAACAGAGGAGTTCATTAGATTCCTTGATGCATCTGCAGCTAAAAATTAATCCTTAATATGCAAAAAGCTCACAGCTTTCTGCTTGACTTGACATCAGTAGTGTAGAGCTGATCAGCTGATTATTTTTATATTACTTTTAGATATTTTTTTATAGTCACTTGAGTAGTTTTTGATAGAACAGATTTATAGACAAAGTTTTTTTTTATCTTAAATGCAAAATGTATGTATTGTTTAATAGTTTTTGCCAAATTACTGCTCTGATTGTATTAGTCTGTTAGTAAATTACATTTGTTTGGAGTTTAAATTCTCTAGTTAACGATTAATTGATTACTAAATTAGTTGTCGATTATTTCAATAGTTGATTAATTGTTTCAGCCCTATTTTCCAGTGAAACTGCTGAGGTATTTTTTGTCCTAATCTTCAGTCTAGCTCCAGTGAGCGTCCACGCAGCGTTCGACAAAGCAGCACATTACTTTGGGATGAAACTCGTCCACATTCCTCTCGACCAGAAGACCATGAAGGTCGACGTTAAGGTGAGTGTGTGTGGTGTGTGTTATTCCCTCTGAGTGTTTCCTGCTTTCAAACATTCATTATTCATCTTTTGTTTGCTCTGCACCAAGGCGATGAGGAGAGCCATCAGCAAAAACACAGCCATGCTTGTCTGCTCGGCGCCCCAGTTCCCCCATGGCATCCTGGATCCGGTTGAAGAAGTAGCCAAGGTCAGAGGCGAGACATTTCCTACCCCAATACGCGCAAAAACAGAAACGGGGAAGTCCGTTCTTTGAAACGTTCCCTTGCTGTGTTGCAGCTGGCGGTGCGCTACGACGTCCCGCTGCATGTGGATGCCTGTTTGGGCGGGTTTCTCATTGTTTTCATGGAAAAAGCTGGTTACTCACTCGCCCCGTTTGACTTCAGAGTGAAGGGAGTTACCAGCATCTCTGCAGACACCCACAAGGTAAGGACCGTGATTAACCAAGGTCCAGAGAGAGAGGTCCAGTAGTCAAAATACTAAATCTTACCCAGTATTTTTGTTCTATTTTCTAACATAAATATCTTAGAGTATTCGAAATAAGACAAAACTAACTTAAAAGTAACTTTTCAGAAAGAAATAGAAGATTGTTTTAAATAAATAACTCCTTAATATTGATGAAAAAGTACAAATTCTATTGGCAGTTTATTTCAGTTACTTCACAGTCAACAGGCTCTAGGCTGTTACCTAGCAACGCCAGCCAAGCACAGCCCGTTACCTAGCAACCGACTTCTAGTTCCACTGGCAGATTGTTTCTCTAATGACAAGACATTTTTTCCAGTTTATAAATGAGAAAAATTCCAGTGTACTTTTTTGTGATTAATTTGAGATTTTAACACACAAATAAAATCTTTTTAAACAACATTTATTTATGTACAAGACAAAGTATTTTTGTTTTATTAACATTTTTCGGTTTTCATTGATTACACTTTGCTAAAACCAGCAAACTCTGCCCAAACTTTTTTTCTAAATGTAAAAAGAAACAAGAAAAAGAAAAAAAGACCTTTTTGGATCAACAATAATTTACCAATTCATTTTTGAAAAATATTTGATTTAGCTTATTTTTGTAAAATATTGTCTATGTATCATGTTTGTTAATATATTAACAAAATATAGTAAGAGTTAAACCTTTCAAATTTTAGTAGAAATAGAAAAGTGGTTTTCTCAATTTAATTTTGGCCCTAATGGCACAAACTTTGGACAGATCTGGTTTAAATAAAGTCACAAAGTCTCATTTAACTTTTTTTATTTCCACCTTTTTAATCCTTTTCTCTCCAGTACGGCTACGCGCCCAAAGGCTCCTCTGTGATCCTCTACAGCGATAAAAAGTACCGTCAGTACCAGTACTTCGTGGCTCCAGACTGGCAGGGGGGAATCTACGCCTCGCCGTCGGTGGCGGGCTCCAGGCCCGGAGGAATCATCGCCGCCTGCTGGGCCACCATGATGTACATGGGAGAGAGCGGCTACGTGGACGCCACCAAGAAGATCATCGGCACGGCGCGCAAGATCAGAAACGAGTGAGACGGCCGCGTGCCGCCGGCGCTGAAGCGACGCAGCAGTGCAACATGCTAACATCCGTTGGTTTTCTGTTTTCGTTTTGGACAGGATGAGAAAAATAAAGGGAGTGTTTGTGTTCGGGAACCCGGAGGTGTCCGTGGTGGCCATCGGCTCCGAGGACTTCGACATCTTCCGCCTTTCGAACGCGTTGACGTCGAAGGGCTGGAACCTGAACACGCTGCAGTTTCCGTCCAGGTTGGATGAGGGGAAAGGGAGAGATTTAGAGAAAAAAACTACAAATGTCTGAGTCAGGAGGATTAAATCATCTCTGGAGATTAGGATGGAAAAACAAAATGATGAAAAACAGTCTTCAGTCAGAGGCTTCTTCACTGTAATACAGACTGCTACAGAAGAGCTTCAAAAACTCAATTGAATGACACATTTGATTTCCCTTCTATTTTTTTATTTTAATTTTGGAATATTGTCCAGAAATAATCCACAGATTAACAGAGAAACTTTGGTCCTAGTGTATTTTTATTTTGAAAAACAAATTTTGTTATTAAATAATTTTTAAAAAATCCAAGTAAATTGTTTCTGAATCGAATTCAGACCCTAAGAATTGGAATCAAATCAAAGACACTGAAGATTTTTATCTCTACTTTGCACCAATAACAGATTAAAAACAAATATAATTGTTTTTGTGCTAAAATGTTTATTTATTCTGTATTTTAGCAGCAAAACCATTTAGAATTTTTCAATTCAAAATGATTTTTGAATTGAAAATGTTGCTTATTTTGTTGATAAATTATTTACAGACCCTGCAATTAACTCGATTAAATTTTTTTTTAATTGAATCCAGCCACTAAATTAAACAATAAACAGAACAACTGATCCTGGAGTACGGTACTTTCTATGGGAAACAAAAACAAATACGCAGAAAGTTACTAGCATTATTACCTTCTTTGTTCTTTTAAAAACCTGTTTGAAATAAATAATAAACAAAAATCACCAGCATGTCTCTTCACAATAACTGTAACTAAAAGCCGAGTCAGAAATGAAAGTATGCAGGGTTTTCACTGATAGAAAGTGACTGATGGGAGCCAACAGTGCAGCTGCAGAGTAAACTATCTGAATTTAACAGGAAACTAATGTAAACAAACTAAAACTGGAAAAACAAGATTCCTTTCATGATAAAAAATGAGTAGACTTTTATTAAAAATACTCTTACTGTTTAAATTCTTGAATGGTTACATTTTATTTTTACTTGAGTAAAAATATATTGAAGTAGTGCTACTTTCACTTGCATAAAATTTTTGGATACTTTTCCCACTTCTGCAAACATTAAACCGACGGTTCCTCACATTAGCGTTGGAGGCCAAGTGGTGTAATTTTCGTCCTTTCTGAGCTTCCGTATGTTCCAAACATGCTGGTAGTTTCAGTGTTTACTAGCGTAGTTTCTTCCTTTGCAGCATCCACCTCTGCTGCACGGTGCTGCACACCCAGCCTGGCGTCGCTGATCGGTTCATTCAGGAAGTTAAAGAGGAGGTCGCCATCATCATGAAGAACCCCAGAGAGAAAACCACAGGAATGGTGAGTTGGTGATAAATGTTAAAGAAGACCTAAATTCACATTTTTCTACATTCATTTGGATTTTTACTTCTTCTAAAAACAACCCAAACACCCTTAAAAAACCACCCAGCTGTTTTTGGCAATAAGTTAATGTTTTTTGTCGTCTCAGAAAGTTAGCCTTTTTGGGAACCTTTCGAATGTAACGTTACCTAGCAACCCAAGGTGAGCTCCAGCATGTTTGGTCAGCTGGTTTTACTGCTATATATGCTGCACAATGGCTGCTGGAAAAGATGAGTGTTTTGTTGTTGATTTACCTTCTAGGAACCACTTGCTGGATTCTTGTTGGTTGTGCAGGAGGCTCCACTTCTGCTTTTCAATGATGTACAGCTGTATAATTACGAATTTGTTTGTAGCCATTTTCAAGTTCATGTGTAAATGTTGAGTTGGGGACGTGGCCAGCAGCAGCTTATTTGGATTTAAAGTGACAAGACGGCCTAAAACATCTCATTCTGAAACTGAGCAGAATAAAATTATGAGAAAATAGCCAAATTTCTGAGAAAACAAAGCCAAAATGTTGAGGAAAAAAAGTACATTCTGGGGAAAAAAGTCAAAATTTCCCAAGTCGCACAAGTTGTCTTCCATACAAACCTAATGTATGACTCTATCTTTTTTTTTTTCTTTGCCTTACCGTTGGCTGATGAGGATTTTCTGGTATCGCTGAGGATCACAACCTTTTCCAGCGATAGTTTGTTGGAGGTTTGCTCTTCCTGAGTGAAACTCGGCGTGGGCGGAGCCATCTTGTCTGTCATCTGGACCAAATGATGAGTTTGGGTTTGTCTGATCCCCCTCTCTCTCTCCCTCTCTCCCCCTCCAGGGGGCGATCTACGGCATGGCCCAGTCCATCCCGGACCGGTCCCTGGTGACGGAGATCTCCAGAGGGTTCCTGGACTGTCTCTACAGCACCGAGGTATCAAAATCCAACATCAGCCACATGAACGGCAACGGCAAAGCCCACTAAATTTAACTCTCCACATCCTTGAACCCGATTTCAAGGTCAATGCGCTCCTTGTTAAATCGCTCAACGGTTGCCTTATTATTTAAAACTGCACTGAGAACGTCTGCAGAGCGTTTAGGAGAAGAAGAAGCCATCATCGCTTAGCTGAACCCAGAGGGAAACTGGACTTTCCTGGGTTCACCAGAACCTTTAACTTGATTTTAACAATGGGATTGAATGTGTGTGTGTTATTTTATCTTTCATTCATTTCAGTGACAGTTTTTATTTGTTAATCTCGACATGTTCTCCAACTGGTGCATCTCAAGAAATCAAAAAAGCATCATAAAATTAACCTGTTGATGATTTCAGTGTTTATTTCTGATCTTTTCAGTGATTATTTATTCAATCTTATGAAAATCTAAAAGCTTTCGTCTCAAGATTAGAATATTACATTCTAGGAAACTACTGCATCAATGCGGCATGGCATGGAGGGGATCAGGAAGTAGCAGTCCTGAGAAAGCCCACAGTTTTTCCTTCCAGTTAACTTTCCATTAACTTTGCTTGTATGCAGCCCTGCTGATATTTTGATGTTATTGAACTTGTATAATAATTTCTAAGAGACTTTTATGTTTGGTTTTCATTAGATTTCTACTATAATCATCAAAATAAACACTTTAACAGTTGAAATGGTGGAAATTTCAGAAGTTTTTGATATTTTGAGATGCACCTGTGTTTAAACCATAGCAAAACAATTCAGTTTTTTCTTCTATTTTCATTTTTATTTTTACCTGAACATTTCAGCTTCTTTCAGCAACGCCTCAAAACCACTGTTAGAGCTGCTGTGCTGCCCTCTAGCGTGAAAACGTGAGGACTGCAGCAATATTTCTGTCAGCGCCTCAACATGCAGCATTTATTTCATTTTATCTTGTTGGTGCAAAGAGCTTTGCAGTACGGCGGCCTTTTAAATCCATCTTAGATAGAAAGAAAGAGTACATTTCTGCTAAAGAAAATCTAAGAAATTTCCTAGAAAAAGCTTGAAAATTTAAAAGTGTCTAAAAGTTGAACATTTGTTAGAAAAGATTCTGAAATTTCTGAGTTTCAAAAGTTTTATTTTTTTTACTTTTGAAGATTAGAAAATTTTGGACTTTTGAATATTTCTGAGTTTCAAAAGTCAAAAATTTGCAAGAAAAAGCTAGCAAATTTTCTGATGAATTTTGAGACTAATCAGAATTTTTGTAGAAGAAAATTAAGAACATTTCATGTTTCAAAACAATTCTTGGTCTATTTTCTTCTCAGTGGTTTCTACTCTGTGTTTAGCGTCTTGTGCTAATTTGTGTGATAATTGAATCTACCTCAGTTTGTACTCGCCTCATCCAGCAGGGTGACGGATTTCCACACAACACTGGGAGTTTATCAGGCCGCCTCGTTAACGCGGTTTCAAACCCGCAGAGCGGCCGGTTGGGAGGAGGTTTCCGGAAATATAGACGGTTCCTTAAATCTTAACGAAGCAAACTGTAATCACTTTGTCTCTGATTCATGTGTTCTCCTAATGCAGTTAAAGTAGTTTTGTGCAATATACATTTTTCTTGTGCGAAGTGGTGGGAAAAAGGGAGAATCTCCGGTGTTGGCGTTTAAATCAGCCACATAACAATGATAATTTAAAATATACAGCGGTGTATTAGGACCATTTATGAGAAATAAAATGAGTAACAAACTCATGGATTTTGAGATTATTCACAGAAACTTTTTAGAAATTGCCAATTTTAGAAAAAAATGGAAATTTCTGAGTTTCAAAAGTGAAAAAATTGCTAGGAAAAAAATTTATTTGGAGAATATTCTCAGAAAGTTTTAGGAAAAAAAACATTTTTTTGTTTGTTTGAAAAGTCCAAAATTTGCGAGAAAAAAAAAAAATAAACAATGAGATTAATCTCCGTGATTTTCTAGGAAAAGCTTGAAAACTTTCTGAATTTTAAAAATTCTCCACTGTTTTAAATTTCTGAGTTTCAAAAGTTAAAAATGTTCCAGTTTAAATTAATTTCCCCCCCCCAAATAGATTCAGGGATTAATCTAATTTTTTTTTACAATTTTTATTTTTTATAAATTTTTGACGTTTGGACCTCAGAAATTTCAAATCTTTTTTCTGGAAAATTTCTGCTGTCCAATAATTTACTTTTTTCTCTAACTTTCAAGTTTGGAGCTCAGAAATTTCCACTTTTTTCTAGATAATTTCTGGAAAATTTGAAGTTAATCTAAATTTTTTCAATAGTTTTATGACAGAAATTTGCTCCTTTTTCTCCTTTCTTTCTGCAGCGGCCGTAATGCGCCGTCGTAAAAACTTTTAACCACTTTCTAATCGACATTCAAGGCTTTTTTGTGAGAATTTGTTTTCATGGGTAGCATTGTTACTCAGATTACACATGAATGTATTTGGTTTTGTTTGTTGTTTTTTCCTCCATGTTTTATTCAGTGCCTAATGTGTTGAATCATTGTTCAGTCCGGTAACATTTACATCATATCTGCTTGTTAAACCTGATAAACTGAGTTCGGTCAGAGGCTCATTGAAAAAACAACCTAAAGACTAACGAACAACTCTGAACGACTCTCCATAAAGACTTTTTGCTGTAACCTTTACGCTAATAATGTATTTTCTCCACAGAAAATAAACAATCTGCCCTTTATTCTCATTAAATGATTGTATTAGTAGTATGGGTTTACATGTAGTTCAAATAAAATGTTAAAATTACAAAATACTCAAATAAAGAAGCACTAGTATAAAGATTTGGGTCCAAAGTGTGGGCGAGGGGGCCGTTTGTGGCCCTTGAAATGAATTTATTCGGCCCCTAATGACATGTATAGAATGGTTAAAAATGATTGAAGACCTCCAAAAATTTTGGAAAATGTCTTTTTCTTTTAATAAGTCAACAGTCTGAAGCCCTTTTTATGTTTTTGATATTTAAAGATATACAGATTTAATAAAATGTTTTATTTTTGAGCAGGATAAACAAAAAAAAATTACAAACTATATTTTGCAGTTTTAATTTAATCAACTTTGTGGCCTCCCAGTAGTAAAACATTTGCTTGTTTTGGCCTCCAAGGCCAAATGTTTGGACCTCGGTGTCTTTAGCTCATTAAAATAATGCATGTTGGCTTTTAATACATTAATCACAGATCTTAAATTCTGTAACAAACTCACAACATGGTGACAATTTTAATATGTAAAAGTCATATTTTTATAAAAGTTAACTTTAGTGTTTTGTTTGTAGTTTTTTTTTGTCTCTGGTATTTTCTGTCCAATTTCTTCTTAATTCGATTGAAGCTAGCGCTAACTAGCTGCTAATATACCCCTGCTAGCTAGCTAGCCCTTTGTGTCCGTCATGGGTGATGGGCAAATTGACACGAAATGTTCCAGTAATATTCTTTTTATATCTATTTTTCTTTGAATCATTTTCCACAGGAGAAAATGTATCAACACTTCTTTGGCCAAAAGTTTTTTGTTTTTCTTTATTTTAAAGCCCAAAAATTGAAATAAGGTGTTTTTTTTCTCTCTCTCTAAAGCTCTCAACAACTGATTGAGTCAGAACTTTTCTACCTTATAAGATACATAAATCACCCTGAGCCTGATAAAATGGCGTCTTGGTCATTATTTAGATGCATCAGGTCACAAATACAACCTAACATTTTATTACCGTAATACAAAAAACAACAGGCAGAACAAATCTATGTTTTTTCTGTAACAATGGAATGGATCATGATTGCTGGAATTACTCAAATCCTAACGTAACTTAAACCTGATTCTGTTTTCTCAGTTTCAACAACAAACCAAATGGCTACATTTTTTCTTTTTCACAGAGAACTGAGAGTTATCTGCTTTCATTTGGCGTTTGAAATCTGATCGATGTTTCTCAGTTAAAGCAGCTTCACATCAGGGAGGCCTGGTCGATGAAGGTGGCCAAAGTGATGTCGCGCTGAGACAATCCGCCGCAGTCGTGGGTGCTGAGCGTGATTTGGACCTGCAGGGATAAAAAAGAAGAACCGCACTGAACGATCGCTCAGTTTCTAAAGATGATGTAAACACACAAATTGGAATTACAAACATAAATTTGCTTAATGGAAACAAAACCATTTAAAAGAAACTCACCTTTTAAATTAAATTTGCACTAGAGTTGCTGCTTTTCCATTATAAATGTGCGCAAAATTTTACAGATATTTTGCTAATGTCGAAAAATGCAATTGGAGTGTTTCTATTAATAAGAAACGCAATTACTGAATTAGTTCACGCAATAAGTCATTAAAAAACCCACTACGCCATCCTCCTCCTACCACTTCCTGTGTGTCGTCTTCGTCGTTTCTGCCAGTAGTAACATCCTGTTGTTGATCATGTGACTCTTGTGATGCTTAAAATGTTTGCAGTTTTGTGAAATAAATGTTGACATGGCCAAAAAAAAAACAACACTTCACTGCAGGGCAATAACTTTACCAAAAACCAGGCGGGGTTTTTTGGCATCGGTTTTTTAAAGCAAATTTATTTTTGCAATTGATTTGCGCAATTATGGTCAATGGAGACGCAGTTAATTAGATGGGTTGTTTTAGTATTGAAATTGTTTTATTTCAGAAAACTGCAATAGAAACACTTTCTTTGCATCACAAGTCACATGATCAACAACAGGATGTTACTACTGGCAGAAACGACAAAGAATATGACAGTAGTTGGAGGATGATGGCGCCACATGTTTTTTTTTTTTTAGAGACTTATTGCATGAACAAATTTATTAATTCTTATTTAATAGAAGCAACGCAATTACAAAATAGTTTTTTTTTCCCAACTTTAGCAAAATTTTGTACACATTTTTGGAAACGCAGCTACTGGTATAAATCTAATTTAAGTGATTGATTTCATGCAGTAATTTAAACTGATAAACATGAAATTATGAGATAATCTCATTCATAACATCACTAAGTCATAATTAAGAACTTAACATCGCTAAGTCATAATTAAGAAACAAGTTTGGTTTTTCTTTTTCATCAGAGTGGCATCTATGGCCTTCCATACAATTGAGATCCTCCCATAAAAAGAAAGTATTTTTTCTTACCTAAATGTTGAACGTGAGATTTTAATGCTGTAATAGAGGTTATCTAATTTATTTTTGCACATATTTACCATCACATAAACTCAGCTGATGTTTGGTACCTTGTTGTAAACGTTAAACCACTCGGGATGATGGTCCATCTTCTCCGCTTGTAAAGCCACTCTGGACATGAACCCGAAAGCCTGCAGGCGGAGCGGAAGCGTCACGCAGTCACGTTCAGACGGCGTTCATAAGCGGCTTTGATGAACAAACCTGATTGAAGTCTTTGAAAATGAATTCTTTGTAGATGGCGTCGCGGCCGACCGTCTCCACCCACTGGGCGTTTCGCAGCAGCGGCAGCAGGTGAGCGCGCTCCTCTTCGCTCAGAGTCTGGATCTTACCGGCCTGCAGCGTGGCAGAAACGGGAGGGAGAGAAAGAAAACATGGACATCTCTGCCCAAAAAACTCAGCAATTTCCTAAAGTCAAATAAAAATACAGGGAAATTTCTGAGTTTCTAATTGCTAGAAAAAAACCCTAATATTTAGATTAATCTCAGAAATTTTCTTCAAAAACCTGGAGATTTGAGTTTCAAAAGTTGAAAATTAATTTAAACTTTTTAAATTAATTTCAAAAGTAAATTTGAGTTTACATTTAAAACTCAAATTTTCTTGTTTAGAAAATTTCTGCAATCAGTCTCAGAATTTGAGTTTTTTTCTAGCATATTTTTGACTTTAGTCAAAAAGCTCAAATATTTCCTTTAAATTTTCTGCATTTCAAATTTTGAAAGTTTTTGACTTTTGAAACTTTTACTTCCTTGCAAAATTTGGACTTTTCAAACTCAGAAGTCAAGATCTTTCTGGAATTATTTTTCTAGCAAATATTCTTTACTTTTGGAGCTCAGATATTTTCTTGTTTCTTCTAGAAATGTTTTGACACTCAAAAAATGTCCAGGTAAAAATTTTGAGACTAATATCAATTTTTTTTTTATTTATTATTCCCAGCAAATTTTTAGCTTTCCAAAGTCATAAAATTCCGTTTTATTTATTTATTTTAGAAAATTTCTCAGATGAATCCCAACATTTCTGATTTTTTTCCTAGCAAATTTTCAACTATTTAAACTCTGATTTTTTTGTTCTTTTTCTAGAAATTTTCTGGGTCTCATAAATCGAAAATATTTCACTTTTCAAACTCTGGAAATTTAAATTTTTTTGTAGAAAATGTTTAAAATTTATCTCGAATTTATAGTTTTTTCTATCAAATTGTCGACTTTGGAGCTGTGAACGTTTCCTTATTTTTTCTGCAAGCTTTCTGTGATGTTTTTGTCATATATTTGCCCCTCTTGCTGCCCCTCTGTCTCGCGGGTTGAAGAGGGGCAGCTTCTCAAACACAAACACTGATTGGCTGAAAACGCGTCCATCTGGAAACGATCAGCCGCCGCATTTCTGCTTTAGAAAATTTAAATGTGTTTTCTGTTGGTTGAGGGGTTTGTCTGCAAGCATTTGGTCATTTTTTACTATTTATTCAAAGTCACATGATTTTAGTCAGCTGTTTGAACCAAGCAGATGTTTCTTTTTCCCTGCGTGGATCCGCGCTGTGACGTCATCAGGTATCATAGCAACAGTGTAATCTGCTCAATCAGTGACATTATCATCAGCTCACAAACAAATCCCCTCTGGCTCCAACACGCAAACTCAGCAGAAAGTCAGGATAAACCTGCGCATTTCTGCATAAATGCCGCACATTCCTGTTCATTGTGGTGTAAAAACGCCGGAAGTGAAGCAACAGGTTGCGCGTACTCACCATGTTGGAAGAGAGGCAGCTCTGCTGTGGGAGCCGCTGACTGCAGCTGGACCTAATCCATCTGAAACGGGGAGCTGGGGGTCCTGAGAGGCCGTCTCTGCTGAAGCCTGAGCAGAAATCATCCCAGTCAGAAGCGAGTTCAGCCGCAGGTTTAATCATAAACACGCTTCTGCTGCACCAGGCATTCGTGAGGCCAGCTGCTGTTTGACCTGTGATGACACTCTGCCTCCTGGACTCACCAAAAATAATCAATATTCTGCACAAACAGTGAAGCTAAGGTTAATGTTCAATCAAATGCAGGGAAATCACACACAAATCAGCTCCAAATAGTGAATAAAAAGCTATTAAAACAGATAAAACAGGAAATAAATACATGTTTAGTTTAATAAAGAAGAAAAAATTAAATGACAATAATAAAAGTACAGATTTTTATCATTTATAAATGTTTTTTTTAGACCCAACAGAACATAACTTACGCTTTAACCTTTAGTGCAAAAGTGGGCGGGGCTAAATCAGCTCCTGTCAAGATGATTGGTCTGAATTGGACCAGATTCTACAAGTCAACCAATCAGACGTTAGACAATGTTTAATAATTGACAGACAGATTAATCATATTTTAACTATGCATATTTAATTAGATGTATAGATCAAATTTCTGGCAACTTTGGTGCCAGAAATTTGTAAATGTATTTATTTAATTATTTAATATATTAATTTATCTATTATTTTAGTTATTAAATTTGATCATTTAGTTAGTTGATTGAGTGTTAAATATTTCAATAAATAATTAAATCAATTAGAAAGTGCTCATATGAATATGCCACCATTTTTATCCAGTTATTAAAATTCAAGTATATTCAAAATTCAAAATATGTTATTAATCCCAAAGGTAAATTAAATAAATGTATGTGTATGTTATTAAGTAAATAAATATATATTATATATAAATACATTTTTAACAATTCTTTTGTTTATTATGTTGTGGCACTTTTGGCCCTCCGTAGAGAACACTAAAAGTTACACTGTGGACTAAATATCATTGAAAACTATGAAATAGTGGGTAAGTTTGGTAAAAATAAAACGCAGCAGGAAAGACAGACTTTCTATTCACTATTCTAAGGAATAAAATTCCCTATTTTCAGTAAACGAAATAAATCAAACATTATTTTTTCACATTAAAATGTCACATTTTGAATTAACCATCACACTGAGCTGTAAGGTAGCGTTAGGTTTGACTATTGTATTAAATTTGAGTATAGAAGCCAACAGATGTAAAAACTAAAGAGTGCAGAAACCCTGAGAGCATATCAGCAGATCTGGAAGGTCGTAACAAAGGAGGTCAAAGGTTAACCGGCTCCTCCGGTGAGATTTGCCCCAGTGAACTCATCTGTCACTGGGAGCGCTGGAGGAAATGAACTAGTTAATGAAATGAAGACGTGACTGGGATCAGCATTTACCAGTTGGCTGCATTTCAGGAGATTGGGACAAAAACTGGAGATGACGGGGTTAAGACAATGTTTTTCAAAGTGGCTGCCGCCAGAGGGCGCTAGAGGGAAGGTGGAAAAAAGAAAAAAATGGCAAAAATAAAAACTCTAATACGATTTGTAATACTACAGTTTTAACTATATTTTTATTATAAAATTATTCTAGTTTACAGTCATTATTAAGATAAAATAATTTGTTGAAAAGTTATTTACCACACTCATCTTTCTGATTGGATTGCTAGCATAGTTAGCATAGCAAGCAAGTGCGAAATGAAGTTTGCCGACAAGAAAAAGACCGAAGGACCCGTCCAGCTGCCCGCCTGCGGAGGACATTGAATAATAAATACAAGTAAAAAAAATTTTTTTACAAGTTGAAGTCTCTTTAGGTATTTTGTAACATTATCTGCGGGTTTTCAAAGAGGGTCCAGACCCGAAAGCTAATGCTATTTGGGATTCATGGCGTGGGAACCTCTGGGTTAAGAAATGCATATAAACGCTTCTAAAATCATAATAAACTTTAGAGTTTCTATCAATCTTCCATTTCGTAATTTATAACGATGTATTAGCCGGATATATGACTGAAAGCAGAGTCTCAGTGACCTTTGACCGGGTTTTACGCAGGTGGGAGAGCTGTAAAGATGAGCAGAAGGACAGACAGTTTCCAAGAAGCGACATGCATTCCAGCAGGCTGCGCTTTGCAGGCCTGTTATTTTTACTCCTGGTTGCCTGTAGCAGAGGAGGATTCATCAAAAATGAGGAGTTTTATTCTGTATTTCCAGAGGACGGTGAGTGACGGTTGGCTCAGTCTGATTTCTGTCGCATATTTTCTGTTTTCCTCCAGTTCGTCTGAAACGTGTTGTGATGTGAAACGCCCTTTAGATGTCGTGTTTTTATGATGGAGTCCATAAATCAGCTTGAATCTCTGCAGAACTTCCTCTGAAAATGGACCAGGCTCTGCTCACGTTTCACAACAAGCTAACAGAACCGGTCCGGGTTTTTTACACCTCAGATTACTGCTACAAGGTAACGGAAAATCACTTCATAACAAACTAAAAAGTTAGCTACAAACTAAATCTTTACTTTGTCGTTAAATCTTCCTCACAAAAAAATTGGCGAGCAAGCTAAATATTTGGTTTACAAACTAAATATTTAGTTAGCATGCTAACTAAGCTAAATATCAAGTTGACAAGCTAACTTTGCTAAATATTTAGTTTACTATCTTTAATTCAGAACAATTTTTTTGTTTATAATCTAATTGTGTCAGGCCAAGGCTATATTTAGCTTGTCATTTACTTATCAAGGTAAGAACTTGACTGTATAACTAAATATTTAGTTGGTAAACCAAATATTTAGCTTATTTAGCTTGATAACGAAATATTTAGTACACTAACTAAATATTTAAGTACATGTCTCCAAACTAAAAATCTAGTCAGCAAGCTAGCTAAGCTAAATATTTAGTTGACAGTTTTATTATTTTGCACCAAACTAAATATTTAGCTGATAGTTTAGTTGACAAAAGTCAGCTAAAGAAGCTAGTTTATAACAAAATATTTGGCAAGCGAGCTAACTAAACTAAATATTTTGTTTACAATCTGATTATTTGGCTCCAAGCTAAATATTTAATTTGCAATCTAAATGCTTAGTTAGCAAGCTAAACTAAGCTTTAACTAAATATTTTATTTAGCTAAGTAAATATTTAGTTTGAAGCTGTGACATTCTTAAATGAATAAAGAGGTAAAAATATGACATTTTTTCTCTTATGACAGGGTAAATAACCCAAATTATTTCTGTTTTAATCCCAAATTATGTGTACTTTATTTTCTTTTTGTTCATATTTTTTTGTAATTCACATTTAACTTTATGTAATTTAGAGACAGATTTAGTTGTTTAAATGAAAGTTTTTGCCTGTTTTTAATGTTCCAGTGTGTGAAGCAGCAGCTGGTCACCGTGAAGCCCAACAACAACAATGCGTCTGCAATAATCAGCACTAAATTCGCCCTGACGCTGCAGGTTGAACCGCAGACCAGGAACTCAACGCTCTGCAGGTGAAAACCAGCTGCTAGCATCGCTAACATTCACCGTTTCTCCTGCTAGCTTACAGACGGTGGCATCAGCATCCTGCGGGATTATTTACTGGCCTGTTTGAGAAACCGTGACCTGCTTTTGGGAGCTGAGTGACGTCGTCTCTGAAACCTCTGAGGTTATTGATCAGGAAGCTTTCGGGGGTTAATGAGAGCCGATATACTAATATTGATGAAAATGGTTTACTAAAACCTGAAAGCAACTGGAGAACAGAGACATTTTCCATCTTTATAAACTGAGCTGTGTGTTTGTGGATGGATTTACTCCCATAATCACCTTTATTTTTCTCGTCTTTGTTCTTCTGTGATCAATGCTGAGGTCTCTAACCAGGCGATTGATTTGCTTTCCCCGGTGAGAGAAACAAACCCGTCAGAGTGACAGCCGGTCTGTCATTGCAGCTCCGGATCGATAGCAACATGCAATCCATGTTTCTGTTCCTGAAACTGGAGACAATCAGAGGTCAGGAGATTTACGCTGCACTGCGCTGCTAACGTTGTAGCTTTTTTTTTTTTTACATTTAATAAGGTGACAAATAATGAAACGTTGGAACATTTTGACATTTTAGGGAAGTTATGCAATTATTTAAAGACATATTGATCTAAAAACAATGTTGAGCTACAGTCAACTTCTCCAGGGCATTTTTATAAATAATGTTTTTGATCTTCATTGTTGTTTTTTTTATAGAAATAAAAATAAAAAGACACATTAATTTTTTTCACGCTGTCTGAAGTTAAATCAAAACAAACTTTTATTGTTTTAGTTTAGTTAGAATTACCAAAATTATTTCTATTTAGGTTTTTTGTAACTTGCCTCCAGTTCAAAAGTTTACATACATTTGCTGAGTATAATGGAGAGGGAGTGGATGAACTGTAAAACATGCCTTGTTCTTGTGCATTCAATTAAACTAATACACAGATTAAAATTTCACTTTTTTATTTTAAAATATTAGTTTGAATAAAACTATGCTAATTCTGCTGACTTATTTCTTTAGTTATTATGCTGAACTTTTTACATAATAAACAGTAAATGTGAGTTTTTGACTGAAATATTTAATTTTATGCCTAACTTTATCCATTTGTTAGATGAATCTTAAAAATTAAAAATTGTCATGACGTGGTTTTACCAACTAAACTGAAGTTTGTGGTTGTAACGTTGTGGATGAATCTGGAATCTGTGTTTTTCATGGTTCTGCCACCAGGTGGAGCTCCTGAGCTTCACAGGTGAATCTGAATCCATTAACACGTTTTTTTGTCTTTGCACTGTTTTGATGAGAAAAACAGCAGGCGGCTTTTACAGAAAAAACGGCATCAGATAAAAGCTTTTCAGGGAAATTTGTCTGTTGGTGTTGTGGCTGCAGATGGAGTCGAACATATAAGGAGGGAGGCCATTACTCTGTTTGGATGCAGACGCTCGCGGCCTCCGCTGACCCAATCTGCAGCGTCTCAGTGGATAAGAGTCCAAACAATGCTTACGTGCGTAAGTATAACACACTCAATGAGGACGCAGTGACAGAACCGACATTTGGGCCACACGGAGCCCAACGTTTACTTACCTGAGTCAGAACAGAGCAGTACAGAAGAACATTAGGGCCACTGGAAATAAATACTTTTTGTTGAAATTGTTTATGTACCATCAAGAAAATCTAGCCTTAAAACTCTAATCTACCAAATACATTTGCAACAGGCTTACAGTGGATAAAGTGCAGATTAACAATTCCAACAACAAGCAAATTACCGTCACCATCCTAAAGGGATTTTTTTCTTTTTTTTTCTTGCCAAAGTCACTTTTGGGAAAAAATTACTCGGACCATTAATTTAGGGAGGTAATGCTATGCTAACTACATAACTGACATACACCTAAGAATGTTTGGCTTTTTATTTGGACTTAGACATAGATTGACACACAATTAGAATTAATTAGAAAAAAATTAAAATTCTGAGATTAAGGTAAAAACATTTCCAAATGTCAGTTTAAAAAAATGTAATAACTGTGAAACTGAAGTCTTAAATCTCAGAAAAAGGACAGAATTCGGACTATTTTTCTGACAAAGAATATCTAAATTCTGAGGGGAAAAAAGGTCAAAATTTCTAGACTAAAGTCAGAATTCTGAAAAAGAAACCATAAAAAATCTGAGATCAAAAATTCAGAGAAAAAAATTCAGAATTCAGTGAAATAAAAGCCAAAATTTTGAGAAAAAATAACACAGAGAAAAAAGCCAAAATTCTGAGGCTAAAGCCCAAACTCTGAGATCAAAATCAAAATTCTGAGAAAAAAGTTGAAATTTTGAGAAAAACATCAAAATTGTGAAGAAAAAGTCAAAATTCTCCAAAAAAGTCAGAAGTTTGGAGAAAAAATAATAGGAATTCTTTTTTTTCTTTTTTGTGGCCCTAATGTTCTTCCGTAGATCAGAACCGCTCCTCTCTCTGTGCATCGATCAAACCGGCGCGGCCGTCCTGAAAACGAATGAAAAGAGAAATGTGTGGTGCTGGTTGTGACGCGGCGGCGTGCATTAGGCGGCGTGGAGGGATTAGAGGCGTAATGGGATTCTGAAAGCGTCTCTCTGCATAATGCACACTCTACTTAACAACACTGCAGATTATGCTCAGATCAGACTTTTAAGGCCAAGTGGCCATTATCTGCGCCGGTCAGTGTGACTTCGCCTTCCACAGCGCGGCGAGCTTCTATTAGCTCTGCAGACCGGTGATTACTCCGACCGCCCCTCTGGACCGGATCAGCCTCAGTAATGTTCTGGTCAGCAGCTGGAAACGAGGCGACCCTGTCAGGAAAACCCGACCTCTTGTCGTTTCATCCGGCTTCGTTTTGTTATAAATGTTTGCTTTTACGCAACCAGAGGTGGGCAGAGAACCCAAAAATTATACTCGTGTAAGAGTGAAAAAGTATTTGATAAAAAGTCTACTCAAGTTCTGAGTACACTGCAAAAACACAAAATCCTACCAAGTAATTTTGGTCAAGTTTCTAGTACAAATATCTTGGTACACTTGAAATAAGATTTAATGAACTTAAAGTAACTTTTCAGTGAGATATATGAGCTTGTTTTAAGTAAATAATTCCTTAATTTTGTTACAAAAGTTCTAGTTCCACTGGCAGATTATGTCACTTATTTCACCATCGTTACCTAGCAACACCAGCCAAGCTCAGCCCGTCGCCTAGCAACCCAGTTCTAGTTCCACTGGCAAATTATTTCTCTTATAAGAAAACATTTTTTCCTTAGTAAAACAATGCCAATGAAACTAGAACTTTTTCATCAGAATTAAGGAAAACAAGCTCATATATCTTGCTGAAAAGTTACTTTTATGTTAATTTTGACTTACTGAAATGAACTAAGATATTTATGCTAGAAACTACACCAAAATTTCTTGGAAGGATTTTATATTTTTGCAGTGAAACTAATCAAATTATCAATCATTTAATATCTAAAAATCACATCATCAGATGGAATAAAATATAAAGTTAGGTGAAAATGTTGGTATTTTAAGGACAAAAATGACAATAATTCAAAAAGTAACTAAATGAGGCAAAATAAAATGTTTCCAAATCTGTTTCTTTCAATAAAAAACTTATGAAATGTCAACAAAACCTGCAGGTGTGTGTCTGGTGAATTTTGGTTAACACATGTTTGTTTTTCATTCAGTGGGGAGAAAATACAGAAATTTTACTCAAGTCAGAGTAGAGATACTTCATAATAAAATTACTCAAGTAAAAAGTACAGCATAGGAAAAATACTCCTAAAATTATATATTTTTAGAAAGGTTACTCCAGTCAATGTAACTGAGTAAATGTAACTAGTTACTACCAAACTGACCAAAGTCGCCTGCAGACTCCATGTTTCTCACCAGGATCGGCTGTTACTTTGTTTTCTTTCCCTCTAAATATGTCGGCCTGTCAGTGAATGTGGAGTTTAAATTGGGTTTAATCGGAAGGGCAGCAAATAAAGGAAAATGCTTTAATGTGATTTATGATCGGGAGTCGGGAACGCTGGGATTTTTCCGATCAAATTAAATGAGCAGAACTGCATGCATTATTCCCCTGAATTAAAAATGGCTTCTTTCTGTTTGTTTTTCCACTTTGGACAAATACTGTCGCTTTAAATTACCTGCGGCTTGATGAGAGGACTCAATGAAGCTGGGTAATCTGTTTTAATCAGTTAAATTCTTCAAAAGGGATGAGAAAACTATCCAAACCATGTTAACTTTCGATTTTCACACATTACAAAAATAGACTTCAATTCAGTTTTGGTGAAGTTTTTTTATGCTAAACCAATAAAACAAAAGAAGAGGATATAAAAAAATCTGAAAGGTGTGGCTTGCATTTTTGGTCAGTGCTTTGTTTTTGTTTTTTTTGCTACGTCTCTACTAGGGATGCAACGATCCACTTTTTTACTTCCAATACCGATATCTGAGATGTAGCATCAGCCAATACAATCCGATACAGAAAAATGGCACTGAATTGACTTAAAACCTTCATTAATTAAGTGTAAGGCTGAAATGATTAATCAGGATTAATCATTTCAGCATAAATTAAAATAATCGTCAGCTAAACTAGGCAATAACATGTTTTTCTTATTTAAAAAGGAAATAGAAATAGTTGTTTATTAGCATCTTTTGATGTATTTCTAAAGTAACAGGAGATAAATACACAATGCCAGCCTGCTAACTTCCTGTTCTCCTTCATTTTTCCAGCTCTTCTGGTGGCGGCTCTGCTACTGGCTGTTATTGTGTTATTATCTGTTGTGGTGCCTTACGTCTACAGGTATGGATATGTTTCATACGTCGTTACTGATCATTCTTCCATCCCTCAGTTGTCTTTTCTTGCAGGATGCGTTGCACATCTGAATGTATTAAAGTAATCTGCTGCCAAGATCCTCTGCACTCCGTGGATAATGTGAGTAATACGCTTCTTTAATGAATGCATTAGATTACTACCCTAATGAATGCAGTTAGCTGTAAAACTCCATTGATTTGATTTAGAAATGTTTTAAATGCATAAACATTATGTTAAATGAGACTTTTATACTTTATTTGGGTTTCTACAGCTTCTAAAAACAGTACAAGCACTTAGAAAAACAAACAATCATCCAGCCATTTCTGAATGTTTTCTGTTGTCTGGAAAACGAGCCTTTCAAATATGTTCGGAATGCATCGTCAAAAATCAGCAGGCACTGCCCGTTACCTAGCAACCCCGGTAAAGCCCAGCCCGTTACCTAGCAACCCAAACTGAGCCCAGGCCGTTACACTGCAAAAACACAAAATCTTCTAGTGCAAACATCAAACTTCAAGCATAATAAAAATAACATATAAGTAACTTTTCCGCAAAATAACAGAAATTTATTTTAAGTCAATATTTCCTTAATATTGACTAGAACTATTTACTAGTGAAATAATCTGCCTGTGAAACTAGAACTTTTTATCAATAGTAAAGAATTATTGTCTTAAAACAAGCTCTTATTTTGTGCTGAAAAGTTACTTGTAAATTAGTTTTGTCTTGTTTCAAGGCTACTGATATATTTGCACTGTAAACCAGATCAAAAGGACTTGGTAAGATTTTGTGTTTTTGCAGTGTCGCAACCCCAGTGAAGTCCAGCCCGTTGCCTAGCAATCCGAGCGGCATTCCACCCATCACCTAGCAACCCAAGCTGAGTTTGGTCTGCTGGTTTTACCTCTGTATGCGCTGTACAATGGCTGCTGGAAAACACTTGCTGCATTCTTCTTGGTGGTGCAGGAGGCTCCACTTCTGCTTTTCAAAGACATACAGTTGTATAATTATGCATCTGTTTGCAGCCATTTTCACATGTAAAAAAAAAAGTGACATAAAGTGACAGAGGACATAAAACATCTCATTCTGAAACTGAGCAGATTAAAATCTGATTATTTAAGAAGGATTTTGTGCAAAAAAGTTTAATAGACATGTTTTGTATAAACAATAGACCTATCCTAAGGAAGCATAATGGGAAACCTTAAGTCGTTTAAAAAAATTTATGTTTTTTTTTTTATGTCTTGTTGGCTCCGTCGTCCAGAACATTCATGTTGGTGTGAAAGTACTCTGGGAAAAGTACTTTTTATATTTTTATTTTGAAATCGAACACATTGCCACGATCCAGTTCTTAGTACACTAAAATTGCTGTGAGCCTCCAATCATCAGGCCGTTTGGGAGACACTAATTGAATGATTGATACAAACGTTGGCAGAGCAGAGCTTTTATGGGAGCGGTGGAGCGCCACGTCCGTCCAATCGTCTCCGTCCCTGGCAGGGGCTGCAGTGTGTCTTTGGTGAGCATGAATAGCTCCTCTCATTGGAACAAGCAACATGTCTCTGTCTTCCATATGCCGTCTGCATGGCATGCAGATCCATCATGACATATTAGCGCCGGTGTCTTCATGCTCTGGCGCTTCATCCTGGTGCACGGAGGCCAGTAAGGCTGGCTAATCCAACTGGGAGGGCAGCAGGCCACGGAGGAGCTGCTGCCTTCAAAGAGAGAGAGAAACGATTTTTAACTGTTTTGACCCCGGCGGCCATTTGATCTATCGCTTTCATCAGAATTTGAACATTTTATTAGAGATGAAACGTCTTCATATTCAGTTCCACTTCAGGACATCAACCCCAGACTGGAATAAAGAAGGTTCATAAGGAAAACAGGAGATCCGTCACCACTTTCCAAAGATCTGAAATAAGACTCAAACTGGCCCTCTCAGATGAAAACAAACAATCTTATAAACCTCTACATACCAAGCTAGCTAAGAACTAGCTACTGCTACCAGTGTCACTGTCCACCATTGCAGGTGTTGGAGCACTAAGTGAATCAACAGACCAAAGATTGGTGCTAGCATCATGTAACGCGTCAAAGCTAGCAGCTGTATTTACTGTTAGCTTGCTGTAGCAATATGATAACAGTAAGCAGCTTTACTTGCTGGGTGTGCTAGGCATTAGCAATAAGATCTGTTCAGCTAAGCTTATTAACTAGCAATTAACACTATAATAACAGCTGAGCTTACTGTTAGCTATAAGCAATACAAGAAGCGCTAACAGTTGTATTTACTCTTACTCATTATTTGCAATATAACAAGTAGCTAAACATGCAGTTAGCTAGGTATCAGCAACAAGATCAGTTCAGCTAAGCTTATTGTTAACTATATATTAGCAATGTAATAGTTACACTTACCGTTAGCTAGATATTGGCAATAGAAGCTTACAGATAAGCTAGGTATTAGCAATGCAATCAGCTAAGCTCATTTTTAGCTAGCTATTAACAACATAATAACAGTTAAAAGGTAAGCATACTTTTAATTTTTAGTAATAAGATAAGAGCTAACAGATAAGCTCACTGTTTGGTAGGTTTTAGCATAAGATTAGCCAAGCTAACTGTTACGTTGACATTAGTAATATGATAATTAACAGCTAACCTTACTGTTAGCAAGCTATATGCAATAATATCAGCTATGGTGAATGTTAGCTGGCTATTACCACAATGATAGCGGTTAGCTTCGAGCAATAAGATCAGCCAAGCTAAGCTTACTCTTTAGCTAATGTCAAAGTAAATAGCTGATTTGACCTTTTGTGGTTTGTAAATTGAAAAGTTTACAGTTTGGACTCTGAGATATGGGCATTTTAAAAGTCGTGTTTATAAAAGTTTTGCATATTTAAAAAGTTTATTTGAAAGTGTCTTGAACTCTGCTTGTGTGTCCTTTGCTTCAATTACACAGCCGAAAATAACCAACACATATTTGGAATAAAATTACAGCCAAACTACCCTCATTTGAATGTAATTTGAGTGCTGAAGCTATTTTATCTCCTGGCTGTTATTTCTACAGGAGGCTGCTGAGGCTGCGCATGATGGCGGTGAAGCCAAGCCGTCGCGTCTGCTCTCCTTGGATGCTTTCCGAGGGTATGTACGCCATCAACAACCATCCTTTTTATCAGGCTATCACCACATGGGCCCATTCACATGCTAATCCTTTTTACAGCAGTCAAGGCATGATGAAGATCTACAGGCCCAGTATAATAAATAATTACATGGGTCACCGTCTGGCCACATGCTCCCTGAAGCTGTTGTTATGAGGCGGTGTAGCTTTGGGCATGGTTTCTGATATGAGAGCGCTGCCGGTTTGGAACAGAGTGTTTCTGTTGGATAGGAGTGATGCATGTGATTGAATCTGGGCTCCCTGTTTGCCTTAATTGTGGCCTGGGGGTAGACACAAAGCACGCCTCTGTGGAAACAGGATGCTGGTGTGGCTTTGACCTCCCCCTTGCCAAATAATTGATGTAATAATATCATCAACATATCAGCACACATCCACACGGCCATAGATCTCCTGCCAAACCAGAGAGCGAGAGGAAATTCAGCAGGACACGGATTACATCCAGCAGACGACCGGCATCATTTCCATCTGTGGCTTCCCCTCTGCAGGAAAACCAATTTGAATCTGTTCTGCACACATCCCAAATGTAATATGCAACATTTTTATGTAGTTTACAAGCAGTACCTGGAAAGACATGTTTCATCTTCAGATTTCACTACAAAAACACAAAATCTTACCAATTATCGGTCTGGTTTCAAGTGCAAATGTTTCAGTTCACTTGAAATAAGACAAAACTGGGTTAGACGTAGCTTTTCAGCAAGATAGAAGCTTTTTTTTTAGAGTCGATAATTAATTTTAATGAAAAAATTAATTCATTTATTTTAGTACCATTCCTAGATTAATACCTGCTCATACCTAATTTATCTGTAAGCTCTTATTGCCAATAACTAGCTAACAGTAATTTAGCTGTAATGATATTGCTAATATCTAGTTAACAATAAGCTTAGCTGAATTGATCTTATTGCTAAAACCTAGCTAACTGAATCTTTACCTGTTAGCCGTTATAATATTGCTAAATTAGCTAGCTAAAAGGTAGATTAGCTGATGTTGTTGCTCATCCCTAGCTTATCTGTAAACTCTTACTGCCAATAATAGCTAACAGTTTGTTTAGCTGTCAATATATTGCTAATATCTGGTTAAGAAGAATCCTAGATAAACTGATCTTATTGCTAATACCTAGCTGGCTGCACGTTTAGATATTTGTTGTTGTATTGCGAATTGCGCGCCAACAGCAAACACAGTTAATAGCTTTACTAGTGTACAGTAAACTTAGCTGTTAATGCTAGTAGCTAACAGTAAGCTTGGCTGCTATCATATTGCTAGTAGCTTAATAACAATAAGTTTAACTGAATTGATCTTATTGCTAATACCTGGCTAAACATGTTTAGCTATTTGTCATTGCACATAGAGAGCTAACACTAAATACAGCAGCTGTTGCATTGCTGATAGCTAGTGGACAATAAATTTAGCTGTTAATGTATTGCTAATAGCTAACAGTAAACTTAGCTGTTGTAATATTGCTAATGGCAAGTTAATAGCCTAGCTGAACTGATCTTATTGCTAATACGTAGCATGCACAGCATGTATCTGTGTTTATCATATTGCTATAGCGAGCCAACAGTGAATACTTTCTTTTTTTTTATCAATATTAAGGAATTATTGACTTAAAACAAGCTTCTATAGCTTTCTGAAAAGTTACGTTTAAGTTATTTTTGTTTTATTTCAAGTGTACTTAGATGTGTTTGCAAGAAACTAGACCAAAAATACTTGGTGAGACTTTGTTTTTGCAGTGTTTTGCTCCATGTTTCAATCTGAAAACCATCTGGTCTAAGATTACAAACACTTTTCCCCATGTTGATGTCCTGACTGATGACACATGAGATGACATTTAATCAAACTGTGACTCAGCACTGAAGATTTACGCTGCAGGTGTCTCCGCAGCCCTGTGACTTATGATCCATAACCCTGATAAGTTACAACTTTCTGCAGAGAACAGACGCATCAGTCACCTGCCATAAACGCTGAGGCATTTCTGAAGGCTTTCCTTCTCAGCTGAAAGCTTTTTCTGCTCGTTGCTCTGGCGCCGCTGACATGATATACAGAGAAACCCGGGTTATGGTCGCACGTTAATTTTTCTAAAAGGATTTAGATTTTTAATCTTGTGCCCCACGGCTGAAAGCCTTTGTTTGGTTTTTCTCTCCGGTGAAAATCTCACTGTTAGTCAATATATTACAACTATTACAACAAAACCAGATGGCTGACTCACTCTGAGCCTAACTTTGACTGGCATCCAGGTTTTCAGATCCAGTTTCACATATGATCAGACAAACAGAACCTTGGCTAAGCTTACGGTACACCCTGGACAGTTCGCCAACCCACAGGACAAACATCTTTACACACATTCATACCTCAGCGCAATTTAGAAAGACTAAATAATTTAGCATCTGTATTTTTTCGGCTGTAAAGGTGCAAGAATGTGCGTAGGAGTAACATGCAAACTATATAGAAAGATCCCTTAGCTAAATGTACCTTTACAACTTATGTTTGTAGCCATCAATAACCTTCTGGAATAATTCTTATTTGCAGTATTCTTGGCAATGTTGGTTTATTAAACTGTTTGGTTTCCTGGAACAAACCTGACATTTAAGCATATAGTCCACACACTGCAAAAACACAAAATCTTACCAAGCATTTTTGGCCTAGTGCAAATGTCTTGGCACACTTGAAAGAAGACAAACTAACTTAAAAATAACTGTTCAGTAAGAAATAGGAGCTTGCTTTAAACCAATAATTCCTTAATATTGATGAACTACTAGTTCCACTGGCAGATTTTCCCTTATAATACGTGCTAGTTTATATGTAAGCTCTTATAGTCAACAACTAGATAACAGTAAGGTTAGTTGTTGCTGTATGTCAACAATAAACTTAGCTGAACTAATCTAATTGCTAATGCATAGTTAACTGTTTGCAAAACTCTCAAAAGCCTTTTCCCACATTGCCATAATGAGGTGTTTGCATGTGGACTTATAAAAAAAAGAGATTAATTAAATAGAATTTGGAACAAGGTTGTAATGTAGCAAAATGTGGAAAAAGTGAAGCGCTGTGAATACTTTCCAGATGCACTGCGCGTACAAACATCTTCACTTCTACTCCACAGCTAGATGCTGCAAAACAGGCGTCTGAATCATTTTCCCTGAGTCATAGGCCTTAATCAAGGAACAAACGCTCTCCTCTCCGCAAATCTCCATGAGGATGTTAACAACCTTAACTTGATTACGAGCTGAGGAAAAAAACAAAAAGTCCACAATGTTCAGATGCAAAACAAAACAAAGACCTGTCGTCGTACATCATATTAGCCTTTAATTATCTCCTTTCATCCATGATTAGTTTCCTCACACGCAGCGTAATAAAGCTCCCGTTTGGAATCAGACAGCTGGGGGTTTTAATTAAAAAGACGGCCAATAAGTGGAGAGATTGCTGCACTTTTTCTTTTAACAGGGTCTCATCTGGCAGCGGTGGGTTTAACCTTTGTCTACGTTGCTATGGCAACTAATGGATACCTTCGTCAAAGTTTAAACGGTAGCCCGGGTGTGTGTGAGAGGCGGAGGGAGGGTTTTACTCTGCTTTAATAGCCTTTCGGAGATGATAGCGGCCGATTAAAATCTTGTATCAGCAGGTTGGAGCAGTAATGGCTTTGGTGCACCTCTTAATTGAATCCGGACATAAAAAACAAGACGAGGCAGAGGTAGATGCACCTTATCAGACGGTTTTATCCTCAGAGGTTGAACTAATCTCATTTTGACTCCCAGTGTAACTCCTGTGATTTCTTTTAGTTTTTATTAAATGCCACATGAAAACCAAAGTGAACAGAAAGGAACTGTAAGCAGATTTAGTGCAGAAACATGCGTCGTGTTGTAATAATCTGTACTAATGTGTAATGATGGCCTCTCCAGCTGTTTATCAAACATAGTGAAGCCCTTCGTCACATGAGCGCAGTGTTTCAGCAGGTTGGCCGGTGGGAAAGCATAAAGTGTATCATATATTAGGTGCAAAGTCTTTAGTCAGCGAAGCCGAGGAGATCCAGAGGACAGGCGCTCATTTCCTGAGTGATTCATAATGCTGAGGCGGCATTCGCCAATAAAAACGGCTTCAATTCAGGGCTCCATGTAGTATTATGATCTCACTTTCATTTCCTGCTGTTCTTTCCTACTTCCTTCTTCCTTGTGTCGTTCTTGTCTCCTTTCTTCCTTGGTTCCTTCTCTCATTTTTCACATGGTTCCTTCCTTGCTTGGCTCCTTTATTCAGAATTTATTATCTTTGGACCTAAAGAGGAACAATCTGCCGTCAGCACAGAATTTCAGTTTTTACAGCTGGAAACTAGAGATCAGGATGAAATCTGGGTCTGAGCCTTCAGAGTCACATAAAGACAGTTACAAAGTCGGCCTTCTGTCACCTGGAGAACATTTCCAGGATTAAAGGACTAATAATGTCTCAGCAAGATCTAGAGAAACTCATCCATGCGTTTATTTTTAGTCGCATTGATTACTGCAGCAGTGTACTCACAGGTCTGAATAAAAATTTAAAAAATCAATGGTCTAGCTGCAGCAGATCCAGAACGCTGCTGCTGGCGTTCTGACTAAAACCAGGTAGATGGAGCACATCACCCAGTTCTTCACTGATAAATTAGACTTAAAAAAAATACTGTTGTTAGTTTATAAATCACTGAAGGGCTTAAAGATCTGCTGTTGTCGTATCAACCTTCCAGACCCTTCAGGTCTTCTGGTTCTGGTTCTGCTCTACATCTCCAGAACCAAACATGGAGAAGCAGCATTCAGCTTTTATGCACCACAAATCTGGAATAAATCCTTCCCCCTTCTTTTCTTCCTTCTTCCCTTCCTTTACTCTAACTAATGTCTCCTTTTTGTGCACTCATCTGTTCACGCCTCTGCAGGTTTGCCCTGACAGTGATGGTGTTTGTGAACTACGGCGGAGGCGGCTACTGGTTCTTCCAACACGCTCCCTGGAACGGTGAGGCTGAAAAGCAGAACCCGCATGAATCTACAGAACCAGAACAGATTGGGCTCTGCTAGCAAGAAACCTGAACCTGCTAAATACAAATTACATTTCCTCATCATGGCTGCTGCAACTGGTCAGCCATCATGATGAATGGAGGACAAACATGGAGGATTTCAGAGATTTTGTTTTATTTTAAATTCAGCTGAAATGACAGAGATTTATTTTGAGAATTCAGAGCTAATCAGCTGAATCTGTCTTGTTAAAATGTCTTCAGTTCGGTCAACATTGTAGCGTTTTTAACATTTTATAAACCTTTACGCTGCCAACATTCAGGTTGTTTGCATTGTTTTGTTGAGGATTGCTAATTTTACTGCTAGGATCTATTTTTAGGTCCAGTTTTGTCTGTTTTATAATTTCTGCTGAAATATTTACATATTATAATTATAACTAGCTAACAGTAATTTTAGCTGTTATGATATTACTAATAGGTAGTTAACAATAAGTTAAGTTAAACCTATTTGCCATCTGTATTTGCCAAGAGTTGCTAGCTTTTGTTGTATTGCTAACAACTAGCTAAAATAATGTCTAGCTAATTGTTATATAAAATAGAAAGCTAACAGCAAATACAGCTGTTAGGTGTTGTATTGCTAATAGCTATCTATTAGCTAGTGGACAGTAAACTTAGCTGTTAACATATTGCTAATAGCTAACTCTAAGTTTAGTTATCCTATTGCTAATGGCTCGTTAATAAGTTTAGGTGAATTGATCGTATTGCTAATACCTAGCATATCCAGCATTTAGCTGTTTGTTTGTATAATCCTGTGGGAATAATGTAGTTTACTGACTCTGAGCCCAGACCAGTAAAGCTCCAGTGAATCTGTTTGTTAAATCACTGATTGCTATATTTGTTGCAGGTTTAACGGTGGCTGATCTGGTCATGCCCTGGTAAGTCCAGCCTGATATTTTCTCTCCGCCTGCGCGCACGTTGTGTGTCTAAATGACATCCTGGTGTTTTGTCTTGCAGGTTTGTGTTTATAATTGGGACTTCAGTGGTTTTGGCCTTCAGCTCCATGCAGAGGAGAGGAGTCGGCCGCCTGCAGCTGCTGAGAAAAATCACCTGGAGGACATTTGTGCTGCTGATAATCGGCTTCTGCTTTCTCAACTATTCTCCCCGAGATGGCCCGTGTAGGTTTAAAACCAACCTCACAAAATGCTTAAATCAGAGCTTTGGGAGAAGCTAGAGAGCAAATCAACAACTACATTACTGTGAACAGTTTGCCATTCCAGTGTAGTAGCTTGTAGTGAATGATCTAAACAAATGGATATGCAGGCAAAATTACACCAATGATAGTAACAATACCCCCTTCAAGCATTAGTTTGTCAAACAAGCTCACCAAACGTGCTGGAACTCGGGTTGCTAGGTAACGACAGAGCTCTTTGGGGGTTGCTAGGGAACAGACTGGACTTCTCTGGGGTCACTGGGTGAGTGGGCAGTGCTGGCTGATTTGTGACGTTACATTATGAAGGTTTATGAAATGGCTCATTTTCAAGGTAACTAAAACACATTAACTTATTGCCAAATAACGGCTGTGGGATGTTTTTTTTAAAAAAACATTTGAAGTGCTTTTAAAAGCAGCAGAAACCCAAATGGAAGTACAAAAACATCAAAAATGTGAATTTTGCATAGTACATCCCCCTTTAAGGATCCTTAAAACATTAACCAGAATTGATCAGCAGTCCTATTTCAGGATCTTAAGTATTTTATACACAAACTTATTAAAATTAACATAATTCCACTTTGGAGTTCCATTCAGTGGAAATGGTAGAAAAGACAAAACTGGATATAAAAACAGATCCAAGCGGAAAAATTAGCAAACCTTAGCAAAACAGTCCAAACAACCTGAATGACGAGCAACTCCCCGCTGAATCTGGTAACTACATATCAAGTCTTCACTGGCTGAATGGGATGCAAAGCCATGCAGCCAGTACTGTTATAACAGCGCCCCCAGTGGCTGGATGACTGAACAGCTAATAGGCTTGGTGAAGTTGGCCAAATGTCTGAAGTTAATTTTGTAAACTAAATATATAGCTCAGACTTAAATATTTAGCTTGAAGACTAAATTTGATTAGCTTTCAAACTAAATTTGTAAACTAACTAATTTTAATTTAGTTCACAAACTATTTATCTTGTAAATATTCAGTTTACAAACTAAACATCGAATTTCTAAACTAAATATTTAGCTCAAAATTAAATATTGATTTTGCTAACTAAATATTTAGTTCCAGGTTGAATATTTATTTTCCATACTAAACATTTAATTTTCAAACAAAATTTTTATTTTCCTAAATAAAAAACCTTTCTGTTGGGAAATTTTAAAATTTGTTTTTTTTTTTTTAATAAAATTTTGTTTTCCGAAATAAAATAGTTTAGTTAACAAACTAAATATTTAGCTATTAAACAAACTAATTAATTTAACTAAATATTAGTTAGATTGCTAACTAAATATTTAGCTTGCTAACTACATATTTATTTTGTAACTAAATATTTAGCTTTCTAACTAAATATTAAATTTGAAAGTTAATATTTACATCACACACTAAATATTTATATCCAAATTAAATATTGCGTTTGGAACCCTTACCTTTAATAAATAAATAACATGGCAAAAATATAAATTTGAAAAATGAACACCCATTTTTAAAATAAATATTTACTGTTAATTTTTTACTGTGTAACCTCATAAAATGGGTTCGCCTCCACATTTGTGATTAAAGTTAATCTCCATTTCAGTCACTTGGATGCGTTGGCGCTCTTTGTTGCACATTAGCCTCCGCGGTGCTAATGGACGTTCCTGCACGGATAACTGGGTTAAGGAAAATACTGCTGCTGAGTGCGCGGTCTCAAGGTCCTGCGGCTGGGGACGTCGAACTGAGCCGAAACGGCGGCTGTTTGGGTAATGGACGATTACAAACAGATAGAGTTACAGGCCTGCTGCAGCTGCTGGACTCTGTGGATCTGACTTCACCGTACGGAGCGGCTTTGCCCTCCGTCTCCAAGGACGACGCTTCGCGTTTTTCAGTCCCACGGTTTGATCTAATAAGGGAATGGAGTCACGTCAGCTCGAAACGCCGAACCCTTTCAATGTCAGTCGACAGAGAAAAGGAGGCGCTAACCTTTGTCAGAAGCAATAAATTACACAGTGGAATAATGTTTCGGTTCAATAACTTAGTATAACTTTAGAAAGTTAATATATTTTAATTCAATTATATCAGTTGTGTCCAAACTTTTTTCCCCTGGGGCAAAAACTGGCAAATTTTAACAACTGGTGTGCCACAATTCCTTAAATAAAACATGCAAAACTTAATTCTTTGGATTTTTTATTTTTACCTGCTGAGCAATAAAATACATTTTTATAAAATTTGTATATCTAGTTTGGTGTTTTTACCATGATCATGAAAACTAAGAAATAAATGGCTGAAAAATTTCACCTCCTCTGTTTAACTAATCTACATAAATTATGTTTCACTTTTTGAATTGAATTCCTGAAATAAATAACATCCTAGCCTATTAAAATACACTTGTTCTGTGCAAAATGCAATAAAATTTCAATAAACAGATTATTTTACAGTAAAAAAGAAAATTCTGACTTCCTGTATATAATCTCACTGGCTCTCGTCTATAAGTGCTCAGATGCCGATATCAGCCACTTTTCACTGTTATTGAACGTATTTTAACTTCCTGAAAGGGTAAATCCACCAAAAATGAACGATAATGTGTAAAAACGTTTGTTCTTTTCTCAGCTTTCTTGGGTCTAAATTACCTTTAACATACAGATTTAACTGAAGTATCATCAGTGAGAGCTTCCCCTCCTCCTGCGAGACATTTCCGCCTCTTATTTGATTTGTTCATCGGATCAATGATTGGGATCGGATAGTTTTGCAGCACTTTGTGTGACAAAGGTCTCCAATTAACTAATGTGCAGATAACAATCAATCACAACCAAGAGATAACTTGGAAACTTGCTCCGTTCTTGACATTCAAATGTCTTTCTGGACCTAATTCTGTCCATATTTGAACATTGTTGAGTAATCTTTGCCCGTTGTTTGACTCTGAGGTGGTAATGTTGGATGTAAATATGTTTGTGATGGTTGTTTGTGCAGTTCTGAGTGTTTGCTTTGTGTCCCAGTGTCCTGGTCCTGGCTCAGGATCCCCGGCGTGCTGCAGCGTCTGGGCTTCACCTACTTTGTTCTGTCTCTCCTGCAGACTTTCTGGGGCCAGAAACAAATCCCAGAGCGAGCGGTGAGCAATTCATGTCAACTTCCCTTTTGTCAGTCGCTCAACAGAAACGGACATTAAAAGGGTGCAGTCTGAGGCAGCACATTTAAACACAACTAAATAATCTGAAGCCAAGCTGAGGGAGCATGGCAAACTGTTTTTCACCATTTACCTTTAGCATGTTAGCATGCTAAGTAACTCAGATTGGGTTTTTATTTGTTTTTGAGTAATAAAAGCAATAAAGTTAGATTATATCAGAGGTTTTAGTTAAGCTAAATGCCAATAAAAACAAATATATGTATTTGAAAAATGGCAAGTTACTGGACTGGATGATGAATGGCTGCTAGCATGTTTTCAGATAGCATCTCTAAACATGTTAGCATCAGAACGTGGTAGCATCAGAACATGTTAGCATCAGAACATGTTAGCATCAGAACATGTTAGCATCAGAACATGGTAGCATCAGAACATGTTAGCATCAGAACATGTTAGCATCAGAACATGTTAGCATCAGAACATGTTAGCATCAGAACATGGTAGCATCACTGAAAAGCAACATCAGTGGAGGAAAGACATTTACTCCACTTAGTGAGTGGGCATCCATCCATCCATCCATCCATCCATCCAATTGTTTATCCATCCATCTGTTCATCCATCCAGTCATCCATCCAATTGTTTATCCATCCATCCATCCATCTGTTTATCCATCCATCCATCCATCCATCCATATGTTTTATGAACTCATTAACCTATCAGATGTTTTTATTTATGTTATATTTTATTTATAACTCAGACTTTGTGTTGGTATTTTCTAATTAAAATGATATTGACTCGTTTCCTCTGCAGCCTCAGTGGAGGAGCGCTGCCCAGGACGTCCTCCTGTTCTGGCCTCAGTGGCTGATTATCATCCTGCTGGAGACGTTTTGGCTGTGCGTCACCTTCCTCCTGCCGGTACCCGGCTGCCCGGCGTAAGTCCAAACAAGGCAGCCCGCCTGTCATTAACTCGCCGTGCATATTCATGCCACAACAACAGATTTCCTCACCATCTCCACGTCGAGTGTCTCCATTTGGGTCTGTTTTGGTGTTAGTCTGCGCCTGGAGCTGCAGGTGTTTGGACCCACAGTGATTTATGGGCCTGCGGTGGACCCTTCAGAGGGTATAATTAGCCAATCTCAGTCTGGTCGTGTGGAACCAGAGAAGAAGAGGCAGAGGATCCATCTTCCTCGTGCTGGCTCTTCTGCCTCGTGTGTCTTTTTTTCCTCCATCTTTGTGACTTTGAATGGTTAAAAGTGTTCAAATGTTACATTGTAACTATTTTTTAAGATATTAGTTGAATGTTTTTGCCAACAAACAACCAGCATATAGTGTTTATTAAAGCGGCGTTATCATGGGATATTTTCTCTTTTTAGTTTTACGTCACGATTTTTTGGAAGTTGGATGGAGGTTGAGGAACTTACTGTTGAAATCTGTATTTGAAAGCGTTGAGCATCAACTCTAACAGCGGTTGTATTGTTGCCTCTAGAGGATATTTGGGAGCTGGCGGGATCGGCGATGACGGTCTTTACCCAAACTGCACTGGGGGGGCAGCAGGATACATCGACCGATGGATGTTTGGGGATAACATGTACAGATACCCCACTTGCAAAGTAGGAACATTTATCTTATTATAATCATGTAACATATTATTTTCACTGAATTTACTTGCTTTTGTTTGTATTTTGTAGGAAATGTATCTCACTGTGCTGCCCTTCGACCCAGAAGGGATTCTGGGAACCATCAACTCCATTGTGATGGGATTTCTGGGGATGCAGGTAAACTGGATCGCCTATTTCTCCTCATTGTACATATTTTATGGTTCCTAAATTGCCTTTGGTCTCATAAAATGCTTAGTGCTGCCTCATTATGGATTTATCTGTTTATCTCCTAAATATGTATTAAATGTCATTTTATAGAAAGTGTGGTTCAAAAAAATCCTACATAGACCAATGTGTCCACCTCACCACTCTATTAAAACCTTAAACAAGTCGGGACGGCGTGCATGCAGCTGGTAAAAAACAAGTTTCCAAATTAGAGGCCAGAAAAGTTTTAGCAGCCATTGAAAACACAAACTCTAAAACGAGCCACTAGAAAAGGCTCCACAGTATGGAAGTCTGATTTATCATATAATAGATAAGAGTCTTCAGAGTAGAAAGAATGATGCAGAAAAGGATTAGTAACACTCAGAACTGACTGAGAATTTTGATTATTTTTTTTCCACAATTCTGACTGAAATCTCAGAATTCTTATTTTCTTTCACCGTTTTGACTTTAATTTGAGAATAATATATTTTTCCCACAATTTTGACTTTTTCTCAATTTTTTTGTTTTAATTCAAGGATTCAGATTTTTTTCTCAGAATCCAGATTTTTTTTGCAGTTTTGACTTTAATCTCAGAGTAGTGCATTTTTGTTTCAAAATTTAGATTATTCTCAAATTTTTGTTTTCATTTCACAATCCTGACTTTAATTTTAGAATTCTGACATTTTTTCTCAAATTTCTGATTTTAATCTGAGAACTCTCACTAAAATTTTCTGAGGAAAAATGCAGTTTATTTGTTCTGTGGCTCTGTAATAAATGAAGCTGGGTGTAAATGTACATGTGGAGGACTCTGTATGTTTTTCCAACTAATCCATCCAACAGCATCAACTATTCCCACAGTTCCTACTTTATTCTGGAGAAACACATAAATGTAACCTTTTCTATTATTAATATGCAACTACAAAACATGACAGGGACGCTGGCCCTTTAATAAATGTAAAAAATATTCCCATGAGACGACAGCTGTTCCCCTTCACCGACACAAATCCATGAGGCTAGGAGAAGAGAAAGCTTTTGGTCGTTAGCGTCGTTAGCGTCACTTATAACCATTTGGTCTGTGGGAAGCCGCCACCCTGACGCAGCCGCATTGCTGAATCCCCAGGAGGCGTTTCGGCTTTGAGCCCCTCAGTCAGCGAGGAATGGACGACACGCCAGGTGTCCGCTGCCCTCGTCCCTGTGTTTGTCTGCTAATGCTTCCAGCTGAGGCGCATTCATCACCACCAAATTAATCAGATGACTTGCACACCACATCTGGCTGCGCCACATCAGGGTGCCGCATCCCAGGACTATTTGGTTACTCAAGGCCAGAGGCAGCAGAATACCCGAAAATATTACTCCAGTAAGAGTAAAAGAGTATTTGGTAAAACGTCTACTCAATTACCGAGTAACTGATTAAATTATCGGTCATTTAACATTTAAAAATTACAAGATCAGACGAACTAAATGATAAAGTTAAGTGGAAAATTTTGGTATTTCATGGATGAAAATGGCATTAATTCATATAAGTAACAAAAAATAACAAAATCAGGCAAAACAAATGTTTCCAAATAAGTTTTTTTCAATTAAAAACTTATGAAACTTTAACAAAAACTGCAGGTGTGTGTCTGGTGAATATTTGGTTAAAACATGTTTGTTTTTCATACAGTGGGTAGAAGATCCAGAAATTTTACTCAAGTAAGAGTAGAAATACGTTATAATAAAATTACTCAAGTAAAGTTAAAAAGTCTTTTTTTTTTTTAAAGTAAATGTAATTGAGTAACTGTAACTAGTTACTGCCTGACTCTGCTCAAATGGACGCAGCGATTGGTGGAGTTCATGTTGGTTTTTGTTAACTGGATGTTTGAGCTGATTTCTTCCCTTTTTTCTCCTAACAGGCTGGAAAGATTATCGTTTTCTACAAGAGAAAGAACGTCCACATTCTGTGTCGATACCTGGTGTGGGCCGCCATCCTGGTACGTTGCACCACTGCTCTAAATAAATGTCCACAGGGACGTTACTAGAATCAGGACAGGGGCAATTTAGCTCTCGTTTTACCCAAAATACCAAATAAGCTTCATTAATTTATTCATCATTAGTTTTAGACTGTTTAAAAGGTTCTGTTACTTCCCATTCAGCAAAGATACTACAACATGCAGAATGCAAACATGGCTCTCAGGATTGTTAAAGCTGACTTGTTACGTTTCCTTGAACAGTTTAGGTCTATGGCCTATACAAAACATGGTCATTACAATTTTTTAACAAACTCATTCTTATATCACGAGACTTTTATCAGATGTTTTAGGGCCTCTTGTCACTTCAAATTCAAATAAGTTATTACTGGCCATGCCCTCCAACTCAACATTTACACTCACACGTTAACATGTTTGAAAAGCACAAGTGGAGCCTCCTGTGCAACCAACAAGAATGCAGCAAGTGGTTTCTGGATGTTAAGTCAACAACAAAGCACTTGTG